>NC_090731.1:60128870-60141370 GCF_036898095.1 Palaemon carinicauda
TTTTTACCTTTCTTGACAGGGCTACTTTTCCTTGTTGGAGACCTTGCGCATATAGCATCTCACTTTTCCAACTAGGGTTGTAGCTTAGCTTGTAATAACAATAATAACAATAGCGATGAATTGCCATGTGCAAATGACACTGATCTTCATGTGAACAGTAAGACTATACTTATACGCTAACAATGCAATGCAATATATAAATATATGACCGAACTGTAGAAACGCATAAAATCTTACGCTAACAATCTAGAGAAATCTTCAAAGAAGGCTTACCGAATAACTCCTTCCGTGTCGATAAAAGGTGAAAACCAATCACAATGTCCAGTTGAGATTAATATGCAGATCTTGACGTGGGTTCCTTCATTCACAAACTCCTCAAATGTCCTAATGCTGTCGACAGCATCATCTCCCTCCATTATCAAAATCCAATTTACATAGTAACTCCTCAGCATCTTTTCTCTTATCTGTTGAAATTTTTAGATTTTTTTATTTATTTTCGATTCTTAAATAATATGCTCTCTAATATAAACAAATACTAGCCTACATTCTTTTATTCCTGTGTTTATTTCGCTTTTCATTGCTCACCAATTTAATTTTTGCTGAAAAAACAAAATAATTATTAAAAGAATTCTATGTATAGGTTACTTAATACTATAGATTGGGGTTTCACTTGTCCATGCCAAACTTTTGAGAGTAGAATTTCCCATTAAATTCAAATTTCATAATCTTTTATACACAGTTTAATCATTTCTACTAAACATTTTTTATATAATGGTAAACTTTGCTATCTGTTTTAAGAGCATCAAATATGAATGGCAACCCATCCTCAATATTTATGTTTGTGAATAATGACACGACCAAATCAACAACCCAGAAAGAACGGTTCTTCTAGACTTTTCAGTTTCGATATTGTGTCAATTTTCACGCATAAATATTAGCGGAAGCACAATAGTTTTTATACCGTTAATGACCCAACATGTGATATATTTTCAAGCACTTTTGATTTAATTATATTGACATTACGATACGAGTTTGTGCAGTATAAACATTCACTCTAGATCGTCTTACCATTTGGAAGATTTTTATCACATTGGCAGGTTTTTCCAAAATCACCAGAAGAGGTTTTCTTGCAGAGATTTGCAACACTTGATTCACAGTATCCATTTCGCCGTCATTTTTCAAGTGCATCTCGCCAACGAAAGTGTTCGACAGAGGTTCAGTTAAGTTTCTCATCACTTCTGTCGGAGAGGAATTGAATAAACTAATGTAAGGCTTGAAATAAATTCTTCGTTATTTTTGTCACGATCAATTCACTTTAGTATGTTTAAGGAAATGTAGAATCTGAAATCTCAATGTTTGTATTTCTGCGTTACAAAATTGAAGGCAACAAATCTTAATGTAACAATAAGGTAATGCGTGTCTTATAAAAACAGCTAGTATTCTTGATTTCACTAAGACTAAGACTTTGAATAAAATATTTTTTGTATATGAGACATGTTGGTGTTGGTGGATAACGCTCGCCTCATACTATAGATGGGTTGACCCCTCATAGTTAAGTACAAGGTCTCATATATATATATATATATATATATATATATATATATATATATATATATATATATATATATATATATATATTTACATTTATATACATATATATATATATATATATATATATATATATATATATATATATATATATAAATGTATATATATATATATATATATATATATATATATATATATATATATATATATATATATATATATATATATATATAAACCAGTAAGTTATGCTGCTGCTAACTCAGTTACGTTTTCTGACGTATAAAAAGTTTTGTATCACAAATAATAAGGCATGAAAAGGCCCATTCACTTAATAAGCTCAAGAAAAGAAATTGTAAATTTTCAGCGTTGAACCAATCTATAACATCTGAATCCCAAAGAATATTGAATGTTTGTCATTTCTAATTAAGATGAGCTTCCAGAACCTTGAATGCAAGTATTATCTTTTCCACTTTATCCTATCTTTATCCTTTTTGCTAAAATAATTTATACACTTTTTTTCGTTAATTAATTCATTTTAGGTCATTATTCAATTTTTCAGCTTTTTTTTTTAATTAAGCATTTGTTTTTCTTTTTATAGTGGATAAGTAATTTAGTGGGATGACAAATGTTTACTGTTTTCTCGCCTCTTTGTCAGACTGAATCGTTGCTATATGTATTAGTGGTCCTATCACTTTACTGAGAATTGTTGTAGTTTGGTACGATATTCGTCTTTCCAGTTGTGCCAACGATTCTGAATACTTTTTTTTTTTAAACTTCTTGTAAAGCACCTTGTCCATTTGCAACTTTTCATAACATTGTGAAATAGTGGCAACGGCAGTTGAATTGTAAGACACTCCTTTTATTAACGAGACCACATTAGAAAAAAACTGTAATCAATAAAGTCCATCTTGCTGACGCTACGGCAGACATATGAGAATTATTGCATATATCCGATTCAATCCAAAGTCTCATCATCATCTCAGGAACAAAATCTAATCAGGACCCAGTTGGAATAAATTAACAAAACGTATCTCAGTTCGGTTTAACTAAAATGAACGAATATTAGATGACATTAATCATAAATTTGATTGGTGGTGAATCATTAGTAGTTATGAACGCTCCATATCATTGCAAATTGTTATAATATCATTGAATAGAAACGATTGTGAATGTGAAATTCTTTTACTAATTGATATATGAAGCGAAAGGAGCGAAAGTAATGTTTCAGGAATAAGAACATTAATCGAATCAAAGCCAACAGCCGATTGCTGGATTTTGTTGAGGTAAAAGAATATTTGAATTCTAAAAGTACCTGCACGGTCCATGGAGGGAAACAAACAAAAAATTGAAGATATATTTTGTGAGTTATGTTATTTGTGTTGCCAGACAAGAAGTCAAGATTCTCGCCTATCAAAATAATCTGAGCAAAATACTTGGAAATTATTATTCATATTCTTTTTCTTCATGACTTTCCAACTCTTACTTCTGCGCAATTATATTATTTCATCTACCAAGACCTTACTTCCAGGCGGTCTAGCTGTCTATCATGTGTCGTGTACCTCAAGAATGAAAATGAACAAAGTGAATGTGAAGTTTTATGTCTTCAGGAATGCTATAAAACCTCTGGGAATATAAACCCGTATTTTACCTTCATAATCCTGACCGTAGAGAAATCTTATATCTATCTTACTAACATTCGCCATTGCCGACAGTGCTGCCAGTACAGTCTCTGCAGATATATTGCTGGAAAATAAAGAAACAAATTGTGTATGAAAATACAATATTCAAATAATAATAATAATAATAATAATAATAATAATAATAATAATAATAATAATAATAATAATAATAATAATAATAATAATAATAACTACCAGATGCAACTCGGGACAGATATCATTTATGAGATCGGCATTGACCCTCGTTGATGTCGCTTACTATCACGCAGTTCATTGTAATGATGATATATTTAAAGTCATATTTAAGAAGGCTACATGATAGCTGTGTATTTTCAGTGATAGATATTACCCTTGAATATGGCAGGAACAAAGAAACTATGTTTCCCATCAACCCCTGAAATTTTCATTTAGATATGTAAATTATTCTATTAACAATTGACTTCAACGCTAAAAATAATCATTAAACCCATACCAAAATAAAAGTTTGCTGTGGCTTTCCTATGGCAGATATTAACATGAAAATTAGTATGGACAAGGCAAATATTAATCCCATAAATCCCTGAAAATTTCATTTAGATATGTGAAGTAATCTACTAGTGATTTACGTCGCCGCTGAAAATTGGCCTACGGTGGATATCGATAAATGGCTACTGTGACTTTCCTATGGCAAGTATCAATACGAACATTGGTATGAATGTAGTTCACATAACTCTCATCAAACTGTGCGAAAATCATTTGAATATCTGTAAAACTCTAGGAGTAGTTTGTTGCTCCTCACTTATTTTTTAGCTAAAAGTCGTTATTTACGAACAAAAGTGAAAGCCAGTGTATGCCAATAGCAGGTATGAACATGAAGATTGGCAGAAACATAGCTTATATATATATATATATATATATATATATATATATATATATATATATATATATATATATATATATATATATATAAACAATCACATAAAATTTCATTTGAAAATATTCATTGTTATAGGAGTTATCAACCCCACCGCCGAAAATATCAGCTGCTCTCCCCCCCCCCCCCACCCCCCACCCCAACCCCAACCCCGGCTCCGAAATCTAAGGCAATCGAATAAATGGCTAATGTGACTTTTCTATGGTTAGTATGAATACGGAAAGCTATATGAATGTAGTTCACATAACATCCATTAAACCCTGTGAAAATCCTTTGGATAGAAAAACTCATGCAGTAGTTTGCTCCTCCTCACTTAAGTTTTAGCTAAAAATCGTCATTTACGAACAAAATTGATAGTCAGGGTATGTCAATAACAGGTATGAACATGAAAACTGGCAGACACAAAGTTTACATATATCTAAATAATCCCTTAAAATTTCATTTGAATATATTTATTGGTATAGAAGTTATTGACCTCGCCGCCGAAAATATCAGTTCCCCCCCCCCCCCACCCCCACCCCCCCCCACCCCACCCCACATCCTCCCCCAACCCGGCGATGATAATAAAACGGGATAACTGGGTTATGGGTTGGGTGAGTTTCGTTCGCGAAAATTTTGGTATTTCATAAAAGATAACTCACTTCGATCGCGATGATGATAATAATAATAATAATAATAATAATAATAATAATAATAATAATAATAATAATAATAATAATAATAATAATAACAATAATAATAATAATAATTTTTATTATTTTAGTAATGAAAATAATTCTATTAATAATAATGATTTTCATAATTTTTAAATAAAATCTGCGTTTTTAATGTGATTCAATGCCTTCATGATATGTACATTTTACTCACCTTTGACCACTGGCAGTGGAGTGTTTGTGAGCCTTCAAGAACTTCGAAGAGTACACTAGTGATCCTAATGACACGATCAGCAAAAGCAAAACTGGAAATTAGAGAAAAAAAAAGATGAACAGAAAAGGAACTCTAATCAAAAGAGAAATGATTCAGAAAATCTCAAGGTTATCTGCTATGATTAGTTTTGCTGGAAATTTTATGCCAAAAGCGTTAAAAGCAGGAACATTGTCTGAGGTATCTCCTACTGATATGCCAAGTATGATTGCAAAGAACCTCAGGTACCTTTTAGAGTGCTCCACATGAACCATACTGTAAGTGGTAACCACCTATGGGTTAAAATGTACTCTCTCTCCGAGTCAAACATGAGAGCTTCTTTGACTTACCGGTGAACGACAAATTGACAGATATCGGGAACATCCTCGGGAAGAATTCCAGACAATTCTGGAATGGAAGACGAGTCACATTGATAAGTAAAAGTGAAGGTTTAGAGGAATCTCTTAAAATATTCCCTTTTGAAAAGGGGGATTTTTCATCTCTTTTTATATTTCCTGCTTTTCATCAGGAAAGGCCATTGTATATCGCCTAAGGTCGAAACTCGGTAAAGAACAGTAGAGGCTTGAAATAGGCCAGTGCCCCGAGAGTGACCCGATACAAACTTATTGAAATTTGAAAGTACATTGATTGAAAAAATAAAGGATGATATCATAGGAAAACGCAGACTCAGACAACCATTGTACAACTTTCATATTTTGAGCTTGGATGGTCGCTTTTACTTGAATGACAGACGTTAACCTCATGTGCAATAATATCTATTCTTTTGACGGAATATCTAAAGTATTATCAATGATAATTTAAAACTTTAATCTTCTATAATAAGATGATTTAACGATATTTATTGGAAAAAGACAATGATGTGATAATTATGAGATAATGAATACAACAAAAAGCTTCAAACAACTCTACAGAAGATTTAAAAGATTATTACTTCACTATGAAGAGTGAATTGATAGTAGTCCGTGAAATAGGTATATTTCATTTATTGTAAAAAGAATTAACGAATTGAAAAGGGATCAAAGTAAATTTTAAACTTTAATTCACTCAACTGCACAAATTAATTAGCATAAAACCCTTATAATTCAAATAAGTGCTCTAGAATAATCACAAAGTAGACATCAGATCATACATACACGCGCACACAGACTCAAGCACAAGTACCTGGCTGAAAATTCTTCAAAGAAACTCATGATAGACGGTGTTATTACCAGCATTGACTACTGCAACTCCATCTACAACAGTTTACCAAAACTGTAACTTCAGAAATTACAAAACATAATAAACATACGAGCAAGACTGATATAAGGTGTCCCATATCGAGTAAAAAATCACTTCTATACTAATTGATTTACAATGGCTGTCTATTAAAGTAAGAATTGAGTTCAAAAGAAGTACAATAACCCATCAAGTTGTCAGAACCGGGCGTACCAGATATTTAAGAGAATTGCTACATATTGTGCAACCAAATAATCGTGTTAACACAAGAATAGTTTCAGATGGTTTTACAATATTGGAACAAAGATATATGTCTAGTGTAGGCTATAGAGCTTTCAAATATGCTGCTTTAGGACTATACAATAAGCTCTCACTAGACGTCCAAAAGACAGGATATTAAGGCTTTCAAGAGGAAACAGAAGACTTTCTTGTTTTCTAAGTGTTTCGATAATGTGGATTGACAATGAACAAGCAATAGGTGGTGTGAAATGCTGAATTCCTTAGAATGTATACGATAAAATGAATTATTGTAGAGATTAGAGTTCCCCAATGCAGTAGAGTGCCAGAAAAGCAGCCCTTAAAGTAAAGTAAGCAAGCAGTTCTAATAGAAACAATCGATTAATCTATATATAATCCTTTTAACAAACATACATTCACTTACCCATATGACGACTAAGGAAGAGCTTCTCTATGGTTCTACTCTATCTCGTGGAGGCTATCAGCATCAGGTCTATTACAGAACAGCTTGGTAAACTGGACGTCCTTCCAGAGGCAGCGAAAATTGGCCAGTGGCACAAATGTGACTAGGGCTTCTGATGTCACCAGGAAACTCCGCGCAGACTCGGTATCTCTTGACCTATTGAAAGACTTTTCCAAGAGCTTTATTTTAAGACTATTATTATTACTTTTATTATTATTATTATTATTATTATTATTATTATTATTATTGTTATTATTATCATCATCATTATTATTATTATTATTATCATCATTATCATTATTATTATTATTATTATTATTATTATTATTATTATTATTATTATTTCCTCTTACCGAGTACATTAGGGACACAGAGAAAGAAACTGAGTTTCGGTGACTTATAGTTTTAGGGAAATTGACCGAATAAATCCTCAGCAAAAGAAAACCATTAACTTCGATTAGTCTTGTTTGCCGCTCAATATAGCATAAAATTTCATGAAGCCGGAATAAAATATTACTCTGGTGTGCAAATCTGCATGAAACCCGTGTCTGGACTCTGGCAAAAAGAACTAGGTAATTTCAAAAAACAAATACAAGACTATCCATAGACTCCTGTCAGAACAGTCCTCAATTCTGAAGAACAGATGGTCACTGTCACACTTGGTTTAGATCTGTATAACTCTACGGACGAAGTTCTTGAATTTACTTTAATTTTACTTTGAGGTATGCTTTTCTGGTCCTTTACTGCAGGTAAACCCTTCTCTCTACAAGACCTTTTGTAATTTATTTAAACGTATACATTCCAAGGCATTCAGCATTTCTCACTCAGAGTTCAAAAGTAATCTTCTGCTGTTCAAAAAGTACATAAATAAACAACTGTTACCGATATATCTTAGAAAACAGGTTGTGGGTGAATTGTATTTAGGAAGCTCCAAGGCTGAATGGAATCAGTAAGTACATTATTTAACTCTGAAAAACAAAGTAAACTTCAGAAATAGACTGTAATTTTCATTTAAATTTCCTAAGAAAAAATGCAAATTAGTAAATGGAGGATTAAAAGAAATAACGAGACAAGATCAAGATTACAATTTACTTGAAAGATTAAAGTATTTTAAGAAAGTTTCTAAAGTTGTATTGAAGATGCGGACAAAGTTTCGCTTTCATTAGATATTAACCGTTTGATCGACAAGGGAATTCGGAATGAGAATCCGTCTGTCTATGGTGGATTTAAAATAGCTACCAATAGTTGCTATCTGGTACAGTGTTACAAATCCCAGAAAATAGGATATAGGCAAAACATACGTACTAATGTCTTTAAATAGGTTAATGTCAGAGAATATGAGTGTTTTATGCCAATTACTCAATTTTAAATGAGATAAATGGAAATGATGATGATGATGATCATTATTATTATTATTATTATTATTATTATTATTATCATTATTATTATTATTATTATTATTGTTATTATTATTATTATTATTATTATTATTATTATTATTATTATGAACTAAGCTATAACCCGAGTTGAAAAAAATAGAATTACATAAGCACAAGGGTTCTAACAGGAAAAAATTAGCCCAGTGAGGAAAAGGAAATAAGGAAATAAATATAATACAAGAGAATTAGTGAACAATTAGAATAAAACATCTTAGGAACAGTAACAATATTAAAATAGATATTTCATTTATAAACTATAAAAAAGAGGCTTATGTCAGCCCATCCAACATAAAAACATTCGCTGCAAGTTTGAAATTGGCAACAGGAAATGTGTGAAATATCTTGAAGAAAGACTGAAAAATGAAGACTACAATAATACCATTGAGGATACATTAATATTAACAAATGTGTTCCACATTGCTTGAAACTAGACACAGTAAGTGAAAAGACACTTGATGTATCACAGATCTCCGAAGAAAAATGTCATTATTTCATCTATTAAATATCGTAATGGTGTTAGCATATTGAAGAGAATTTTTTATATAAATTTCATGAAATCAGTAATACAGATTTGTAAGATATAAGATAAAATAAAGTTAGCCTCTATCGTTGAGACCTTCCAAAAATGAATATGGAAAAAGAAATGACAGTTTCACTCTGCCTTCAAACGATACTCACTATGTGATATGTAAATCAGGAAATTATATTTCATGAATCACTACAGTAACATTACCATTCAAATCATTAGATAACTGAACAATAAAAAGAAAATGAAACTAAGAAAAATAAACATCACAAAATAGAATTTTAAAATAATGCAAAGTCATATCATTGAAGTTTTCTTTTATTAACTTCGTTCTTTTTGTAATTCCAGTTCTGTTTTCCTCGTCGAATAATATTCTTTATTTTTGTTCATGGTCAGTGTCAAGTTTGCTATTACCACCAACACGAGCAATGCTGTTACCATCACTGCTATTACTAGTGCTGTTACTCTTAGCAAACTATAATCCGAGTATCATATCATTCATTATATGAAATAGGAAAATGGAAATAATGAGGAATAATATTGATATTTTGTTCGTCAATTGCCGCCGTTTGGATAGTTTTCTAGATCAGTATGTAATATTCTCACCATTCTACCGGCGATACTGAGTCATCTCTCTCTCTCTCTCTCTCTCTCTCTCTCTCTCTCTCTCTCTCTCTCTCTCTCTCTCTCTCTCTCTCTCTCTCTCTCTAACGATTTCTTTTTCAGATAACAAATATTCTCCTCCTTACGAGTCTCTCGCTGAATATTCGATGAGACGTGATTGACTCGGTCTCCGAGTGATCGGCAGCATCTCGACAGATGGTGCCAGCCCTGAATTTCGATCCGGAAACAAAGGAAATCCTCCACTCGATTAATACTACAAGACTTCTTAACGGCTGAGTGTTAAAGAAAGCCTAGAAGGGATAAACGTTTATTCATCAATTGAGTATACTTCATTATTCTAACGATCCATTTAAAAGAAATTAAGTATTTAGGTTAACACTAAAGAGCGAATCAAGTTCCGTTTTCAGATTTAAAAATGAGTAAATCAAGATATATAAAGTAATTTTTTTTTTTAAGTGACTTTTGCAATGAAGTATGAAGGGTAAAGTAACTTGCAGATGGGGATAATAAACGTCTAAAAGGGAAGAGGAAATGCTGAAGGTGGAAAATGATTGCCGACACATCATAGTTAGGCCGTTTACACTTGATGCGGGATAGGAGTTAATCAGGATTCCTAATTCCACCTTCTGGGAGGTCAAGCGACGGAGTGTTTCTTCAACTATAATATAATTGAAATCGTTAGTCTTCAAATTACCTACAATTACATTTATACACATATACAAACATATTTTAAATATATATATATATATATATATATATATATATATATATATATATATAATCATATAGAAACTAATTTTAAATATATATATATATATACATAATCATGTAAAAACTAATTTTAAATATATATATATATATATATGTATATATATATATATATATATATATATATATATATATATATATATATATATATATATATATATACATATGTGTGTGTCTGTATGTGTGTGTGTTTGTATATGTGCGTGCGTGTATGTGTCTTTTGGAAACAATCGTTCTCTCAGTCAATATTCATTAAATGCTGAAGCACTTTTGATATTAATTATTTTATGACAAAGTGCCTTGAAAAGTCGAGAAATTTCCAGTGATATATCCATAAATATCTGTTCATAAATTTTAAGGCTTTCACATCGTCATGGGATTAGACTGGTGAAAAAAAATCTTTGTTTTTCTCCTCGTCAAGACAGAATGAAAACCTCCATTTTAATTAGAGAGTATATTACTGATAAATACAACTTAGTCAGCTCTGTATATTTTCTTCTCATTTATTTCATTCACCGATTCCCTTCAAATCTTCGTCTCTTGCCTTGATCTCAAAACACTCTGCAGATCAAAGAACCTGAACCAAACCGCTTCTCTATTGCAGTTAAGCTCCTTTGAAATTTCATAATTGCTACTTAAAACGAAACAGATTAGTTATAATAACTTACCGATTTGGTTCTTTTGTTTAAGAAAAGAAATAAGAAGTTAAAGCATTATGATTCATCCTTGGTACATTAGTAACACAGTTTTTCATTATCTATTCAGAGTAAGAGAGAGAGAGAGAGAGAGAGAGAGAGAGAGAGAGAGAGAGAGAGAGAGGATGTCTTTAATCAATAATCATTAACATGATGAGCTTAAAATAGAGCGTAAGTGAATTCGAGAACATAATGGGTTAACAGTTTTTACGACATAGCAAATGACAAACTTTCTTAAGCAAAGTCAGGTTGAGGGAATTAAGTAGCCTGAATCTCTGTTCGTTCTTGACTTTAAAGTATTAGTATCTGTAGGTTCGTCTCTTGTATCAATAATCTGAACCATTTAATATATTCAATGCCAAAATAACAAATGCAAACCTAACGTGAAGAGTCTTGCCAATGCCTACTCGTCGTTTTCAGAAAATTGCTAGACCTATTTCCATGATACCAACCACGTACGCATTCAATATTTGAAGAAAAAAAAAACTTTCATAATTTCTCACACATTTATTCTGAAAACGAAGCAATAAAAAATACTCGGAGGAAGTTTAATTAACAACGTTAAAAGCTGATGTGAAATGAGATCAACAGTGATTGATAGGAGTGGTATACTTTATGACGTAGACTCTTTAGATGCTAAACCATCAACGTCGCAGAGGATTTAATATCTAAAGAGGTTTCAATAATGATTGATGTCCCAAAAGATCATGCTTCGCTTGTGGACAATTGACGAGTGGTAGCGGCCGAGTTCAGACATAATTTGGTAATGAAAATTTTAATATCGTATGCTTTTGGGATGAATTTTGTGTCATATGTCAATTGCGTAGCATAGGAGAGAGGTGCGGGTTAAAGAAACATTTAGCTCTTGTGTTGTTAAGCCTACTGAATTGTGTGAGTCATAAAATTTCAATTTAACAGTCACACATTGTAGAAGGCGTAATCTTTATAAAAGTTTTGTAAAAGCTAGATTTTAAATGTATTTGTCTCCCATTCGCCCGTTCTCATAATTCTGTGTTCTTTTGCAAAAATTGTTACCAATTAGGGATGGTACGGCCTTCCTGACTTCCCTTGCATTACCCAGTTGTTGTCTTGAGACACCAGATCTGTCGGGTGACTACTAGTGATTGTGAAGCTGATGACTGATAGACAGATAAGCCATGTCAAAGAAAAGGGCACACTTAACAAGAAGGGAGAATCTAATCACAGTAATAGTGAGGGTAGTAAACCTTTGTTTATTATCAAAAGTATATACGGCAGTAAAAATAAAAAGGTGGGTTTAAAGAATGGCCGTACCAATGGTTTTGAGAATGGAAATCAAAGATGAAAATTTTGAAGAGGATACTGAAACGGCAGCCTTTTAATAAACCATTAGGTATCATTGGCCCTTCCGTAGGGGGAGAGTTAACTTGAGTCATACCTGCGTCCCATCCATGAGCCGATTTTTGTGATTATTATTCTCTCTCTCTCTC
>NC_090731.1:60153870-60163870 GCF_036898095.1 Palaemon carinicauda
TTCTTCCTGTTTACGCCTTTAATATCGCAGTAAAATGGAAAATAAATTGCGAAAGAAACAGAGCCAAGTCCAAAAAAAATTCTGATAGAAATACATCGTAAACATAAGCTACTATTTATTCATTTTACATCCCAATATAAAACTTAGTAAAAATAGATGTAACTTATGGGCACACATGCATTCATAAATTTACCTTTCATTATAGGAAACAAATTTAATTGTACAACATATGATACATTTAAATTCACAAACAAGTTAGTGGTTGAAACCTTAACCTAGCTGCTCTCTACTGTACTGCCGTTGAATTATTGACACCTCTGATCTTGATGTAAGTAATCGATTGTAATTGTGGAAATACATCGATAAATACAAACATTGATGGGTTTACTAAAATTGTTCATTGAAATGCGATAGAAAAAATTCTGCCCTATTGTTAGTGGTAAAGATGGCCACATATCGAGTGGCTTATTGGCATCTTCAGATGTTCCCCTTTCTTTGTGTTCTGTGCTTATATACTCAGTACTGAGCCAAAGCTTTCGAATATTCCTCCACCTGCAACATTTAATCAAGCTCTCACGGAATTTCGTTGTTTGAAATATGTTTGAATTGATGCCGGATTTAGGATTATATTCTTTTCGGCACAAATATGTATGATATGATCCTAGAAATTCGTATAAATCTCTCTTGTTTTTTGTTGGAAGTAGTTCGTATATCAGGTGTATGTAATTTCCGTTTTTGCAACCGTGAACAGTACATAACAGACAAGTAAGTTGGACAATACTTAAAGGTTCCATCTACGTAAATGTGTTCCATGTCATTGCAGAGACACAAGATATTACTACATGTTAAAATTATAAGGATTCACGTTTTCGTCATCATTCACAAGTACCACATTTTCATCATTCTTCGTGGTTAATGCATGATTGGAGAGACACACATGAACCCCTTTCACGATTTTTTTGGTAATACGGGTAAGTTTTTCTTCTTACTCGGTAGACACCAAGGATTACGTTTTTCAAGTATGGTGGTTCGAGTTAATTCTTTAGAAAATCTTAGTGTTTTTTTTTTATTATTTTTAAAAGTCTTGCAGAAATATCGCCTATTGCTTATCCTTTCACTTGTACTTGGAATTTCTGCACCTCGAGTTTCTTCAGGTCACTTGGATGCTCATAGTCAGAGCTTGCTCTTACAAATGTTTATCTGATACCACCACTTTTTTACGAACTTTACTCTTTATTGTTTGTACAACTCTAAGATAAATCACCGCTTTGTAAAGTCTTGTCGACATGAAAAGTGTATCCATCGTAGATTAAACTTCTTTCTATTTTTTTTTTCTTTTTTTGAGAGAGAGAGAGAGAGTTGCCTTTCCATTGTTGTCCCTTCTTATCTAATGAAGAAATCCCACTAAGTCACTCAAAGAAACAATTCTGTTAAGTACCTTTAAAAGAAATAAAAATTACTTATCTTTAAAAAAAGAAAAAGAATATATAATGATACCTCAGTAAAAATATCTTGAAAGATAACAGTTGATATGTACTTCTTGAACTGCTCTGGCAATTAGAAAAAAAAATACAATTTCAGCAATGATCAGTTTTCGAAAGGGAAGAAGCAAGTCGGCGTCTACATGAAAATATAAAACGAAGATTATTGATGGACAAATGAAATGCGTCCTTAAGAGTTCAATACTCTGATTATCTCAGAGAGTCATTAAAGTATTTTCTTAAAGTGGATTGCTTCTTGTCTGATTAGTAAAATGAAGGCTATTGTGTTTAATTATATTGCTTTGTTGATTGTAATGAGATTTCTATTTTTTTTCTTTCCTCCACAAATCATTGTCTTTAAGATTCAGAATCAAACACTAATTGACTATTGTAAATAAAATTATTTTCTCAACGTTACACCTTACATAATTTATACCTTTATCGTGAATGTACTCTACTCTCCTAAACTAGGAGCTATCATTTGAAATAAAAACAAAGAGAAAACTGCCATCCTAAAATTTGTCAGTACATTTATCAATGGTAAGGTTGGTGATTTTTGCTATATTTGTGTGACGTTGTGCATTGGTCAGTGTAAATATCAATGCAGGAAGTATTCTTCCATCAAACTCAGACCTCGAAAAATAGGAACCTGGAGGCAGGTCCTTCTGTTCCTGTGAGGTAGGAATAGCGGATGATGAAGACAAATAGGTCTACCTGTTGGGGTAGTCTTTAACAACTACTCTCTGGCTAGTAGGTATAGAATTCTTCAATATAGAAAATAATGCATATACAGCACAAAAACCTCTATTATGCACAAAGATAATGAGATGGTTAGGTTTCACAAAGTCAAGCAATTAAATTTTCGTGATGTGTATTTTTTCTTGTAATATTTTCATAACTTCTGGCTTAATGGTTACACCAATGTTTAATTCTGTAATTCTACGTATGAAACAGTATTATCATTCATAAAGAGAGAAAGACGTGTTGTTTTTTTCCTCTTGATTATGGCCTGGAATTTAACAGTCAACAGTGATAATAAAATTATTTTACCAGTTTGTGATAAAGTTTTAAAATAGATTTTGATATACAAAAATTGTTTGATGTTTTGAGAATATTAATAATTCAAGGGTTACTAATTTCATTTATTCGCATAGTTCCTTATATTAGTCAAATAACAATTTCAATTCTATGCTACTCAGCGAGTGCCTGACATTACTAAATTGGTCGTTAGACATCTTTTTTCGGTAATTCATTTTTGGACGATAATACAGCAATTTATAAACCTACTTGCTTATCAAAAATATATTCTATAAAAGCAAATGAGTTAATGTTTTAGTTGGATATTTTTATCGCTATCTCTGAGAAACCTTTCCGTTGAATTTAGTATCGAATTTATAAGCGATTAAACCGGCAGAGTACTGGCCGTGCACTAAATCCAGAGAAAATACATGATTGATGCCTGAAGCTACTCTTCTAAAATGTACATCTCATATTTACATGAATGGATTACGTCTCACTTTAAACTTCTCTATCACTCTCTAACTCTTCCTAGTTATCAACATTTATAGCCTTTGACTAGTTGTCCAATTGGAATTTTGCTTTCCTTACCCTTTCCATTTAAAGTCTTTCAAGGAATGCGAGCAAGCAAAGAATTTTGATCAAAATCCTTTTAATTGTATATTTTGTTAAATCTATATATATATTTTACTCATGATTTCCCTGGCGAAACCGGAAGAAGGTTAATAAACGCAAAGAGTCAGAAAATAAATAATTTAACGCATGTCAACAAGATGCAATAGACTGTGGGTTTGCTTGTCCTATTAGTGCAGAAGATTTGAATATATATATATATATATATATATATATATATATATATATATATATATATATATATATATATATATATATATATATATATATATATATATATATATATATATATATATATATCACAACATAAATTAGTAAATGGTAATCATCGCGATGATTCGTTGCGAAGTAAGCCCAACCCCCTGATGACCTCATAACCAGTCATGTTGTTTTCCTCGTTAACAGTGGCCACAGCCCATCCCCTTATAGTGATTATGGGTTAGTTTGAAATTTGTAAGGGAATGTATTGCGACCACTGCTATTGTGGGCGACAACGTGATTGACCATGACGTCATCATTGGGTGGGGCTTATTTCGCCCGGAATCTTTGCTGCGACTATCGAATCCAGGCCACTGTCTTTGATGTTTGTATGAAATGTTTGATGGTTTTTATTTCCTTAAGCATTGTATTCTAGGATAAATTATTCACTAATGTTGAATGTAGATTGTACATTAGAATTTATATTTATACTATTTATATCTCTTTGCTTAATTACAAATCTGTGTTAAGAATCTTAAGGCTGAATACTCACCTCCTCTTAAAATTTCTTTATTTTCAAACGCATTATTTTATATGCTAGATAGCTAAGTTTTATTTGCAGATATATTCCCTTACAGCCTCAAGATTATATCTTGTATTATTTATAGACATCATTCAAGATCTCTGCTTCAACAGAGAGATTGCTCTTTAGATCTGGCATGGCACCTTAAGTTTACGTATGCTTAAATGTCCGACGTATCTCTACCTTCACCTGTCTAAATGTTGACACATGAGTGATTGCCCACTTTGAAAGTACCCATTCAATCTTTGATTATGGTGTCAAACGGGCGCAAAAAAAAAAAAAAAAAAAAAGTGACATACCGCTGAATTACTTCAATAACGTCTCAGTGAACATAAGGCAATTCAAGGGTGGTTAATAGATATGCTCCATTTTAGGTGACCAACAATTTTGAATGAAGAAACTCCTTAAACCATAGGAATGGCAGAATTAGGGTTCCTCATTTGACGACCTTGCCAAGAGAGGGAATCACCAGGTTGGCGGCTCAAAGACGAATTAACGACCACAGACTACGTCCTCTGAAATCAAAAGACTTCAATATCACCCCCTAACTATGGAAAATTTACATTTTGCTATACACCATGAGAAAATTCAAAATAATTCCCATTCATTTAGTATGTGAAACACGAGGATTTCAGTTATCTACACGAGCAATCACGCATACAAAAAAAAATAAAATAAAATAAAATGATTCATGCATTTCTAAAACGGAAAAACCAAAAAATGTCAACGGGCTCTCGAGTGTGCATATCTACGTTGACATTTTTCGTAAATAGTTCTATAGTATAAAAAAAGAATAGGAAAAAGTAGAAATGTAATGGAGAGCTGAATAAATATTCCCTAAATATAAAGTAGAAAAGGATAGGAAGGCATTCCCTGGAAAAAAAATCAATTTCAATTGTAGCTGGAAGATAAAAAGATAACATTTTGATAAGTAAGTCGATATTACGATAATTTTCTACCTTATTTTTATATGTTGCCGTAGGCTATACGAAGTGACGAACCCTTTCAAATGTTATACGGAACACGAAAATTACAATTATAAATAAAAAAAAGGTACCCTAAAAAAATTAAAAATTAAATATTTTCACATTTTACTATCATATCAACAATTTTATGTAAAAAATGTGGATTGATATATACACATTTCTACACATACCATATATACACAGTATATATATATATATATATATATATATATATATATATATATATATATATATATATATATATATATATATATATATATGTGTGTGTGTGTGTGTGTGTGTGTGTAAGTATGTATATACACACTCACACACACACACATATATATATATATAAATATATATATATATGAATGTATATATATACATATGTATGTATGTATATACACATATAAATATATATATATATATATATATATATATATATATATATATATATATATTAAATGCTAAGCTATAACCCTAATTGGAAAAGCGGGATGCTATAAGCCCAGGGGCCCCAAAAGGGAAAATAACCTAGTAAGAAAAGGAAACAGGGAAAAATAGAATATTTTAGGAACAGTAAAAACGTTAAAATAAATATTTCCTATGTCTATGATAAAAACGTTAACAAAACAGGAGGAAGAGATACTAGATATAACAAAACAAAAGAAGAGAAACTATAGAGAACAGTGTGCCTAAGTGTACCCTCAAGCAAGAGAACTCTAACCCAAGACAATGGAAGACCATGGTACTGAGGCTATAGCACTACCCAAGACTAGAGAACAATGGTTTAATTTTGGAGTGTCCTTCTCCTAGAAGAGCTGCATACCATAGCTAAAGAGTCTCTTCTACCCTTACCAAGAGGAAAGTATAGCCACTGCACAATTACAATGCAGTAGTTAACCCCTTGAGAGAAGAATTGTTTGGTGATCTCAGTCTTGTCGGGTGTATGAGGACAGAAGAGAATCTGTAAGAAATAAGCCATACTATTCGTTATCTGTGTAGGCAAAGGGAAAGAACCGTAACCAGAGAGAAGGATCCAATGTAGTACTGTCTGTCTAGTCAAAGGACTCCAAAACTCTCTAGTGGTAGTATCTCAACGGGCAATCATATATATATATATATATATATATATATACATGTATGTATATATCTTTGTGCAAGTGATATATGTTTATATAATATATATATATATATATATATATATATATATATATATATATGTGTGTGTGTGTGTGTGTGTGAGTGTATTATGTGAGTAAGCACTGTAGTGTAGGGTTTTGCAGCTCGACTCCAATTTTTCTTTGCCTACACATAATCCGAATAGTCTTGCCTATTCTCTCTACGTACTCCTCTGTTTTTATCTTCATACACTTGACAACACTGAGATTACCAAACGATTCTTCTTCACTCAAGAGGTTAACTACTGCACTATAATTGTTCAGTGGTTACTTTCTTCTTGGTAAGGGTAGAAGAGACTCTTTAGCTATGGTCAGCAGCTCTTCTAGAAGGACACTCCAAAATCAAGCCAATGTTCTCTAGTCCTGGATAGTTCCTAAATAGTACAGTACCATAGCCTTTGTACACCCAGCAACAAAACCCGTGTCGCCTGGTCAGACCTGACTTGGATAGAACATGCCCTTCTTGCCCTGAAAGGTGGCCGACGTTAAACAACCTAGATGGATGATTTTCATCCATATTTACTCATTAAGGTTAATTCCAACTAAAAGCTATCAATTGTTTCACCTAGTGGGCCGGGAAGTCGGGGAAAACTCGCTGGTGAGAGACAGATGTTTCGCCAGGTAAATCCTGAGCTGCAGGTAGCAGTTAGGTTCCGACTTCTTTTCAGCCTCTGGTGGCATAGTTGGAAGCAGCCTGGTCTTTCATTTGAAAGCGCTAAGGTTCGATCCAAAGTATGAGGTAGAAATTTATTTCTATTTGAACATGATAGAGTGTTGATTTTCCTCGATATATATATATATATATATATATATATATATATATATATATATATATATATATATATATATATATATATATATATATATATAAAAGAGAGAGTGAGGGAGAGAGAGAGAGAGAGAGAGAGAGAGAGAGAGAGAGAGAGAGTATTACAAGGATTTTGGATGTCTCAAAGATTTTTTAGTCCATCCGCAGAGATTCCATTTGCTCTTTGGTAGAGCGATTTAGTTTAAGCATTGACAGAGTTCTTATGATCTTATCCAACTTATTCTTGAACTCAAGAGAGAGAGAGAGAGAGAGAGAGAGAGAGAGAGAGAGAGAGAGAGAGATAGCAGCTGTTAGGATAATGCAAACAAAGGATATATCATTCTGACATATATTATTTTGAATAGTCAGTTCCCACAATATTTGAGGATGTTACACATAAAAATGTAATAGGGAATAAAAATATATCGGCGTGATTGTATTTTTCGATAGCTATTCTTGAAAACAGTTGCACTTTTTAAAAGAATAAGAGATAAGATGTCTCTATCTCTTTCATATATATATATATATATATATATATATATATATATATATATATATATATATATATATATATATATATATATATATATACATATATAATCCTCGCACTTCTTTGACTGATATCAGTAATTTTCCTCCTCCTCACATTCGAACCATGCTAACGATGTCTTGGTTGTTTAAACGTCAGGCCACCTTTCTTTCAGCGCAAGAAGGGCATGATGTATCCAAGTCGGGCTTGGCGGGTCGACACTGGTTTTGTTGCTGGGTGTACCATGGTCTTCCGCTGTCTTAGGGGGGAGTTCTTTTGCTTGAGGGTACACTCCAGCATGCTGTAACTTGTTATTTCTTTTTTTTTTAAGTTTTTATAGGTTATATATGAAATATCTGTTTTAATGTTATTACTCTTCTTATAATATTTTATATTGTTCATTAATTCTCTTATAGTTTATTATTTCCTTTTGTCACTGTGCTATTTTCTTTGTTGGATTCCCTGGGCTTATAGCATCCTGTTTTTCCAACTAGTGTTGTAGCTTAGCAAGTAATAATAATGATTTTATATATATATATATATATATATATATATATATATATATATACACAAATATATATATAAATATATATATATATACCAAAGGGACTTCCCCCAATTTTGGGGGGTAGCTGACATCAACAAATGAAACAAAACAAAAAAGGGGACCTCTACTCTCTACGTTCCTCCACCCTAACCAGGGACTCAACCGAGTTCAGCTGGCACTGCTAGGGTGCCACAGCCCAACCTCCCACATTATCCACCACAGATGAAGCTTCATAATGCTGAATCCCCTACTGCTGCTACCTCCGCGGTCATCTAAGGCACCGGAGGAAGCAGCAGGGCCTACCGGAACTGCGTCACAATCGCTCGCCATTCATTCCTATTTCTAGCACGCTCTCTTGCCTCTCTCACATCTATCCTCCTATCACCCAAAGCTTTCTTCACACCATCCATCCACCCAAACCTTGGCCTTCCTCTTGTACTTCTCCCATCAACTCTTGCATTCATCACCTTCTTTGGCAGACAGCAATTTTCCATTCTCTCAACATGGCCAAACGACCTCAACACATTCATATCCACTCTAGCCGCTAACTCATTTCTTACACCCGTTCTCACCCTCACCACTTCGTTCCTAACCCTATCTACTCGAGATACACCAGCCATACTCCTTAGACACTTCATCTCAAACACCTTCAATTTCTGTCTCTCCATCACTTTCATTCCCCACAACTCCGATCCATACATCACAGTTGGTACAATCACTTTCTCATATAGAACTCTCTTTACATTCATGCCCAACCCTCTATTTTTTACTACTCCCTTAACTGACCCCAACACTTTGCAACCTTCATTCACTCTCTGACGTACATCTGCTTCCACTCCACCATTTGCTGCAACAACAGACCCCAAGTACTTAAACTGATCCACCTCCTCAAGTAACTCTCCATTCAACATGACATTCAACCGTGCACCACCTTCCCTTCTCGTACATCTCATAACCTTACTCTTACCCACATTAACTCTCAATTTCCTTCTCTCAAACACCCTCCCAAATTCTGTCACTAGTCGGTCAAGCTTCTCTTCTGTGTCTGCTACCAGTACAGTATCATCCGCAAACAACAACTGATTTACCTCCCATTCATGGTCATTCTCGCCTACCAGTTTTAATCCTCGTCCAAGCACTCGAGCATTCACCTCTCTCACCACTCCATCAACATACAAGTTAAAGAACCACGGCGACATCACACATCCCTGTCTCAGCCCCACTCTCACCGGAAACCAATCACTCACTTCATTTCCTATTCTAACACATGCTTTACTACCTTTGTAGAAACTTTTCACTGCTTGCAACAACCTTTCACCAACTCCATATAACCTCATCACATTCCACATTGCTTCCCTATCAACTCTATCATATGCTTTCTCCAGATCCATAAACGCAACATACACCTCCTTACCTTTTGCTAAATATTTCTCGCATATCCGCCTAACTGTAAAAATCTGATTCATACAACCCCTACCTCTTCTAAAACCACCCTGTACTTCCAAGATTGCATTCTCTGTTTTATCCTTAATCCTATTAATCATTACTCTACCATACACTTTTCCAACTACACTCAACAAACTAATACCTCTTTAATTACAACACTCATGCACATCTCCCTTACCCTTATATAGTGGTACAATGCATGCACAAACCCAATCTACTGGTACCATTGACAACACAAAACACATATTAAACAATCTCACCAACCATTCAAGTACAGTCACACCCCCTTTCTTCAACATCTCAGCTTTCACACCATCCATACCAGATGCTTTTCCTACTCTCGTTTCATCTAGTGCTCTCCTCACTTCCTCTATTGTAATCTCTCTCTCATTCTCATCTCCCATCACTGGCACCTCAAAACCTGGGACAGCAATAATAATAATAATAATGATTAAATATATATATATATATATATATATATATATATATATATAATCATTATATATATATATAATGATTATATATATATTTATATATATATATATATATATATATATATATAATCATTATTATTACTTGCTAAGCTACAGCACTAGTTGGAAAAACAGGATG
>NC_090731.1:60168870-60186370 GCF_036898095.1 Palaemon carinicauda
AGTTTCTTGTAGCGTCTGTAACCTCACCAACCTTCTGAGCTAAGGATGGTGGTTTTGTGGGAGCCCATAGGTCTACCTGCAGAGTCATCAACAGCCATTGCCTAGTCCTCCCTGGTCATAGCTCTGATGGAGAGGGGACTTGAGTGCTGATCATATGAATATAGAGTCAGTCTCTATGGTCCTGTCCTACTAGTTAGGATATTGACATTGTCTCTTGGCTCTCCCATTCACGAGCGGCCTTTAAAGAAAAGATGTCCACGAAAGAAATGCCTCCACGCATCACTATCCTCCATTCATGTTTTTCTTCTCATCCAACTATGTTATTATTTGCAAAATTTTCATTTCATCCATTCAACAATCAATTCATTTAGCATTGTCCTCTTACATCCTTTATCTCGATTTCTCCTGCAGTACTGTCACAAGTAATAAATTATCATTCTTGCCATTCATTTATTTACTTACTGCCTCTTTTGCTACCGTTCCTAAACATTAGATATGAAAACCCATATTGGTAAAAAGCTTTTATGGTTGCAGGATATTATTGCTTCAGACTCTCAATATTGTGCACCATAAAATGAGTTAATTTTTACACTTATTGTTTATACTGTAAAAAAATGGTAATGCTATTTTTATTCATATTACTTATACTGTAACAATAATAAGTTCAGTTTTACCATTATTGCTTATTATGTAAAAGTTTGTAATACTGATCATAGGCTCTACAAAGTTAAGTAGAATTGTATATTAAGGGCCTCAGAGAAAACTTGTTCTGTACTTTGGGCAATCTGTAAATTGTGCTCTTACAAACTTTTTGACTCGGCAATCTCCCTTAAATAATATATATATATATATATATATATATATATATATATATATATATATATATATATATATATATATATATATATATATATATATATATATATATATATATATATATATATATATGACGAATAGACAATGTCTTTGTGGCGTCCAAAATTCGAAGATAGTTTCTCTTCGGACAGACTGTCCTGCAGATATTTTTCAGGATAGCGGCAGAAATACATTTATGTTTTTCCATTCATTATTCGGTGTCGACACGTGTTTCGGATAACTTCGCGGCCCTTCTTCAAGACTACATGGAGTGTGTGTGTGTGTGTGTGTGTGTTTTCTGGTCAAGCTCAACGAAAAAACTTATAACTTCTGGTCTCTCTTCGTCCCTCAAGTAAGGGGGAGAAGGAATAGCGATACCATGGTGAGACGGGTTGTAGTTAGGAAAGGGGGATGGGGTTTGGCAGGGTTGAATCTATATGTGTGCGCGTATACGTGCGCAGCCATATCTATCTAAACATTTAGCCACCATTTTGACGGGTCGCGCACATTTGTATTGATAGATTAGTCATCCTTATCACTTAATATCATCCTTATAATCAAATTTATATGGCATTAAAATACACATTAATTATGTCCATTTCTTAAAAAAGAAAAAAAAATCCTCAAGCTGTATACGTTCACTTCGCTTGACAATATTAACCGCATAATTGTCAGATTGCAACGGTCCCGCCCGACACTTTTAAAGACCAGATGACCTCCCCCCCTCGCCCCTTCATGTCATACCATTGATTCCATTGATTCACAGTAGGGCCCGAATGAGTACAAGGGCACTAGTGTTTTGCAGAAAGTTCCAGTAGTATCTTGGGAATAGCTGGCTGACGTATCAGAACTCATTATCAGGTAATTTTGTTTTTCCTATTTTTACAATTATCCCTATTATTTTTTTTCTACGATTATCAACCTCGTAACTATAATTGTCTCTTTTTCATCTTTTCTTTTTCATCATTGTCGTTATCATTATTCACATTGTTGTCAATAATTACAAGTAGTTGCATTCATTATTTTTTTTTAAGAAATTATCACATGTCCCTTCTAGTCAAATTCAGTGACATTTCAATGTTCCTACTTGGTGCAAATATTTGATTAATAACCAGGCTGAAGTAGGTCACGCTTTGTAGCTTGTCAGTTACTTGTATAATTTAATTCTTTTTATCTTAAATTTCACTTATTGTTATTTCTTATTTAAAGTTTATTTTTTGCTTCTCAGTTACATTTATTTACTAGGTGGCTTTCCATCTTGTGTTATAATGATAGTGATGTCATTAGCGATAGTGATGTCACATTAATGATACCAATATTATTAGTATCAACAATTATAATAACAAATATGTATTACTTATGCTGATTGTTTTAATAAATCTCAATATTTTTTAATTCTCTCAATTATAAGTTCAGTCCAACATTTAGAAGCCTGTAATAGAAACCATTTATTTGACGTTCCATAAAAAACTTAGTGTATTCTAATCACTGCACCTAGTAAAACTGTTATTTGATTTGTCTAAGTCAGTTTTGTAAACTCAGATTCTTACTATTATTCAATTTCAAACCTGCCTTATAAAAGAATATATTCAGGTGTCATTTTAAAGTTGCGCCTAATTAAACAGATATTCAAACGTCCTTCTAAAGCTGTGTCTTATAGTGTCATCTTAAATTTGTGTCTTATGAGAAAAATTTAAGGTATCATTCTAAAGCTGTGCTTTATAAGAAAAAAAAATATTCAGGTGTCATTTTAAGATTGTGCGTCATCAAAAATTTTCAAGTGTATTTTTGAAGTTGTGGCTTATTAAAACATTATGTTGATGCAGTTGAAAGCTGTGATTTATCAAATAATTATGCTGGTGTCATATCCTAATTTTGACTTCTCAAAGCATTGTTCTGGTGTTATTTTAAAGCTGTGATTTATCAAATACTTATTCAAATGTCATTTCAAAACTTTGATTTATCAAATCCTTAGCCTGGTGTCATTTCAGAGTTATGATTTATCATATCCTTATTCTGGCATAATCTCCAAATAGACTTATCAAAGCATTTTTATGGTGCCATTTCAAAGTTATGATTTATCAAATCCCTATGCTGGTGTCATATGAAAATTCTAATTTATCAAATCATTAGTCTGGAGTCATTTCAAAGTTGTGATTCACAAAATCCTTATGCTGGTGTCATTTTAAAATCGTGACTTATAAGAGAATTATTCTGGTGTCATTTCGAGGTCGAGACTTATCAAAATCTTATTCTGGTGTCATCTCAAAATTGTACTTCATCAAAAACCTATGCTGGTTCATTTCAAACTTAGGACTATCAAAACATAATATTAGTGACATCTCGAAATTGTGACTTATCACAGACTGTTTCTGGTGTTATTTCAAAGATGTGACTTATTAAAATGTTCAAAAATAAAAATAGCAAGTGTAAAAATCAAAAAGGTGTTTTGCAATCACTTATAACACATACTGTATTTCTATACTTTAAGGTAACTAGTTATGTATATACATACATACATACATATATATATATATATATATATATATATATATACATATATATATATATATATATATATATATATATATATATATATATATATATATATATATATATACAGGTAAGATACAAGAGATGCGTAAAAATGGCATAGGTTTCTAGCCGCTGATATCATGTAGTTCTATGCGCAGTAAACCATAGAAAAATATATAATTATTATTCTTCATTGAGAAATTCATTGGCAATAGTTTTCTTCTTTTGTTGGTTTGGTTTCAAATTGCCCCAACACATGATTGGAACACGGGCTCTTGCGTTGGACGCGAGATAAGACCATGAAAGGGAAAATTATTAGACTGATGAATGAGATGAATTATTAACGTGATATTACTTAAAATTAACTTGTAAGGGCTTTTGTGGGTATGAATAGCTGTGCAAGAAAGAGAAGGAACCCGGCAGGGCGACTCCTCTTTTAAGTCCATGAAAAGGACTGTATTATTATTATTATTATTATTATTATTATTATTATTATTATTATTATTAGCTAAGCTACAACCCTAGTTGCAAAAGCAGGACGCTTCAGCCCAGGGACTCCAACAGGGAAAAATAGCCCTGTGAGGAAATGAAACAAGGAAATAAGTAAAGTACATGAGAGGCAATGAACGATCATATCAAAATACTTTTTAAGAACAGTCACTATATTCAATTGGATCTTTCATGTGTAAACTATAAACTTAAAAAAAGTATAAACAACAGGAAGAGAATCAAGATACATTGGTGTGCCTGAGTGTACCCTCAAACAAGAAAACTCTAACCCAAGGCACTGGAAAGTCATGACACAGAGGCTATGGCACTACCCATGACTAGAGAACAATGGTTTGATTTTGAAGTGTCCTTCTCCTAGAAGAGCTGCTTACCATAGCTAAAGAGTCCCTTCTACCCTTACCAAGATGAAACTAGCCACTGAACAATTACATTGTAGTAGTTAACCCCTTAAGTGAAGAATTGTTTGGTAATTTCACTGTTTTCAGGTGATGAGGACAGAGAGAAATGTGTAAAGAATAAGCCAGACTATTCGGTGTATGTGTAGGCAAAGAAAAAATGAGCAGTAACCAGAGGGAAGGATCCAATGTAATACTGTTTAGCCAGCTAAGGGACCCAATAACTCTCTAGCGGTAGTATCTCAACGAGTGGCTGAAATACTACCGCTAAAGAAAGAAAGTGTTTTAACATAGTCCCATGGAAGTACTAGATCGTGGGAAGGAAAGGGTGGATAATAAATTTGAGCCTATAAGTCGGAGAGACAGAGGGGGCCGAAAAAGATCGCTCAGAAAAATGCTCAAATAAACAGAAATAACCATAAAATTGAGTTTTAGCTAAGTACAAGAGATCAGAGCTAAAAAGTGAAACAGAAAAATAAAAGTCGGAAAGATGGAGAAGAAAAGCAAGAATTTTATTTGAAAATAGAGCAAAAGCGATCAATGTTTATGGCAAACGTGTGAGTGAGGGATCGCGTGAGGGACTGGCGAGTGGATGGTGAGGTTACTCGGAGGGGAGGGCTACAAGCTAATGACAACTTTGATTTTTGAGGCCGGAAACAATTAAGCGTGGGAACCAGAAGAATCGGACTGATAAAATTTGTTGCAAAGAGAATCAGTGTTATTTGGGAAAAAGAAAATTAAAAGAAATTAGTAGGAAATTAAGAAAGGGAGATATCTTGCATAAGGCTATGATATATTTCCGCGGGATGAGCTTTCTTAGATTAACTGAGGTAAACTTAGTTTTCATGGTAGCACAGATTTTGGCGCAATCTTGCTGTTAGAGAACTGTATTTCATGGAAAAGATTCTTTTAAAAAATAATGACGCCATACTCTAAGACAGGAAAAGTTCTTTCTTTTGTTGTAAATGAAATGAATCAGAAAATAAAGTTCAAGAGAATGATAGATTCATTGAAGCCCGTTAAAGCTATGATAAATTGTTCACTGGAAAAGTGATACATAGTTTATTGGTATTTATGCAAGCTATTATGCAGTGAAGAATAAAAAGAAATGGCATTCACGGTTTCGCTGATTCGTTTAAACCCTTTGGAAATGATACAAAGTAGTAGGTTGGCCAGGTCACCATCCACCCGTGGAGATACTACCGCTAGGAAGTTATTGGGTCCAATGATTGGTCAGACAGTACTACATTGGATCCCTCTTTCTAGTCATGGCTCATTTTTTCCTTTGCCTACACATACATCGAACAGCCTGGCATATTCTATACACATTCTCACCTGTCCTCATACGCTAACAACACTGAGATTACCAAACAATTCTTCTCTAAAAGGATTAACTACTAAACTGTAATAATTTCTGCGAATACTTTCCTCTGGTAAGGGTAGAAGAGACTCTTTAGCTATGGTAAGCAGCTCTTCTAGGAGAAGGACACTCCAAAATCAAACCACTGTTCTCTTGTCTTAGGTAGTGCCATAGCCTCTGTACCATGGTCTTCCACTGTCTTGCGGTAGAGTTCTCTTGCTTGAGGGTACAATCGGGCACACTATTATATCTTATTTCTCTTCCTCTTTTTTTCAAGTTTTTATCGTTTATATATGAGAGATTTATTGAACGTTGTTATTCTTACTTAAACATCTCTTGTAGTTTATTTCCTCATTTCCTTTCCTCACTGGGATATTTTCCCTGTTAGAGCCCTTATAGCATTCAGATTTTCCAACTAGGGTTGTAGCTGAGCAACTAATAATAATAATAATAATAATAATAATAATAATAATAATGATAATAATAATAATAATCGGTCCATGTAAAGTTATATTTTAGTCTCGTTGACTGACGTTGATATCTGTTTGGAGTTGAATACTGTTTTTGTTTTCAATTTGCACCTATATTAACACAGAGTGCAGCTGCGAGGCCCTCTCTGTTACTTTTGCATTTACTGTTGACCATGTAACTTAGCGATGTTCCTTAAGTATATAAACTGTTTAAGATAGAAAAAAAAACAAGAAACTTGACATAAAGTGAACTAAAGATATTTTTGAAAAATTGAATGCAAATTAAAAAGGATAACCACGAATACTGACCATTGACACAAATGTTAATGCTTCAAAATGTCTGTTAAAAAACAGAAAACTGTATTTTTAGTTTATGAATGAGACAAAAGTAGATATTAACACTTTGTGGTTATATTAACGTGGTAAACTATTGTAGTTGTGCTGATTGTCTTACGGTTTCTAAGACTTTTAAATCAGAAACAGTGTTCTTGTCGCTAAAAATGAAGTGATAGGCCAATATATTGTGGTTTTGGCCATCTTAATCAAGTACGTAGTGAGAAGCTGAAACCGTCTTAACACCCATATGCATATGCTTGTGCAAAAATAAAAAGTAGGTCCTGCCACGGCACTTTGAATGATTACAGGACCTGATAAACTAAAAGTAAAGCAGTAAAACAGAATCGATACGGTTGTATGGCAACCTACACAAAACCTAGGTTACTCGAGGTAATAATGAGAAGACCTTAAAAAGAATGTGAATATCAGCATAAGAAGTTATAAAACCAGTCCATCTTCCTAAAAGCTAATAAGAGTAGACTATAAGGAGTGTAGTTGGTTTGGTTTGAATCTTCTTCTTTCTTCTTTGTCTACATCTTTTCCCACTTCTATGTGGGATCGATGTTTCTGGTCAGCTTTCGCCATCTACCTCTGTCCCACACTTCATCACCGGTTAATCCCTTTGATCGAAGGTCATCCTTGATACAGTCCATCCACCTTCGCTTTGGTCTCCCTCTCCTTCTCGTTCCCTGTACCTCCATATCTATCACTCTCCTCCAATATACTGTTCATCTTTTCTCATGACATGACCATACCACCTCAGTCTACTTTCTTGGATCTTACCTGATAGTTTTTTAACTCCTGTGGTACCCCTAATTACGTCATTCCGTATCTTGTCTCTTCTTGTCACCTGACACATCCATCTCAACATTCTTATCTCTACCACATCCATCTTCTTCTCTTCTGTATTTTTTATTGCCCACGTCTCCTCTCCAAACATCATTGCTGGTCTCACAACTGTCCTGTGTACTTTACCTTTCAACTTAACCCCTATTTTTCTGTCGCATAGTACTCCACGCACTTTTTTCCAATTTTTTCATCCATCTTGTATTCTGTTGTTTATTTTTGCCCCCAGATCACCATCCTCTGCAACTGTTGATCCTAAATACTTGAAATTTTCAACTCTTTTTTTTCAATCTCTCTCCTTGTAAACTAACTTCCCCATTCTCGCCATTTTTCAATCTCAAAAACTCTCTTTTTCCTGCTGATCTTCAATGCTCTATTTTCCATTTCTCTTCTCCACTCCTTCAGTTTCTCTTTTACTACCTCTCGCCTAGTGCTACACAGTAAAACATCATCAGCAAAAAGCATGCACCAAGGAGACGGATCTCTAATATCTTGTTTTACTACATCCATGACCAGAACAAATAGGTAAGGGCTCAATGCACACCCCTGATGTAGTCCCACATTCACTGGAAACTTTTTGTTAGGCCTGTACTGCTCTCAACATTTGCTTCTGCACTCTCATACATATCTTGGGTGATTCTTTCATATTTCTCAGGGACTCTCTTTTCTTTCATACATCTCCACAGCTCCTGATGTGGTACTCGATCGTATGCCTTCTCAATGTCAATAAAGACTATATGTAATCCTTTCTGTTTCTCCCGATGTTTTTCTATTATCTGCCTCAAAGCAAATATTGCTTCTACAGTCCCTCTTCCAGGCATGAATTCAAATTGTTCCTCACCAATTGTTGTTTCATCTCTGAGTCTCTTCTCAATGATCTTCTCCCATATTTTCATAGTATGACTTATCTGCTTTATGCCTCTATAGTTGCCACATTCCTGGATGTCTCCCCTCCCCTTATAGATAAGAATGATTAGGCTTCTTCTCTATTCCCCTGGCATCTTTTCCTGATTGAAGATCTTCTGTGTCAGGTCCCACAAGATATCTATGCCTTCCTCTCCAAGACTCTTCCATACCCCTACTGGTATATTATCCGGTCCTGCAGCTTTACTATTTTTCATCTTCTTTACTGCTTATTCTACTTTTCTTCTAGTCACTCCTATGGTAACAGTCTCGTTTGGGAGTCCATCTTCAAATACTATTCTTGGGTTCTCCTCATTCAATAGTCCTTCAAAACAAGTTTCCCACCTTCTTTTAATTTAATTCTCTTCTGCTAGAACTATACCATTACTATCTTTTATTTGCCATATCTGTGTTAGGTCTTTAGATGCAGCATCTCGGGCCTTAGCAATTCGTAATATTCTCTTCTCTCCTTCTGGCGTTTTCATCTCTTTATAGACTTCATTTAATATCTCTGCCTTTGCCTTTGCTACTGCTCTTCTTGCTTCTTTCTTTGCTTGTTTATAGTTTTCTTTATCCTGCTCTTGTCCTGATAGATCTGCCTTCTTCTAGGCTTCTTTCTTAGTTTTTACCCGTTCTTGCAACTCATCATTCCACCACCACGATTCTTTATCATTTAGGGGTCTTCTCCCTAATGACTTTCCAAGTACTTCCTCACCGATCCTTAGAATCACTTTACTACTCTCGGTCCACCATTCTTGTACATCCTCATGTAACCTTACTGCTCCCAGCACTCTTTCCTTAAACAAGACTCTCAGTTCGTCCTCTTTCAATTTCCACCACTTAATCTTTGGGTCCATTCTCGTCTTTTTACTTCTCCAATTCCTTAGTCTACAATCAATTACCACTAACCTATGTTGCGCTGCTACACTCTCCCCATTTATCACCTTGCAATTTCTAACTTCCATCAGATGGTCTCTCTTACACAGCAGCAAATCTATCTGGCTCTCCCTGCCACCGCTACAGTAAGTAGTCAGTCTACTAATCTTTTTTTCTCAAAGGTGTTGAGCATTGCTAGGTCAAAAGCCAATGCAGAATCAATCACTTTTTCTCCCCCATCATTTCTCTCACCCACACCCCAACCTCCATGCACTCTCTCTATCCCCTCCCTACTAATTCCCAAGTGGCCGTTCAGATCTCCTCCTATAATTACCCTTTCCTTTGTAGGAATTATTCCAAGTTCCTGGTCCATCTCCTCCCAGAATGTATCCTTTTCCTCTGTACATCCAGTTTGCGGGGCATAGGCACACACCACATTGACTATTGTTGCTCCCAGTCCTAGCTTTAAACTCATAATTGTCTCATTTTTCCTATTCACCCCAATCAAATTTTCCGTCAACTCTTTCGATAATATTATTCCTACTCCATATCTTCCTTCCATATTTGCTCCGCTGTAATATAATTTACAACCTTCGCCTAGTTATCTTGCGTTATTTCCCTTCCAGCTGGTCTCCTGCACACACACACAGCACTTCAATCTTCCTTCTCTCCATGAGGTTAACCAGCTCTCGCCCTTTTCCAGTCCCCACATTCAGAGTTGCTACTCTCATCCTCTCCTCAGATATGTTCCTCTGAGCTTGCCTCTTTAACCCAGCCCGCCTATGACTGGGTAACCCTTGCCGATTTTTCAGAGGGATCAGGCGAGGTCCTAACCCGTCGCCTAAGAGGAACGCCCTAGAATTAATTTCATTCTGATTATACTCAATGACCATAGTTGTTTTGGTTAATTTTTCAGGGCCGGATGCCTTTCCTGCTGCCAACCCTCCCCATTTACCCGGGCTTGGGACCGGCACCAAGTTGGTTTCAATGAAAGCCAAATAGTCTGGCTGTTTACGTCTCATTAAGAAGTATCAAGGTGTGAGATCAGTTGTCACCCCAAAATAGGAAAATAACACAATATTTATATCGCGTGGAAGAGTACTCCACAAACTCCTTTTTGTTTTATTCTAGCATTTATAATAATGGTTACTTCTCTTCTTCACATCCAGGGGTCCAAAAAAAATAAACATAAAAATATTTAAAATAGCTAAGATTTCGTTCATTTTTATTTTCATTTTCTTCGATATAGGCCCACATCTACACTCGAAACATCATTTTGTGTAAAAAAGTACTTTTGACTTTATCATCATTATCAGTATCATCATGACCATCATCATCATCATCAGCTGTCATTGATCCATGGCTGGACACGGGCCTCAGAGATGTCCTTCAACTCCCATCTGTTTATGGTCTTTCTATGCAAGTCTATATCCGCAAAATTTTCTTAGTTCGCCAATCCATCGTCTTCTCATCCTTCCCCTGCTTCTTTTCCAATCTCTAGGGACCCATTCTATTACTCTTAGTGTCTAATTATTATCTGTCATTCTCATTATATGCCCTGCCCATGTCCATTTCTTTTTCTTACATGTTGTTATAATATCCTCTATCTTAGTTTGTTTTCGTATCCATATTGCTCGTTTTCTGTATTATAGTGTTATTCCTATCATTACTCTTTCCATAGCTTTTTGTGTTGTAACTAGCTGATGTTCTAAAGATTTAGTAAGGCTCCAAGTTTCTGATGCGTAAGCTAATACCCGTATATAGGACTCTCTGAGTAAATACTTTTCTTATAAGAGAAAGTGCTATTTTACATTTTATAATCTCATTTTGTTTACCAAAAACTCTCCAACTTATGTCCATCTATCTCTCAATTTTAGTCTCATGTCCTTGGGAAAGAATGTCTATCCTAAGTATGTCTTAGAGGTTCGTAAATAACCCTTATTCGTTTTCTCTCTGCACATTTACAAAACATTATCCTAGTTTTACTCATATTCATTTTTAGTCTTACATTTCTGCTTTCTCTATTCAAATCTTATATCTTATTTTGCAACTTGTCCCATGATTCACCAAATAGAACTATATCATATGCAAATGTTAAGCTCTGACGGTATTCCCCACTAATGTCACTGCCTACATTTTCCAAATCTAAATTCTTAAGATCTTCTTGCATGCTTTGAATAACTCATGAGAGATGGGGTCTCCCTGCTTAACTTCTTTCTCAATTGGAATTTTCTCACTATTTTTGTGTAGTTTTAGGAGTCCCGGACTTTCTGTATATATGTCTTCAAGTTTTGACAAAATCAAAAGCTTTCTCTTAGTCTATAGCCTAAATGCCATATATAGTGGTTTGTCATGTACTGTTCATTTTTCCATTAGCTGGTCAATTACATAGTTATGGTCAGTTTTTTTTCTAGATCCTGCCTGCTCTCTTGATTAATTAAGTTTTATCTGTCTTTCGATTCGACCTAGTATGATCTTTGTAAATATTTTATATATTACGGAGAGTAAACATATTGGACGGTAATTTTTTCATTCTCCTCTTTTAAAGAAAGAATCTGTTGGCGCCCCGTCCCAAGTCATCTTTTCATAGACTTGATTGTGATATATATATATATATATATATATATATATATATATATATATATATATATATATATATATATATATATATATATATATATATATATATATATGAGTGTTTGTGTGTGTTTATAGTTTATTTTGGTATGACAAGAGCATGTAAGCATATTACTTCTATCCCATTAGTAAATAGCCCCGCCAAAAAATAAACATGTGTCACCATTTGAATAGAAATGCAGACTTTTCCTATAATATTTAAACTCAAGTAAGCTTACCTGCTTGACAAATGTGAAAAAGGGGATTTTGTTAAAAACCTATGGAGTGGTATAGAGCTAGTCTTTCCTTTTGAAACTCTTCCAGTTCGATATATATATATATATATATATATATATATATATATATATATATATATGTGTGTGTGTGTGTGTGTATGTATATATATATATATATATATATATATATATATATATATATATACATATATATGTATATATATATATATATATATATACATATATGAATATATGTATATATATATATATATATATATATATACATATATGAATATATGTATATATATATATATATATATATATATATATATATATGTATATATATATATATATATATATATATATATATATATATAATGATAATAATAATAATCTTTATTTCAACAAGAATCATATAGAGAGTTACAAAAGGGGTACAGTGTTGTTACACTAAATGACATTAGTAAAAAATAAAGATAAGAAATACAATAACACCGTGTACTGTTCAATGTAAAAGATAATATCAAACATAGATGTGGGAAATACGGTAATGGATAGGTTCACATAATAAAAACCAAATTTAATACCTACATATACATACATACATACATATATATATATATATATATATATATATATATATATATATATATATATATATATGAAATATGTAATAGCAGCATTAGCAAAAGAAAATAGTATCAACACTGTGTTACTTTAGAGACATAGCAATGATGCACTATAATAGATTCTGTAGAGTGATAACTTTTTCATAGATTGAATAGCTTGGCACCGTCAATAAATATCACTATGGAGCTGGAGAATAATTATATCTCACCTTTTTTGGACTGTCATATACTGTACATAGGTGTAACAATAGACTTAAATTTATTGTATATAGAAAGCCATCTAATATCCCCGCATATGTCCACTACTACTCAAATCAAAGTAACAAAATTAAGAAATCTGTATTTACTTCTATTTTTAAGAGCATTTCAAGTCTGCAGCCCTGAATATATTGATGATGAAATAAATGAGATGAGAGCAATAATTAAGAAGCTAAAGTACCCAGAAATTGTATTAGAGGATGCACTAAGAACAGCAAAAAAGATCTTTTTCGGTACTGATAACAGGAAAAACTATAATACACAAAACCTACTTGTACTGCCTCATAGTGATTCTTTCAAAGAAATTCCCTAAATGTTAAAAATTTCAACTTTAATTTAGTATTTAAGAGTAGCAATACAATAAAAAACAGCCCTAATAAAGAATTCTCCATATATTACCAAGGGATGTGTATATCGTATTCCATGCACTTCCTAGAAAAAGTTCTATATTGGTTAAACTTGTAAAGCCCTGGAAAAGAGAATTGAACAACATAAGAAAAGTGTCAGATATGCTCATAATGTTAATGCAATCTTTTCCCAATGGCCATGCGTAAAGAAACTGGTTCCTTCAAATACCTTATTGGAAAGAAACTTCATAGAGTCCAGTTTCATAAAAAACTGATGAAAACTTGAATATTGGACAGGAAATGTATAAGCTGGATTCATTTATGTGCAAAGAGATTTGCAAGCAATTTATGAAAAAAAAAAAAAAAAGCTTTACCACTCAATGTAGAACTGAATGTACCACAGATAATAAATGGCACCCTGAAATTAATATTTATACCTAAGCTAGCATTCACTTGTCTGTACAATTATTTCATAAAGTATATATAATTGCTTTAGCACTATATATTGTTATGTTAGATATCAGTATTGATATTTATGTAATTGTATGCTCATATTGATAGGGTTATATGTGCATAACTGTATATGCATGTTAATCATGTGTACAGACATGTATATGTAAGTCTATATATCTATGTATATTCATTAGCATATGTGTAGGTATGTATGTATATGTATATATATATATATATATATATATATATATATATATATATATATATATATATATATATATACCTGTATGTGTATGTCTATGTATATATTCATATATGTGTATATGTATAGATATGTTTGTATATATACATAGGAATTTGCTTATGTATTTGTATGGATAAGGCTACCCCCCATTAATAAAAAGATATTGTATTGTAAACCTAAACAATTTTGTCTATCTTCTGAAATTACCGTTCCTGGCTAATGAGGGGTGAACTCCTCACAGGAAACACCTAAGAACAGTCCATTTAGCTGGTTAGTGCCTCATTGCTCTATAAATCTCTCTATGTATGTTCGTACGTTTGCTGTACCCTATAAAATGTTAAGAAACCTTTTTCAATAAATCTCTCCTCTAAGGAAGTATCCCGAAACTAGTCAGGACTTAATGTTATATTTCTTGTTTTCATTTTCTCTGTGGTTCTTTTGCATATATATATATATATATATATATATATATATATATATATATATATATATATATATAATATAAATATATATATATATATATATATATATATATGTATATATATATATATATATATATATATATATACAGTATATATATATGTATATATATATACATATATATATATATATACAGTATATATATATATGTATGTGTGTGTGTGTAGTGTGCGTGTTTGTGTGTATATATATATATATATATATATATATATATATATATATATATATATGTATATATATATATATGTATATATATATATATACATATATATTTATATGTATATATAGATATATATATATCCATATATATATATATAGAGAGAGAGAGAGAGAGAGAGAGAGAGAGAGAGAGAGAGAGAGAGAGAGAGAGAGAGAGAGAGAGAGAGAGAGAGAGAGAGAGAGAGAGTAGAACAAGTCAGGACCTTATCTATGGAAGATTGATTGATTTATTTGGGGTTTTCTGGCATTCTGAAATCTAAGGTCATTGATGTCGATTATATAAGGAAGATCTTGCTGTGTTACTAGATGAGCTGAAATAAATTAATCGGGATATGATAGGACTGAGTGAAATTAGATGAACTGGGAAATCTTATATAGAGTTAAAAGAGGGTCATATCTTTTAGGTCAGAGGACATGAAATGAACAAAGAAAATAGAGTAGGGTTTCTTATTAATGAAAATTATGCGTATAGCGTAGAAATATCATAACGTACAGTATAAGTGACAGAATTGCGGATTGATTACCAAACTAAATAAAATTGTGCACCCAAAACATCCAACACAGAGAAAGAAAGGGGAACGTTTATTAAGATCTGGATATATCTTAAAAAAAAAATAAGACTATTTGCATTTGTTATGGACGAATTCTATGTAAAGTAGGTTAAAAGAAATGGGGAGAAAGAGCTCTAGGCAAATTTGGAGTAGGCACAAAAACGAACAAGGAGACATCCTTGTAGAATTTGTTGAAAAAAACGATCTAAAATCCTTAAAACTTTTTTTTTCATAAAAATTAACATATAAAATAGACATGGAGAAACCCATATGTAGAAACGAAAAACGGAATAGATTTTATCAGTGAGAAAGTTAATATACAGTAGTTAGGCGGCAGGTAAAAGTGTTAATCAAGTTAATGATAAGTGGCCATAGAATCATGAGAAGTAAAATTTATCCAGATTTTAGGAAGGAAACAAAAAAGATGATTTTAAGAAAGAAAAGAAACACTCCTGTAATAAGAGAAAAATATGAGTTTGGTTTAGCAATACAAAATAGGTACTCCCAGCTACATAATGAAATTGAAGGAAATAAAGAAGAAAGGCATAGTAATAAATTTTAACAAGATTTGTTTTGGAGTCAATGTAAGAGCAAGGAGGAAAATTTTCTAAATAGGATCAAGAAAAACTATCAGTTAATACAAGATGAGGGCAAAATCCAAGTAAGATGAAATATATTTAGCAAAGAATATAAACAAACTAAAAGAATATGACATTTGTAAAAACAATCAGATCAGAATTGAGAACTCACTAAAGAAAGAAAGAATTACCAAATTGATGAAAAGAAGACTTAGAACAGAGCACCAGCAGATGTTTGCTTAAAGGATGAAAATAAAAATATTATCCACAATAGAGATGGAATAATAAAAATTACAGAGGATTTCTATACAATGCTATATAATAGTGATACAAGAAATATCTTCACCAAGAGAAATAATGAAACACTTAACCCAGTACTGAAAGTAACAGTAGAAGGAAAGAAATCATTAAAAAGCTTGAAAAGAGGCAAAGCAGAAGAAATGAACTAACAAATTATTTAATAATATATGGAGGATATTTCATTGTAGCAAATCTCACTGAACTCTAAACAAAATGTTCGCAAGACTGCTCTATACCTTCAGCTTAGAAAAACAATATCATTATATTATTTCACAAAAAGAGACACAAAAGGCCTAAAGGTTATCACCCAGTAAGTTTACTCTCAGTTAGATAAGAAATATCTACAATAATCATATTAGGTAAAATGCAAAGAAAGTTAGACTCTAATCACCTAAGAGAGCAGGCAGGTTTTAGAAGCGGATATCAAACTGACCAGATCCACGTAATTAACCAGTTAATGAAAAATCCGTGTATGACAAACCACTATGTATGGCATTTAAAAACTATGAGAAAGTGTTTGGCATCTAATGACTATGAAAAAGCTTTTGATTCTGTAAAATCTTTAGCAGTAATAAAAGCCCCGCAAAGGCGAGGTATAGATGATACATATGTTACAAAACTTGAAAATATCTATATGGATAGTACAGTTATCCTAAAACAGCCCTGTGCAACCTGCGCCCCAAGGGCCACATGCGGCCCTCAAAGGCTTTCACTGCGGCACCTTTCTCCTAAAAATAAATAAGTTATAGTTCGACCCTCAGAGAGAGAGAGAGAGAGAGAGAGAGAGAGAGAGAGAGAGAGAGTGCGTGTGTGTGTTACCAACTAGAGCCCACCGGAGGTTTGACTAAATTCATATTCTTGTGTACTAATTTTGCCATCTTTTTCTCTATTTCATTCACTAATGTATTGATTTTAATTATACTGTGTAAGAACAGAAAATAACATTTCATAAAATTTTTAATTATTAGTATATAATAGATTGAATGACCCTTTTCTGTCTGTCTATGAGTCTGACACGTATGATTCATGTAATGTAGTATGGTACATATGTTCCCGCCTGACAGTACTGCTGAGTGCTGCCTCACCAGACTCCATGAGTCCATAGTGATTTCATTTGTTGTGGTTGAGCTGTGAAATCTTCCGTTTTTTACTTGTAGAAGCCATTATTAATACAATAAGAGCTTCCATGCTGAGAAAAATATGTATTTAGTAAAAGTTAACTTTAAATTAAAGTCTAACTCTAACTAAGTGGTTCATGTTGTAGTTTTGTGATTTGCTTTAGAAAACTTACAAGCAAAACATTTTGAGAATTATATACTTCTGATGAGATTTGGCATAAATTATAGTGTAATTTATTAATTTTTTCTTGATTAAAGGTTTTAACTAAGGAAAATGTAATAGATTGCAATATAATTAATACCACATTTTCAGAAAAATTTACAACTCTCAAAATCTTTGTTATGCAAGTTTGCTAAAGCCAGTCACAAAACTGCAACATAAACA
>NC_090731.1:60191370-60218870 GCF_036898095.1 Palaemon carinicauda
CCCAACAATCTGTCACAATGGTATTAGAAATGAATCAAATAACCAGGGATTTTAACATTTAACGCTAAAAAAAAAAAAAAAAAAAAAAAACCTTGCATAGGTCCCTGGTTTTTGTGGGCCTCTAGATCCACCTTCGAGATAATGTGGCACTGTGCGTCATACTGTGCGTTGTAGAATGTTTGCATGTGTACGCGTGAAAGCCTGAGCGTGTGTTTATAAAATGCACTTATTATGTTTTATCTTTCCTCTCTCTCTCTCTCTCTCTCTCTCTCTCTCTCTCTCTCTCTCTCTCTCTCTCTCTCTCTCTCTCTCTAAACACAATACACACACACACACACACACACACACACACACACACACACATATATATATATATATATATATATATATATATATATATATATATATATATATATATATATATATATATATATATATATATATATATATATGTGTGTGTGTGTGTGTTTATGTGTGCGCGCGCATAATTTTATCCACATATGCGATTCTAAAAGGACGCAGAGATTTACATCATTTATGGTATTTACAATCTTTGCAATATGAATTTAAAGTTGTAAATTGAATTATATCATTCTCGGCATATTGTTAGTATTATCAACGAAATGCCTGAGACGACTGACATAGTGACTTTGTGACAAAATCGAGATAAAGAATATTCAGATATCGAAGTGTCATGAAAACACCAGATTTTGTCAACCTTGAAATTATCAATATCGTAAACATTCAAAGCAAGAATATAAAACCAATTTTACAATATCTTTGCAAAGACAATTTCTTTTTCTTTAAGAAAATATCATTTCATAGTTTCAAATTCCTATACAAGAAAATAAAAGAAAAATTATCTTTCAGAACTTGGTAAATGCCATTTTTTTTTTCTTGGTTTTGACTCTACGCTGAGTGTTGCTTACAAATTTTCAATGTTTTTACATTTCTTTTTATATGCCTAATAAACTTTATGATTGCCGCATGCTGCCAGTGTCATCCATCTCCACAAAAATAAACAAAACACATTTAGTTGATTCATTACATTAATTTTTCTCAAGAAATTAGATATAATTTAGAAAAGTGCAAATTATTCTTAAGAGAGTAAAGTTACTCTTGAACCTATTCTACCAATACCTTAAAACTAAACGGATTATTTTGGGCACAGGGTCTTGCTTTCCCTTTTTTTAAAGCCATTTAGAATTCCATTTCTTTCTGTTCACATAATATTTACAGAAGTATCTTGCCACAGATAAAGGAGGGAAGATATTCAATGCAATAGGGTTGTGGCGGCCGGGTGGTAGCGTCCTTGCCTGGTGATTGCCAGACTGGAATTTTAGTACCACTCAAACTCGTTAGTTCCATTAGTCGCTGCAGACTTACTGTCCTGTGAGCTAAGGTTTTTGGGAGCCTATAGGTCTATCTGCTGAGTTATCGGCAGCCATTGCCTGGCCCTTCTTGGTCCTAGCTTGGGTGGAGAGGGGGTTTAAGCGCTGATCATATATATATATATATATATATATATATATATATATATATATATATATATATATATATATGGTCAGTTTCTAGGGCATTGTCCTGCTTGATAGGGCATTGTCACTGTTCCTTGCATCTACCATCCATGAGTGACCTTTAAACCTTTAATCGTTGATGGTGATCCTCTTTCTCTCGGATCTCAGTTAATACTGATGCTGATTATATTATATCATTGCCTGATATTTTTCTTTTTTTAATAACATTACATTTCAAAGGATAAATAGATTTATTTTGAATTGATTGATTTGGTTTTATAAATTGTTGTAAATCTCGCCATATTATACATTATCTGTATATGTTGGTAACTTCCTTAACCTTAATAGGTTGGGCAAGGATACAACTTTAACAGTAGGTTCTTAATATCTATTACGAGAAAAATACAAAGTAAATGGGAACAACATGAAGATAACTTATCATTAAGAGATCAGGACAAATAAGAAGTCCATCATAGGAACAATAAGTAAGTGTTGCCAATGCTAATACAATGTTGATATATCATATTAATAAGACATAAATTATTCTGCTGATATGCAACACCTGGAAATAATGCTTGAAAGCACATCATACAGTAAATGTTACATATGGAATGTTGACAATAATAGTGAATATTGGTACATGATAATTGTGTCTTTTCGTGTACCTACACCTCCCTCCCCCTCACACTCGTAGTGCAATCTCGAGCGGACTCCTTTTCTATGAGTCTTTGGGAACGACATGGGTTCACCGGAGGAATAGTGACTAAGGACTCTCTTTCTAGGTTCTGGCAAGGGGCCATATGGCCAGGGAGAGAGGAGTCACTGATAGTGGGTGGCACTGGGCGAAGAAAACGGTGATTACGTCACCACACACGACCACTAGGGATACGAATTTGATAGTCTCTGGACTTTCCATGGCCCATGACAATGCCAACTTTGTTCCAACGATTAGAGGTCGGGTCTTGAATCTGAACTTGCTGTTCGACACTCAACTTTGGCAACGGGCGGGCATGCTGGCTCGAGGTAATGCATCTGGTCACAGTCTTCAGTCTTTACCTGCCACTCCTCAGAAAATGCTTTTGGATGGGCAGGAATGAATGACCGGAGAGGTCGGCCATATAGGCCCTGGGCAGGGGAGTGTCCTGTAAAATTAGGAGTATTCCCGAGCTCCAACAAGACACGGTCAAAATCTTCACAATTAATTTTGCCAGACAGGGCTGTTTTCAGGAGGAGGTGCTTAACTAACTTCACGGCGGCTTCGGCGTGACCATTCAATCTCTCCATAAAATCCTTGAACTCTGTGCTGGTGAATTGGGGTCCTCCATCTGTCCTAAGGCAAAGAGGAACACCAACTTCACGAAAGTATCTGCAAGAGAACCTGATTGTGTTAGAGGTGGTAGTATCGCCTTTGCAGGGTGCAACAACAGGCCATCCTGATAGACGATCGACGACAACAAGGAAAGCTTTCCCTGTGACAACAAAGAAGTTGGCTGAGACAGACTCAAAGGGTCTTGTTGGGTTGTTGTTTATCATTGAAGGTTCATGCTGCTGAGATGGCTGCAATGTCTGACATGCCTCACAAGCTCTAACCATATTGACAATGTCAGAGTCAATGCCAGACCAGAAAACGGACTGCCTTGCTCTGCGTTTGGTTTTTTCTACACCTCTGTGGCTGTCATGCAAGTGGGACAAGATGCAGTGACGAAGGGCATCATGAACTACAACTCTTGCTCCATACAAGACAAGGTCACCATCGGCATAAAGATTTCCAGTATGGAAGTACAGAATTGTGAAGATCATATCTGTTTCGGGGAAATCCTGATATGACATAATCGAGTACACGAATATAGGCAGGATCAGCTCTTGCTGCATCATGAAGATCCTGGAGTATCCTGTCGGCATCCTGAGCTGAAGACCAGTCTGAAAGAGTAACGGTGTTCATGGCTATGACAGTTCGGAGATGAGCAGCAGAAGAAGCACCTGAGATCTCATCCTCCTGTGTGGGGTAGCTGACCGGGGCTCGAGGTAATGCATCTGGAATGCAGAGCAACTTACCAGCACGCCACACAGCTGTAAAGATGTAAGGCGAGATCTCCTTGAGGCATTGGAGACGGGAGTTTTCGATGGCAGTGATCCGTCATCAGAGTAAAGTGCTGTAGAGCAGCTAAATACAGCCTACACTTTCTCATTGCCCAGACAACAGCTAACATTTCAAGCTCGATGGTGGCATAGCGTGTCTCTGCATTGGCGATAAAACAAGAACCACACTGAACTAGACGCAGGTGTCCATTACCATGGTCTTGCAAGAGAGCATATCCAATGCAATTGAGGCGTGAAACATCCGTTTGAAGACCTACTGGTAGGTCTGGGTTAAAGAGAATTAAAATCCCTGGACAGGTGAGACCTAACTTGGCGCGATGAAATTCTTCATTGTGGTCGGAAGTCACGACAAACATTCTCTTGGGGTTCATCACAGGGTATAAAGGAGATGTCAGGCATAAAATCCGCTAACTGGATAACCAATGCCATGAACGATCTGAGGTCTGTCAAGTCAGCAGGGGTTGAGAAATTCTTGATGGAACGGACTCTCGGCTGATCAGCTACCACAAATTTCTCCTTGTTGAGTGTGATCCCAAACTTGCGGCACTTGGTTAGCACTTCATGGATACGATGCAGGTGTGTAACCTAGTCTTCATCGTAGAGGAGGAGGTCGTCTATGACCTTAAAACAATTTTGGACACCTTGAAGGGCCATATCCCCTTGTAGGTAGAAGGAGTCACCAATAGCTGCGAAGCCCATCGGTCCTCTGCAATGTATGAACCAACCATATGGTGTAATAAAGGTGGTTAAATGAAGATCCTCTTCTGCCAGTTCCATTTGCCAGTAGTGGCAGAGAGCATCAGCTGTGGTGAAGTAACAAGCCTTTGGGTCCACACTACGAATAGCTGTGTATGGTGAGGATGAAGGGTGGGCTGGACGAGAAACTTGGCTGTTCAACTTGGTTAGGTCGACGGTGATATGTACCACTGTCCCATTCTTGGCAATGACGACGAGAGGGTGGCACCAAACTGAAGGATTATCACCAGCAGGTTTAATTATCCCTTGGGCTACCATAGAATCAAGCTCTTCCTTGACTTGGTCCTTAAACGCAAAAGGAATCTGTCTTGGAGTGTGGATGGTAAAACTGATTTTGAAGCGAAGCGAAAAATCTATTTTTGGGTGAGATGGCCATGTCATCCTGATGGAAGGTTCTTATTGGTAGCTCTCTGAGGGATATTTGGCTACAGTGATATTCTCAGAGAATTGACCTTTAGGTCTCCAGAATTCTAACTCCTGGCGCGAATATCCTTAAAAATTTCTCTTAAGGATATCGCATAATATCAGGGGACATATATCTTGATACGACACATGGCAATCTTCAACCCGAATGCCGTTTTCGTTTCGAGGGGGAATAGTGGCGAAACTGAAGGGGAGCCATTATCAAGATTACCCTTCCTCCCGTACTATTACGAGGATCCAAGATGGCGCTCATTCCTTGTAGCATTGAGCATGGTGCTACAGAAATAGTAGTTTTGGGAGGGATATTGCCTAAGCTTTTTCTATGGAAAAGGAGGCCAGGTCCATCAGAACGACATGGCCATCTCACCCAAAAACAGATTTTTCGCTTCGCTTCAAAATCCGTTTTTTGGCCTCAAGCCATGTCGTCCTGATGGAAGTTTACCAGAGAATTACTAGAAAGTACGGTATCTGTGGATTTGTATTAGTGCCTTAACCTTGGGACAATTTTTATATGGTCATACAGACCATTAAGAAATATGACGATACCGTTATACGTCATTACCTCTAATCATGGAACAATGTTAGGGCTTCCTGCCCCCTGCAGGGAGGTGTCGTGCTAGACAGTAAAAAGAGACTCAAGGTTTGTATATTGTAGGAACAAATATAAGTATCAATCAGAACTATTTGTTTCATTTATTCCAGTAATATAAGGTTTACTTAGGAAATTAAGTACAGAACTCTGGCTATCTTTGTTGTTCTATTTACACGGTGAAATAAGACGCAATTACACTTTTAGTCCTTTATTTAGGCCAAATGAGTAAATTGGATAACAAGTGTAAATAAAATAGAATTATACATGCAACAGTTACAGATAAAATTTTTCTACCTGAAAGGAAAGAAAAGGTTAATGCCACTATAAAAATTAAAAAATTTGGAAAATTTATCAATATAATTTCAATAAATGTTGGATGTTATCAACACTGTGTACAATGTACACACGGCACAAGACAAGTGTTATCTGTATAATTCTTCACCTGAAAATTTGAACAGTCCTAGTGTCACCTTGGTGACACTCATATAAAAGATATAACACTGGAGGTGTTAACACCTTTTCACCCAAATTGAGAGTCCCAATCAATTCCCTGTTCATCGCAGCACTAGACGACAGGTTTTACAACACTACCTGCTGCCACCACGTAATGCTTCAATTTGTGCACTTACCTCTCATAATGTTTGTAGAACACTCTGGATGACTTCCATCCAGTATATAAGCGAAGACGCTCAAAGTCTATATACTGAAAGAAGTTCAGTGAGGAAGCAATTTTTCTTGGATCATGACCTGTGGGTGTACTGTCAGGATCCGCTCTGCAAATAAAGTAGGTGAGCTTCGCCCTCAGTTGTTTCAGAGATAAGTTCGATCCCGAGGTTTCGCCTCAGAAGAGCTGTCCTCCCCTGAAGTCTGAAGTTCTTCGAAGATAGACCTTTAGACATTCTACTGGACATAGTGAGACATCTTCCTTCAGAGGGCAGATTCTCCAGGGACCCCATCTCTTAGTGGGTAGCTCATTCTTGGCGAGAAAGGTAGGATCAGGAAAGAGATTCAGTTCTCCTACTTCTGTGAACTGAATATGGCCCTCATCTCTTGATAGGGCTACTATTTAACTAACTCTAGCCCCTGAGGCTATAGCGAACAGGAAAATAACTTTTTGGGTAAGATCCTTAAGAGAACAGTTTTCATTGTTCAAGGTTGAGGCATAGAGTAAGACCTTGTCCAAGGACCATGAAATGGGCTTCGGAAGTGCTGCAGGTCTAAGTCTAGCACATGCTTTCGGGATCTTGTTAAAGATTTCGTTCGTCAGGCCCACTTGGAAGGCGTATAGAAGAGGTCTAGTCAATGCTGACTTACACGTCGTTATCGTGTTGGCAGCTAGGCCTTGTTCATGAAGGTGGATGAAGAAGGACAGGCAGAAGTCTATTGAGACTTCCTTCGGGTTTTTTGCTTTGACAAAAGCAACCCACTTTTTCCAAGACGATTCGTATTGCCTTCTAGTTGACTTTGACTTGTATTCTTCTAGGAAGTCTATGCTACTTTTTGAGATCCAAAATCTTTTCTTAACCGCTAAGGTGAGAGAATCATGTGATGAAGGTTTTGGGTTCTCTGTGATGAAGTGAAAACAGTCGACTTCTGAACCAGTTGAGATACAGCAGGGTTCGGTAGAGGGACCAGCCTCAGCTTCAGTTCCATTACCAGAGGGAACCAGTTGCTCTTGGGCAACTTGGGGGCTACTAGAGCTGCTGTTCCCTTGAAGGATCTCAGGTTGTTGAGGACCTTCAGTAGGACATTGGTTGGAGGGAACAGGTAAATCCTGGTCCATTCGTTCCAGTCGAGGGACATGGCGTCCGTCGCCTCCGCTAGAGGGTCCTCGTATGGGGCTGCATACCGAGGTAGTTTCTTATTGTCGCTCGTCGCGAAGAGGTCAATCTGTAGTTCCGGGACTTGTTCCAAGATGAAGGAGAATGAGTCTGCGTCTAGGGACCATTCTGACTATTGGCTTTAGCATAGATAGAGCGCTCGCCGTCACATTGCGAAACCCTTGTGGGTGGACTGCTGATAAGTGCCATCTCTTCTTTTTCGATAAAGGAAAGATGGCTAACATTACATGGTTGATGTGGAGCGATCTTGAGCCTTGTCGATTTAGACATCTCACTATCACTTTGCTGTCCAAGATCAGCCTGATGTGGGCTGGTCTGCGAGGGGAAAGTTTTTTCAATGACAAGAGGACTGCCATGGCCTTCAGAATATTGATGTGAAAGGTCTTGAACAGGGATGACCAAGTCCCTTGGGCTTTCCTTTGGTGGGAGTGACCTCCCCATCCTTCCGTTGAGGCATCTGTATGGATGGTTACTGATGGTGGAGGTGGTTACAAGGGCACGGTCCTCGTTAGGCTCTTGGCCTTCGACCATGGCTTGAGAAGTGATCACAGTAAGGTCGGTATCGGTCTTTGTAAATCTCTTCGAGCGTTTGGTGCATATCTTCTCCAGATTCCTGATGCATCTTTCAGCTGTGCTCTAGGCACTGGGTATGTTACTGCTGCAAAACTGGAGAGAGCCCAGTGCTCTTTCTTGTTGGTGTCTTGAGATCCTGTCGGATTACAGTAGTCTCTTGACAGACCCCGAGATCTCTCTCCTCTTCCCTGGGGGAATGGAGAGGCGGTGTGACTTCAAGTTCCAATGGATTCCCAGACATTGAAACTCCTGAGCTGGAGAGAGTCGAGACTTCTTGAAGTTAATCTTGAACACCAGATGTTCCAGGAACTGGATCACCTTCTTAGATGCTTGCAGACAAGCTGTCCTGGATGCAGCCCACACCAGCCAGTCGTTCAGGTACGCTGTTACCTGAACACCTTCTAGGCATAGTTGTTGAACGACTGCGTCTGCAAATTTCATGAAGATCCTTAAGGCTATGTTTAGTCCGAAGGGTATGGCTCTGAAGACATACTTTTTCTTCTGTAGCTTGAATGCTAGGTAGGAGGAGAGGGGGCGGCTGACTGGGAGATGTCAGTAAGCATCTGCCAGGTCTATTGAGAATGTGTACGCCCCTTTTGGTAACAGGGTCCTTATGTGCTGAAGGGTTAACATCCTGAACTTGCTGTTCTCGATGAACTTGTTGAGTGGCGACAAGTCCAGAATGACTCTGAGTTCATCTGAGGCCTTCTTGGGAACATAAAACAGCCTTCCCTGGAATTTGATGGACTTTGCTCTCCTTATAACCTGTTTGCTCACGAGTTCTAGGGTATATTCTTCCAATGAGGGGGTGGAGTGTTGGAAGAATTGAGGAAATGATGGGGGAAGCTTGCTCCATTTCCATCCTAGTCCATTCTTGATTAGGCTGTGGGCCCAAGGATCGAAGGTCCAACGATCCTGAAAGTGTTGGAGCCTCCCTCCTACCTGAAGCATCTCATTGCTTCTATTGTCCAGAGGGTTTACCTCCCTGACCGCATACTCCCCTACCTCGTGAGGGGTGTCTTGACGAGCCCCGTTGGGAGCCTCTACCTTTGGGACGAAAGATAGTGGGTTGCGTCTCAAACCCAGGGTTGAATGTTGGTGACTGGGCAACCAGCTGCTGAGGCAACACTTGGAATGTGGTTTGTAGTTGAACAACCACTTGAGGCACCGCAGTCATGGTGACTGTAGGATGTTGTTGGGCAGGCCGAGAGGGTAGTCTAGGCTTCTTGGTCTTATGCTTAGGATGGGGACCCGCATCCGGGAAGACTTCCGTTTTGATGAAATGCCCCACTTCTGGAGAAGGTTCCTATTCTCCGTGGCGGCTCTATCAACTACCTCCTTGACCAATTCATTTGGGAAGAGATCTTTACCCCAGATATTGGAAGATATCAGCTTCCTGGGTTCGTGTTTTACTGTTGCTGCAGCAAACACAAACTCTCTACAGGCTCTCCTAGCCTTCATAAAGGCGTACAGGTCCTTTACTAAGGTGGCCATGTGCATTTTGGTCAGGGTCATGAGCATGTCTGGGGTGCTTTTCAGGCCTGCACACATCTCAATGCAGTTCTGTAGTGATAGGGATGCCGCAAATCTCTCCTTCGTCTCTTGTTCCCTGTGCAAGAGAAAGTCTGACATTTTCGGGAGATTTTCGCTGAACTGTCGTCCCGCGAAATTTGCATCCAACTTCCCTACTGAGAACGTTAGGTGGAGTTCTTTCCATTCCTTATCCTCCATGGGCAGGGCTAACGACAGAGGCCTACACTCCGCTAGTGCAGGGCATGGTTTGCCTGCATCCACTGCCTTGGCAACAGCTTTAAAAGCCTTCAACGTAAAGGGGAAGGCTATTGAAGCAGGAGCAAGAAAGGTAGGGTGCTTCTTGCTCATGGCGGACACTTTCGAGTTTGTGAAACACCTTCTCCAGGCTGCTCGACAAGAGAGGCTGTGCCTTGTCGTGGTCAAAAACCCTGACCTCCTTCGGTTCCGTCTCCTCTTTTGACGCTGTCTCCTGCTTCAGTCGAATGAAGCAGTCTGGGTAAGCCTTAAAGCTTGGCCAGAACTGGATGTCGTCTAAGGGGACGGCTCCCATCTTCTCCGAGATGTAGAGTTTGCTGTTGGTAATCGGCATAAACTCCGCATACCTCCTGGGATTGGTTTCAGAGCAGGGTGGGAGGTCTTGGACTCTGGGTTGCTTGTATGACCCTCGGGAGGCGGTGAGTCGAGCTTCACGGAGCTCTTTCTCGAGTCTCGCTTCCCTTGCTTCGCCTTGCTTGCGAATATTCTCCATTAAGGCCGTAAGATGGGCCAGAACTGCCTGGCTCATGTTATCCAATGGAGGGGTAGAAGCGGAAGATGTCGAGGGTATCGGCTCCGGTGCCGGCACAGACGGAAGGGACTCCGATTTGACATCATCTTCTTCTTCTGGAGGTAGAGTAGACTCCTTCTCGGGATCATCCTTCAATAGATCCTTTTCAGTGTCCGTGGACACTTCAGACATCCTTTCCTCCTGGTGGATGTCCATGCCTTGCAACGCCTCACTGACATCCGTCTCGATGGCAATCTGGAGGCAGGGAGATCCGGGTTGTGCTCCAAGCACGACAGCTTCACTACCCGCCTTCGGGAACAGCAACCTACGCATCCTGTCGTTAGGCATGTACAGTCCCGGAGAGTTCTTCTGGAACCCTCGTACCCATTTGCGCAGCTTTTCTCGTGCTGCATCCCTCGACTCCGTTGACTTGGGGTCATCGAAACCTTCGGTCACATAGGTCCGGCAGATGTTGCAGTCTTGGGGGTCCCAGTACCGCAGGGTTTCGGTATTGATGGTGCAGGGGGCATGAGACCTGTACACTTTGTGACCACAGAAGTTCCTACTCCTGTGGTTACAGAAGATCACATCGCACTTCATTTGGGGTTCCTCCTGTAAAGAAAGGAAAATTAAATGAGTATGTGGTTGTTTATCTCACATGATAAACAGGTTTTGCAAAATATTAATATTTTAACCATTATAGATTAGGATAGTAAGCTAGAAGTTTTAGAGTCTCCTTATCAAGGCAAACTCAAAAGAGAAGGGTTCTAACCTCTAGGGATAGAATAAGTGTATACTAACACTGACCCTTCTTAAATTATTTAATATTGTGGGGTAAGTTATCAACTGATTACTTATCAGTGTATTTAAGGAATTATTTCTTTCAATATAGAATTGGTCTCAACAATAGACTGTGCAAGGATACACAAGGTATGTTGAAAAATAATTACTATATACTATATACTATAGTTTTCTGTCTGCAGTATATACGATACTGCAAATATACTGTCTACTGTATAATCATATACTGTAGTTCAGCTGGGATGTTGCTGACTAGGCTAGTACCTGGCGACACCGGTCCAGCCGGCGACATAGTACCTAGTGGCAGCATGCCGGCTGGGTTAGTACCTGGCGGCACTAGCCGACAAAGAGAGAGAGAGAAAGCATTGAGTGAAGGGCTGCCTTATTAAGATGTATATTTACAATAAATAAGGGTGTAAGTATATAACCTTACTGCCTTCCTCCAAAATGAGGGTTCAAATGGAAGGGGAGAATGCATCATTCAGGCTTCCATCCAGCCACAAGATCCGTTGCCGGTCGCTGCCGGTTACAGGGATGTGGATGGCAGTCCAAGGGAGGACTGAAGAACACTCAATAGCAGAGGGGTCTCCCACCGGCAGCCGTCACAGCCGGCTCAACCTTTCCCGGAGACTTGTGTCCATAAGGAAAAGACCGAGTGACTATACAGCCGCCTATGTAGGAGCCCGGCCGGCACTACGATCTACCCGGCAAGCGGGGAGATTGTAGGACAATGGCCACAGGATTGTGATACCTAGGCCATCGCTAAAGGACAGAGAGGGGCAGGGAAAGGGTCCTGTATCAAGTGTTAAGAGAAGGCGGGAGGATTGCTGCCACTTCCATACAAGGGTGAAACCTTGTTTCAGTATCGGAGCCATCCTAGGCGGCAAAAGAATATCTCTTCTTAAGCCTAGGGTCTGCCGAAACAGGACTAGTCTTCTAGACCGCAGGGGAGAAGGTGGTGGCATTATACTACCACTACAAGTGTGGCACAGGGAGGCATAGCCTCCTATGCCGGACAGCTCTGAGCTGACAGGGGAGTGACTACTCGCCCTGCAGCCTGCCCGCCGGCAGAAAAACTGAATACTTTGAGGTTCTGTCGAAAACCCAAGCCGGGATACTCGCCGGCAAGGGTGGGAGACAGGAAATACTAGCCTAGTCAAGCCAGAGTGAACTAGTCTATGGCGAGACCAAGATAGGGTTGTCGCCTATAGCGGCACTCAGAGCGAAGGAGGGATTACCCTTAAATCTCCACAGGAGACGAGTATCGAGTAATATGAATAATTCTAGGAGATATACTATCTCCTGCTGAATTGATAAAACGATACACGAGGGTAAATGGGGATAGTGTATGAAAGTATACTAAAGCGCCAAGGCTCGGCAGCCTAGCGTGGGCGAGATCTCGCCGAAACTCTAACATATACGCTCGACATAAGGAAGAGGAAATTTGTATACATAAACATATCTTTACTAGTATAATTGTGCTTGAATAGCTTTCATAGTTTATTAATGCTATTACAACCGGGAATGTCGTTCTGCTAACTAAATAACACATGCATGACGAACGACAGCGCCCACATGGCGCCTCCATAAACATATTAAATTAAACTGATTTCACTGTGAGGCAGGAACTAGAAATTATACACTTTTAAAGATTAAATACTCAAATTTCCAGAGGCAGAAGAAGCTGGAGAATGCATATTGAATCCTCTCAAGAACGATCAAGAACGTTAGATAACAGGGAAAACCACCATGCGAAATCGCTACTGAAATAGGAATGAGCACCATCTTGGATACTCGTAATAGTACGGGAGGAAGGGTAATCTTGATAACGGCTCCCCTTCAGTTTCGCCACTCTTCCACCTCGAAACGAAAACGGTATTCGGGGTGAAGATTGCCATATGTCGTATCAAGATATATATCCCCTGATATTATGCGATCTCCTTGAGAGAAATTTTTAAGGATATTCGCTCCAGGAGTTAGAATTCTAGAGACCTAAATGTCAATTCTCTGGGAATATCACTGTAGCCAAATATCCCTAAGAAATCTACCAATAGGAAGCTTCCATCAGGACGACATGGCTTGAGCTCGAAAAAGACACTGCACCATTCTTTTAGGTGGATTTTCATGGGAGGATCAGTCATTGGTTTGAGAGGAGCTGTCTTCAAATATTCTTTTGAGACCAACTCATCTTCAAACTCTTGAAGAAAGTATTCCTTGGTTGCTGAAGGTGATGTGGTTGCTGAGAAGGGTAGCTCCTTGCATCTATTTACATGTTCGACCTCCAAGATAGGTTTGGGGAAGTGTCGAGATATTATGGCCAGTTCCTGATAATGACAATAGCATAAAAGTGGAACTTCCCCATTTTTGTGAACCTGAATCCTGGTATAACAGGATTACTCGCTTAAGGTAAAGGTAGCTTGTAATATACCCAGAGCAGGTGACATTGGAGATCCATCCATGGTGAACGTCACATTCGGTGTAGGTGGTTGCAAGCAGCTCCTGGAGATACCCATGGTGTAAAGGTGTTGCTGTCCGATAAAAGTGACGTCGGCACCTGTGTCCGGTAACATCTTGATGCGAGACTTGATGTCGCCAGATGACAAGAGTACACAGATAGGTTTGGGCTTCTTGGAGATGGCGTAAGGCGATCGTAGGCAACGACAGCTGGTCCTTGAATCTTGTGGTTTGTTGGAAACTGAAGAGGCATCACTGTTGCTCGAAGATCTGTCTTGGTAACCATTTTTCTTGTTATCCTTGCAACATTTATTGAAGTGTCCAGTACGGTGACAACGACGTCACTGGACTTTACTAGCAGGACACATCAATGTCCTGGACCAATGACTAACACGGTCAGAGTTTTTGCAAGTACTGGTGGCAGTGGGGCATTTATCCAGTTTGTGCTGACGGGCAGAGTACTGGCATAAAGCAGCCAGCTTCAAGGATTTCGGCGAAGGTGGAGGCTTTCTGCATGGCTTCTTGCTTCTCTTGTAGGCAGAAACGGCATCCACCTGGCTGAAGTTGAAATTTTTGCCGCCTAATACGATCGACAGGCGGTGACAAAATCTTGTCGAGGAGAATTGGCATCCAAGACAATCAACTTCTGGACTAACTCTGCATCTCGGATACCCATCAATATGATCATTTTAAGCTGGGTCTCTTCCCATGCAGCAGCATTACTTGTGTACAAATCAACTTTTGGGATGCGATAAAGTCTCACGTAGAAATCGGCGAAAGATTCTGCTTCCATTTGCTTGCAGCTAAGCAGTGAAGCACTTCGTTCCTTAAATTCTTTATGTGCAATTGTAGCGCATCCAGAACTTCATCCTCAGACTTATCTGGGGAAGGGGAAATTTGTAATGTGTGTTTAAAAACATGCTGTGTTTCAAAAGTTAAACACATCCTCATCTGGATCATCTGTTTTTCACGTGAAAAGTTAGAAAGATCCACTATGACGGCATAGTCTTCCCACCGACGTCTCCATTCCCTGAACATTTGGAATGTTGCATCTCCTTTCAGTGGGGGCGTCGTTTGAGCCGTTGCTTTGTGTGGAGATGTGAGAGTAGGTTCACTGCACCATGCACGTGTTGGTAACTTCCTTAGCCTTAATAGGTGGGGCATGGATACAACTTTAACAGTAGGTTCTTAATGTCCATTACGAGAAAAATACAAAGTAAATGGGAACAACGGGAAGATAACTTATCATCAAAAGATCAGGACAAATAAGAAGTGCATCATAGGAACAATAAGTAAGTGTTGCCAATACTAATACACTGTTGCCATATCATATTAATAAGATATAAATTATTCTGCTGATATGCAACAACTGGAAATAATGCTTGAAAGCACACCATACAATAAATTGTACATATTGAATAATGACAATAATAATGAATATTGGTATATGTTAAATGGGTCTTCTCGTGTACCTACAGTATCAAAAATATTTTCCATTATTTCCAATGAAGATTTTTTTTTTCATTTTTTTTTTTTTTGTAAATGTTCAATGCAAAAGATGATATCAAAATTCAGGCAATTATCATCTGATGTCTTCCTCCAGTAAAATGCTTTTTAGCCAAAGCCATTTTAAAAAAAAAAAATAACATCTAAATTTTAATCAAGTGACAAGCCCTTTTGTGGAAACTGACAAAGGGCAGTTATATTGATAATTTGGCATTTATCTATTAATGAACTAAATCTAGTCTTATTTATTAATCATGACCAGACCGAACTAATAAGAATCTTTTCTTTCAAACAGATGGTATTTGTAATATTTATGACCCTGGCAAAGGAGTGGCATCTACTAACGTGCTGTTTGGCGCTGCAAATTTACCCCCAATAGAATCTCTGGAGGAAGTCGCTCATTCCAAGCCCACTTACGCGGCCTCGATGTTTGAAGAGTAAGAAATTAAAAGACCTTAGGCTCTTATGCTGTTTCTTCCCAAAGCCTGATGTTGAACACATAAACTCACTAACCATATCTTCTCTAACCTATCCTTACCTTCGATGCCGGGTCGCGAATTTTCTTGTTTCTATCTCCTATTCCAAACAGGAGTGCCGTTTGAGGAGGGGCTTCGTGATCCGGGAGAACAGAAAACAGATTTGTCGGGTAGGCTAACTGCTTTAATTGGTGATCAGTAACTGCATTCATGATAAACTAAAATATTTATAGACTGATTTTTAACAATAATAATAATAATAATAATAATAATAATAATAATAATAATAATAATAATAATAATAATAATAAAAATAATTCTTATTTGTTGTCACCTGCCTTTCCATTGAACATTATCTTAGTTTTAATCATTTTCATTTTTAGTCTTACATTTCTACTTTCTCTGCTCAAATTTTTTACCACCTTTTGTAATTCCTCCTATGATTCACTAAACAGAACTGTGCCATCTGCAAATCTTAAGCTGTTGAGGTATTCCCAATTAATATTAAATCCTACTCTTTCCCAATATAAATTCTTTAAAAAAAACTCTTCTAGGCATGCTGTAAAGGATTTAGGAGAGATGTGATCTCACTGTCTAAGTTCTCTCTCAATAGGAATTTACTCGCGACCATTCTGTACTTTTAGGACTGCTGTTCTAATGTAAAATGCTTCTATTCCTTGTTTCTGAGGGCATTTCATTACTGCTGATGTATTGACGGAATCAGAGGCTTTCTCCTAATCTATAAATACCGTACATAGTGGTTTATCATACTCTCTTGATTTTTCCATTAGCTGCCTAATTACGTGGATATGGTTACCCACTTCTAATGCCTGACAGCTTTCTTAATTGATTGAAATCTAGATGTTTTTCTATTCTGCTTATCATGATATTTGTTAATATTTCATATATTACGGATAGCAAACTTGTTGGGCGGTAATTTTTCAGATCTTTTATGCCTCCCTTTCTATGAATTAGTATAATGATGAAGTTTTTCTAAGCTCTAGGTATAGAGCATTTCGGCAGACATTTGGTGTAGAGTTCAGCCAGTATTACTACTATGAAATCTCCTCCATCTATTATTAAATCAATTGTTAGGCCATCTGCTCCTACTACTTCACCTCTTTTCATGCCTTTTAATGCATTCTTTACTTCTCCTACTGTTACGTTTGGTACCGGCTCAGGTGTTTCATTATTTTTATTGAAGTAATTTCTTATATCACTAATGTTAAGCATTGTATAGAAAACCTCTGCATTTTTTATCACTCCATCTCTATTGTGGATAATATTTCCACTTTCATCCTTTAAAACAAACATCTATTGGCACTATATTCCAAGTTCTGTTTTCGTCAATTTAATGCTTCTTCCTCTCTTTAGTCTTTTATCAATTTTACGAATTGTATTTATCGTTTTGGATAATTCCGCTAACTCCATATCATCTTCTCTTGGATTTTACTCTCATTTCCAATCTTTTCTTTATTAGGTTTTTAATCTTTTCTGATAGTTTTCCTTGATCTTTTTTATGACTCTTCCGCGTCTCTCTTGTGTTAATTTCAATGCAAATGTAAAATTACTGTTCAATTTTTCTTTACTTGCTTTCATTTTATCATGTAGCTGGGAGTACCTATATTGTATTGATAGACTAAACTCATCAGATTTTTCTTTTATTAATTAGAGGAGTTTATTTTCTTTCTTGAAATTAATTTTCCGATCCCTTTCCTTAGATCTAAACAAATTTTGATTCTCACCATTCTATGGTTGCTTGATTTTAACTTGTTCAACACTGTTGACTTTTTCACTGAAAATAGAATCTATCTCATTTTTCGTTTCCCCCTTTTAGGGTTCTCCGTGTCCATTTTCTTTGGTAATTTTCATATAATTTTAAGATTGTTTAATTCAACATATTCTACAAGCATGTCTCCTATGCCATTTACATACTGCTGATCCTCCTCTCTTCTTTTGACCTACTTTAGCATTGAAATCTCACAAAACAAATGGAAATTGAGTTTTTTTTTTTTTTTTTTTCATAAGATCAACCATATTATGATGGTGTGCTTCGAGCGATCATATCAAGTGTCCCTGCATCACCAATCCACTGTTGGCAAGGGTGGCCAATTAGGACATGTCTGAGTGCTTGATTTGTTGGAGATATATATATATATATATATATATATATATATATATATATATATATATATATATGTATATATATATGTATTTATATATATATATATACATACATACATATATATAAATATATTTATATATATATATATATATATATATATATATATATATATATATATATATATCTTACTTATAACTGTAATTGAACAGTTTGGCGTATTTCTTCAAAAAGGCCCATAAAAGAAACAAAGGAAATATAAATAAATTGACCAATTAAGTAAAGAATATGAAATCATTCGTAAACAATTCGCCTAGCTATTCTATCTGACGTATGTCATAGAAAAGGCCATCAACAAAGCCAACACTATATATCATAAAGATCATGATATTACCAACCGAAGAGATTTTAAAACTTCCATATATAGAAGGTATTGAAATATAACAAATAATATTAAAACTGAGAACCCTTTTGTTTTCTTATATCCAAAGACCATAGGAAGCGCCCTTATTAATGTTTATAAAAATTAAAGAGATATAGAACCCGGATTTTATAAAGTACCATATGGCGATTGTGAAAAAGTCTACGTTGGGAAAAACCGGGCCATTCTCTATCTCAAAGATTATCTAAACATAAAAGATCTGTTAAGTATGGCTTTGAAAACTCGGGGATTTTCGTTCACCTGAGAGATTTAAGGCACCAAATTAACTGGAGTGAGTCATCTTTGATTTTTAAGAGTACCTGTCCATACAGAAATCAATCGAACACAATGAACTTATCTGGCGGGCAATGAAAAGGTGGCATAATGAACAACACTCTTCTCATCCCGATCATAAAGAATGTAATCCACCGAGACCGACCACCAGATATGCATCAGAGGTCAAGACATCCTCCAAGCGGCTGGAAGAATATGAAGACACACCTGGATGCAATTAAATTTGGGTGATCCTTCCAGCACCTAATACAACTTTAGAACAATTGGAAACACCCTTTTGCTTTCATATATAAACCGTCACTGTCTACTCTATTCCTCATTTCTACTTTACACCTTGAGGAAGACCAATGTGTATTGGTCGAAATAGAGTGATTTATTCAAGTTTTCTTTGTTTCTTTTATGGGCCTTTTTGAAGAAACACACACATACACACACACACACAGGGACGACCAACAGGTCACCATAAATCATTTTAGCTGCTGAAACATCCAGGGCATCCTTAAGAATGATCCTTAGTCCCAGGAGGACCCAGGGAAGCTGGGTAAGCCAGTTGGAGTCCTTGCAGCGGGACATCAAAGCTGCTTTGAGGGTGTGATGATTCCCAGGAGATTCACTAATGATGTCCACAATTGATAAGTGAAAGGGGTACTCCTGTTAGGAGCAACATGCTCATCGATACCAAATCTTGCTATCCACCCTGAGAGTAAGGCAGATGTACATGAGGGGGATGTTGCAGTTTCCATGGGAATGACTGCAGGTGAACGAGTGACTGGTCAATGACGGTAAACAGGTAACGTCAACGTGAATGTACGCAAAACGATGCTGAGGTTAAGGAAAGGTGTACACTCCTGAATCCGTGTGTTGATGTACTTTTGAAGATTGGCATGAAGTACAGGTGGGGACCCAATCCTTAGCATTCTCAGTAATACCGTGACAAATGAACTTCATCTTCAGTAACTGTGCAGTAGATCAGCATGAGGGATGTGAGAGACCATGAATGAAATCAAAGACCTGTCGGGAGCAGGTATCTATGGTTGAGGTGTACCAGTATTGACGTCACAGAGAAGGGTGGCATTGGAGTCATTGAGGGGAATGTCTCCCCAATGGAGGGATGTTCAGGATATTCTACATGCTTGGTACTCTGTACCTTTTCGTTGGGCTTCTGCCAAGATATTGTAATCCAATGGAAGGTGGATGGTGGCCTATGTATTTCAGGACAGGGTGTCTGCAATAGGATTCATTTTCACAGGGATGTGTTGAAGCGTACAACTGTATTCACCCACGATGGAGAGATGTCGGCGTTGACGGGTGGACCAGGTGTCGTACTATCAAGAGAAGGGATGCACCAGAGGCATGTAGTCCTTGCATATGACAAAGGGCGTTCCTTCTAAGAAGTGGCGAATGTGATGGACAACCAAATGGACAGAAAGCAATTTGTGGTCGAAGGTAGAATAGCCAGATTCTGCCAATGTGTGTGCCAAGTCATTGACCACCTGCTCGAGAACTACACCAATAGCAACGTAGCTGGCATCGGTGGAGAGAGGGTGACGGGCATAGGGTACGGAAAAAGTGAGAGCAACAGTGGTTATGGGGCATTCTTTGCATTAAAGAAGGCTGCTTCTTGAAGGGGATCCCATTTCAGGTCTTTTCATTTGTCCTTGAGGGAGGCGTAGAGGTGGGCAAAAGTGGTGGCAATGGCGGGGAGGAAATGGAGATAATAGCTGATCATGCCCAAGAATTCTAGCAGTGCTTTGATGGTCGAGGGTGTGGTGAAGTTCTGAATGGTTGCTACCTTCTCCGGGAGGAGATGGATTCCTTCAGGATTGATATGGTGCTATAAGAACAATAATTCATTGACTCCAAAGGTACACTTTTCGTACCAGACAACAAGATCATTCTGTTGGAAGCGGTTCAGCACGATGCGTAGGTGATCGAGGTGTTCCTCTTGGGAGTAAGAGAATACAAGTATATCGTCCACATAACATACACAGAATGAAAAGGCCCCTAATATGCCATCCATGAGACATTGAAAAGTGGCCCCAGCATTACAAAGGCCAAAACAGGAGTAATTGAAAGTGTATGTACCGAAGGGAGCGGTGATGGCATCTGTGGAATGTCTTCTGGACATTCAGGAGGTCGAGCGTGGAGAAAATCTTCGCTTGGTGCAAGTAGAAGGTCATGTCGGTGATGTTTGGGATTGGGTAGTGATCCGGTTCTGTCTGCATGTTCAGGTGCCTATAATCCCCACATTATTATTATTATTATTATTATTATTATTATTATTATTATTATCATTATTATCACTTGCTAAGCTTCAACCCTAGTTGGAAAAGCAGGATGCTATAAGCCGAGGGCCCCAACAGGGAAAATAGCCTAGTGAGTAAAGAAAATAAGAAAAAGAAGATATTTTAAGAATAATAACCACATTAAAGTAAATATTTCCAATATAAACTATAAAAACTTTAACAAAACAAGTGGAAGAGATATTAAATAGAATAGTGTGCCCGAGTGTACCCTAAAGCAAGAGAACTCTGACCCAAGACAGTGGAAGACCATGTTACTGAGGCACTACCCAAGACTAGAGAACAATGGTTTGATTTTGGAGTGTCCTTCTCCTAGAAGTGCTGCTTACTACAATGTTTGGCCTACATTGCACTTAGTTGATATCAGCTCACTCACCTGGAATAATAATGCTTATTATTAGTTTTGAATATTTCTATCCCAGCATCTTCGCCGACTTGTCTTCTGGGTAGATGGTATATTATCAGAGACTTATTAAAATATGTTTAATTTCTATCAGGCTTACATCTTTGATCTTCTCTAACAAGTTGTGAGTCTCGAGTGAAAATATGTAAACAAACCTCGAACACAACAATACAAAAATAACAAATGAGCATTACTCTATACAGATTGAAACCTACTGCAATACAATAGTAAGAAGAATCACATCCTAAGTTTAGATAACTAGCAAATGATTAAATCCTTCATTACATATGCTACTACACTTATTCTGTATGTCTAAACATGTTCTATCAATGCAATACTTTGCAACATTACTGTCAATACAATACCCGTAGTACATATAGTATTACAATAAAAAAAACATAAGTCTCCTCCCCCTTAACTTGACATTGTACAAACTTCACAAATTTAATCTCTCAGGAGGCATCCCTCCATTCATCCTATAGGGAAGTACTCTAACTTCATCCTGTACTGGTACATGAATAGATTCTGAATCTACATCTGATGTTTGAGCATCTTGATTAATATTTGATTTAACTACTTCTGAAAATTTTTCCTCTCTAACATTCACATGATAAACAGGATTTTTATTGAACGGCTGTAATTGAACAACATGACGTTTTACAATATTGCCACCAACTTGAACATCATAATGAAAATTTCCTATCTCATTTGCAATTTTTCCTTGTACCCACTTTTCTGGAGTATTGTATAATCTTCCCAAGACATTAGAATAAGGGGAAAAATTTCTTACTTTTGGGAGACTTTTAATTGCTTTTACACTTTTTCTTTGAAATCCCATTGCAAACTTGGATACAGCAAATCTAATTTACACAAATTTGATGGTATCAAGCCTGTTGTAGTATGCGGTGTTGTTCTATAAGACAATGAAAACTTTGATACATTGAAAAATATGTTATTTGTATTTGCTTTTCTACACTTAATGTCATGCTTAAGTGTTTGAACAAATCTTTCAGCCTCTCCATTCGTGGAAGGATGATACGTTGCTGAAAATGTATGTTTAATACCATTCACTTCACAAAATTCTTGAAATTCCTTTGAGGTAAACTGTGGACCATTATCAGTTACAATTCTTTCTGGAATACTATGTGTAGAACAAATTTACATTAATTCTTTAACAGTTGTGTATGATATTGTCTTCATTGGGAATACTTCTGGCCTCTTACTGTAAGCATCTACAACTATCAAAAACAAATAACCTAAGAAAGGACCTGCAAAATCTCTGTGCACTTTTTGCCAGGGATACCTGGGTAATTCCCATGGGTGTATTCTAACAAATTGAGGATTGATCTGTTGCATAACACAATTCATACAATTTCTTACAAATAGTTCAATATCTCTATCTACACCCGGCCACCAAACAAGAGTCCTTGCAATAGACTTTGATCTGACAATACCTTGAGGATCAGCATGTATTTCAGACAAAATTTTATTCTTCAGTGAACTAGGAATAATTACTCTTGACCCTTTCATTATACAACCTTCGGCTATGCTTAATTCACTCCATATATCTTTATAGGGCTTACAATTTACCTCATTTCTACATAAGTCCCAAACTGTCATTAAACTCTCTAAAACCTTACTAAGTATTGGGTCTTTCTTGTCATTGTGTACAATATCCTTAGTTGTAATGGGTACATCATATACTGAAACTAGCAATATACTGTCATCATACTCTTCTGGTGCTTTGTCTACTGGAAATCTAGATAAAGCATCTGCTTTACCGATCTTTGATGTAGGACGATATTCTATATCATAATGATATGAGGCTAACATAATTGCCCAAAGTTGTAGTCTTGCAGCTACCAACGTGCGTAAACTTGCTTTTGGACCCAATATTGCTAATAGAGGTTAATGATCTGTAACAAGCGTGAATTTTTCCTTCCATAAAAATATATATGAAATTTCTTAACTCCATACACTAATGCTAAACCTTCTGTTTCTTTTGAGAGTAATTCCTTTCTGCGTTGTTCATTACTCTAGAAACGAAAGCAATTTGATTTTCTGTTCCATCTGGCATTACATGAGATAATACTGCACCTAAACCTATGTTCCATGCATCACAAATTAATTTATCTGAAAAATCCTTTTGATAATGTACTAGAAATGTAGGTGATGTTATTTCCAGATTGATTCTTTCTTAGATTCTTGACAATCTTTTGTCCAATTCCAATCTACACCCTTATTCAGTAAGTTATACAATGGATATGCAATTGTAGATAAATTCTGAAGGAAATTTCACTAAAATGTTACTAAACCTAAAAAGGATTGTAATTCCTTAATATTTTCTGGTACCTTTGTTGATATCACTGCTTTAATTTTCTCCTTAGTCTTGTGAATACCTTTGCCATTAATTACAAAACCTTAGTATTCCACTGAATCAACTTCTGAAATACATTTGTTTTTATTTACTCTATTATTATGTTCCTTCAACTTCTTCAGAGCTGCCCGTAATCTTTCTCTATGTTCTCTTTTATCTTTACCAGACTAAAATATTGTCTATGAAAATGAATACTCCCAGCATTCCGGAAATAACTTATCCATAGTTTGTTGCCATATAGCTGGACTGCTTGCTACTCCATAAGGCAATCTCTTTGGCCTATAAAAACCTACGGATATATTTACTGTTCATAACTCTTGTGAATATTCATTCATGGGAAGTTGTTGAAATGCTTGTCTAAGAACTAACTTAGAAAATATAGTGCATCCTGACATAGTTGCAAACATGTCTTTTGGATTTGGTAATGGATGTTGAGCTACCTGAAGCTGTGGATTCAACAGTACCATGTAATCTCCACATAACCTAACCTTCCCGTTTTCCTTCACAATAGGAACTAATGGTGTAGCCCAATCTTAGTATGTAACTTTTTCCCAAGAACCATCACTTTCTAACTTTTTTATTTCTGTTTTAACTGCACTTTTCAATGCATATGGTACTGGTCTTGGAGTAAAAACTCTAGCACTACTATCTGATTTTAAAACTAAAATTGCCTCTGCGTTCTTTACTGTACCAACTTAATCTTTGAATACGTCTTGAAACTCTATTAGAATATTATCCACAGACACTTCATTCTGGTATTCATCTTGTGTACCTGTAACCTTCAAAATACTAGACCAATCTAATCTCAAATAATATAACCAATCCAAACCTAGCAAAGTTTGTCTTTTGCCTTTAATTACCGTTAATGGCATTCTGTCTAACGACTGATCTTCATATTGTACTTCTACGTCCAAAGTACCTGTTACCGAATATCAAAACAATTATAACCTTTCAAAACTTTATTTGTACCTTATAATAACAAATTAGGAATGGTTTTACCTGTTTTCTCAGACATAATTGATACATCATCTGCTGTGTCAACTTGCATTACAATTGGTTTACCATTTATGATCACTTCTACCAATATGTGTTTCTTTACACCTTTGTTGACAGAACTAATGCGAAACACAAAATAAGTTTCTGACCTATCCTGATTATCATGAACATTTTCCGCATTATTTTCTTGGCCTATAGTATCAACTGCTGCATTTATTTTCTTTGCGTGCTGTTTAGGGAATCTACAAACATTTGAAAATATCCCGTCTTTCTGCAATTCTGGCATGTTTGTCCTGTAGCAGGGCATTTCCTTGCTTCGTATTCAAGATGATCAGTTTTACCACACCTATAGCATTTGGGTTTTTCCTGTTGCTTCTGCGTATAGGTCTGATTCTGATATTTATGAGCATTTAAGTTCGGCAATTTCCTATGACTAGGATTTGATGTATTCTTCCTCTGATTCTCATTGTTTTTCAACTTTGAGCCTATCTTGCTAATTTTAGAATTTTCCATTCTATTGCTTGGAGAATTGCCTATTATATTACTTTACCTATTTGATGTTTCTAGAGCTCTGCCTATAATCAATTCCTTCTCTAGTGTTCAATTTTTATCTTGCAATAATCTTTTTCTTAGCTCTTGTGATGTGCAATGGGCAGTAACTTAATCTATGATAACACTTTCTAACTCTAGAAATTCACATTAAAAAGCTAAATTCTTGAGTCTAGTCACAATGCATCTAGGCTTTCTTGCCCTTTCTGATATGCCTGCTCTGTAAATTGATACATTTCAAAAATTTATTGACCTGAGGGACAAAATATGTTGTAAGAGCCTTAATCGCAGCTTCACTAGTGTCATCAGTAGGTTGTAGTGTCTTAAACACTTCCCAAACCTCTCTACCAGCTGTGTGCAGTAATAACGCCTTCTTCTGTGCATCCTCCATACTACCTAAAGCTTCAATATAACTCTTAAATTCCTCATACTACTGTTGCAACAGAATTGGGTTCTGGAACAATGCTGAACTTCTCTGGATGCTTGATATTTAGGGGCATTTTGACTTCTCACCTGAATTAGGTTAGGCAAATGTAATCTACAAAATTAACTAAAAGTTTATTCTAATCTAATTTCTATGGGAATGGCACCTTTTGTGTGTTTGCGCAACCAACTAAGTAGCTTTACAGTTTCTATTTTATGTAAACTACCATTAGATTATAGTGGAATTTTACCATCAAATGCCTACTGGTAACGAATTTCAATCCTACCTTACTTGGTTCTACCAAATAAAACAAAATATATCTGCTTCTTTCTGGATATCCAGACGGAATGTTAAAATGAGGCTGTGTTGTGGCGTTCCTCTGGCTAGCTGCATTCCTGCTGCAATAGGTTACATCTAGTTGTCTTCCTGCTGCATGGAATTACATCTACTTGGTTCTTCTTCTGCTGCTGCGTTTCTCTGCATGGGTTCCCTTGTCGCCAAATATGTAATGATTGGCCTACATTACACTTACTTGATATCAGCTCACTCACCTGCAAAAACAATGTTTATTATTAGTTTTGAATATTCCTATCCCAGCATCTTCGCCGACTTGTCTTCTGGGTAGATGGGATATAATCAGAGACTTCTTATTGAAATATGTTTAGTTTCTCTCAGGCTTACATCTCTGATCTTCTCTAACAACTAGTGAGTCTCAAGTGAGAATATGTAAACAAAACTCGTACACAACAATACAAAAACAGCAATTGAGCAACTCTATAAAATATTGAATCCTACTGCAATACAAAAGTAAGAAGAATCGCATCCTAACATTAGATAACTAGCAAATGATTAAATCCTTCATAACACACTACTACACATATTCTGTATGTCTAAACATGTTTTATAAATGCAATGCTGTGCAGCATTACTCTTAATACCCGTATGGCATATAGTATTACAGTACAAAATACATAATACTTACCATAGCTAAAGAGTCCCTTCTACCCTTACCAAGAGGAAAATAGCCACTGAACAGTTACAATGCAGTTGTTAACCCCTTGGGTGAAGAAAAAGCGTTGTCAGCGTGAATGACAGAAGAAAATCTGTAAAGAATGTGCCCGACTATTCGATGTATGTGTAGGCAAAGGGAAGGTGAACCGTAACTAGAGAGAAGGATCCATAACTCTCTAGTGGTAATATCTCAACAGGTGGCTTGGGGCCTTTTGGCAAAGGTCCATTTCTTTCATTTTGGTGAACGTTCTTTTAGCAGCTGCCAAACGATCTGGTGCCAGTCACCTGAATCTGGCAAACACTAGGTGCCCAGTCATCTTGATATGGTGATAAACATTGTTTTTTGCAGGAACCGTAGGCATTTGGCAAAGTTTTGGACGGAAAACTTCTGAGTATAACGTCAGGAGGTGGCCGTAGTCATCTGTGGGTGCACTGATGTGTAGAGTAAGGTCGGAGGGGACGGGTTGAAGAAGTGTTGATGAGTAAGAGTCAGCGTTGACTAACTGCCAGTGAACGACATCCACCAGGAGGTGGAGTTGTGAGAGGAAATGAGACACTTCCAATTATATTTGGCGCTCTCAAACTATAACGTGAGAGTTTCGTAACCATGGGTGGGTATCGTAGATCTGTTGGCAGCTGCCTTTGGACTTCGGCAGACTTAGACGACTATGTTGTGTCCTGGAGGATGGCCATGGCATAAGAAAACGGCATGCCAGTGCCTGCATTAAGTAACACAAAAAGATTAGTGACATAGAGTACACCACCACAAGTGATGGCTTACCTACATGTTTTTTGACCACTGACAACTGTTTGCACTCTCTTGGCAGCAGCCTCAAATCTGCAGTGGCAGTAGCATAACTGCAGTCAATAGGCATCCGTAAGTGGATGTAGATGTCGCAGGTTGGTGTGTGAGTGAGTGGTGGCGTGTGGGAGGCTTTGTTGCCATTTCAGCACGTCATAGGGTAATCACCTATATCCTACCGTATTCATGTCAGCTTCGGTCAATGTTGGATAGTTGTCCTCTCTGTCAAAAGTGGAAGCATTGATGGAGATCTTGAGGGTGGCAAAGTAGCTGTCCATATGGGCATCGACTTTGGTCATCAGGTCCTTCATGGGTAAAATATTGACATCTGGTATGGCAGCACATACTGGTTCGGGTGAGCGTCGTACCCAAAGGGTATGAACTAGGTCCACATCAGGAGAGCCATTTGCGGCAGGTTACAGGCGAACGATACTGGTCAATTCCCTGAGGGGGAGAGAAA
>NC_090731.1:60226370-60231370 GCF_036898095.1 Palaemon carinicauda
ACGTGAATACAGACACACCTCAACGTACCCGCGAGACGCCTTCCCTTGTTAGTTTCGCCCACCCATTGTCCCCGAAATAAAAAAAAGATAACATCCTCTTACAGCGAATTGGGATGCTTCAAAACGACTTGCTAATAGAACATTCTTTTCCTAGCATGACGTAATACATCATAAAACATAAAAGAACATTACCTAAGCCTTTGTTCCTATCTCACATGAATCCTACAAAACTTTCAAATAGACTACGTAATACTTCTTAGCAAACATATGTGAAATGAAAGTTAACTCTTTACAAATAATATGTAAATTACAAATTTTAACTTGAATAAAGAATATAATGAAATTCACGACAAAGGTCTTACATAATTTACATAAAATACTTATATTTACATAAGAGGGGCTCATTTTACGGGCTGGGTATAATCTCTTCAATGCACAAATGAAAACAATATAAATAAATATTTAACAACATTATTAATAAACTATGATATTTACTTAACAATAGACCAGCTTCGTAAGAATATATATTTTGTATGTATATATATATATATATATATATATATATATATATATATATATATATATATATAAATATATATATATATATATATATATATATATGTATATATATACAAATATATGTATATATTATATATATACATATATATATATATATATTACATATATATATATATATATACATATACAAATATATGTATATATATACATATATATATATGTGTATATGTATATATATATATATATATATATTTATTTATTTATATATATTCATTTATATATATATATATATATATATATATATATATATATATATTTATATATATATATATGTGTGTGTGTATTTGTATATATATATATGTATATATATATGTATATATATACATATATATATATATATATACATATATATATATATATACAGAGAGAGAGAGAGAGAGAGAGAGAGAGAGAGAGAGAGAGAGAGAGAGAGAGAGAGAGAGAGAGAGATAGTAGGGGTTGGGGAACAGACCGGTGATTTGTGGAGACATGGTATCAGTGTGAGAATCCATTTCAAACAAGGTGCCCTCCCCCATCGATCCTTTCTTACTGAGTTAAGTAAAACACCAGAGCTAAGAGAGTGATTTGTTAAACAAGTTTTTCTACCTTGTCACGTATATATGGATGAACATATCAAGTCATGTGCTTGCCATTCTAATATTATGATAAAGTGTTTCTGATTCAGAAAAATATGTTATTGAATAATGATTGGTATATGTAAACAACTTTATTTCCAATTAACAATGCGTGTATTGTGATGTAGCATGTAGGTTATGTACCAGAAAAAGTTATGTTCGAGATTTCTGGGTTACTGGATTCATGTTTCTGGGGTTGAGTGTAGGTTATGTTTTGAGCTTAGGAATTTTCTGGTATCTCAAATCATAACATTTTAACTGCACTTTCTATCCTAATCTACTTTCAGGAACTTAAATGCTCATTATCAAGGGGGTGAAGGATATAATTCACTTCCCCCTTATAAAAAGGAGTTATTTCTTTCTCCTCTTCCTTTTACAGTGTTTCTTTTTATTACTCCACTGCTGAGTGGTAACTGTTCCTTGATGGGACATAGGGGAGACTTAATCAAAGGGCGCAGCCAACAAATCGTGTCGACACGAGCATAGTTACAGAGGGCTTCAAACTGTTGGAACCTAGATATATGTCTACTTTAGGCTCCAGAGCCTTTAAATAAGCGGCCACGAGACTATATGATAAGCTCCCACGAAACATTCGAATGATTAAAGACATTAAGGTTTTCAAGAGGAAACTGGAGACTTTCTTATTTCATGAGTCCTTTGACAGTGACAATTTAACAGTAAATGGACAATACGCGATATGGAACGTTAATTACTCTGAACAAACAAGGTAAAACGACAGTGGAGGTCCTGTAGAGAGTGAGGTTCCCCTGCTGTATGGGACCGGGAAAGCAGCCATCAAAGTTAGTAAGTAAAGGATATCTGGTGGTTTATCAAGAGGTTGCCGTTTCATTATCTTTTTCATTATTTTCATTTTCAAAGCCTTTAGTACTGTCATTCTTTTAGTTAATGCAGCCAGACTGGATAGCACACTGCCTTGCATGTTGTATCGACTTACCTTGTTAACCAGTTTCATGTAACCCCTTTATTAATCTAGTAGTATGGATAATTATTATCTTTATGTTCAGTGTACAATTAAGTTAATTTTTTTTTCATTTTTCTTAAGTTTGCTTTAATAATAGTATAAATTTTTTTTATCAGATTTCATTATTTTATTATTTGGAAATATTGAGGAAAATCATTGTCGAGTATAATCAAAATGTATTTTAACATTCGGTGACTACTATTTAACAACATTAGAGGCCTTGCAGTGACTTCCAGACCTTGAGGTATTTTACTGTCGTTTCTAGAATAAAGCTCTTGTATAAGCTATTTATGCCAAGCTTTAAGAAACCAATAATTTGTCAAGATGATGCCATTCTTTGGACAAGGGGGACAGTAGCGTGTATAAGGATTGATTGCTATGATTCTATGAGTCCTGTTATGATCATTGATATCATGAGAGGTTAGTCATGAAAGGCTGTGGCAGACAGCAACTTTGATCTGTGCACAGTCTATCTCAATCAAATATAGATGATGATGTCCTTTTTTACTTCCATCTTACCTTCATGGTTAAGATACATTGACACGACAGAGAGGCTTCTTTTTAGTTTGTTAGGTATTTTATTTCTCACCACAGGGACTAGTTAAATTTTATTCGCCTACTGGTTATTATGGCTAGAGAGCTGTTGACTTGACTTCTAAATTGAGTTGCGAGTAAGTCACTAATGATGCAAAACATAGCTTGGTAAATGCTGATCGCTAGCGTTCACTATTGTGTCCCTTGTCATCAAGACTAAGTAGTTTGTCTTTGATGTGTATCTCTCTTGAGAGATTTAGGTAAAATCCCAAGTTGACTGTATTGACCTTTTGAGTGATTTTTTGCATATAAAGAGACGAATCTATGTTCTTTAAAATAGAATTTTGTTAACATAAGTAAAAGGTATATTCCTTCTTAGATGATGAAGTGGCATATCAAGGACAAAGCATAGTTTAACTATAATAACTACAATTAAACTATAATTGTGCGCTTTTTGAGAAACAGGAAGCTCATGCTTTTTCGAATTTAGGTAGATCACACTTGACTAAGGGCTGCTACTCAGGTCAGGGAGTGTAAGTTTCAGCCAACGATGAATATATCTTGACTAACAAAACTCACTGTAGTGCAATTTAGGAACGTAAATTGTGGACTACCCTAATATCTATACTCTGGTGTAGAATTAACGGTTCCTTCTTTGTTTAAAACACAAGGCTCTGTCTCCGTTTCCACAGGAGAAGGCAACCTTTTTGGGTGATGTATTTGACCGTAAGCAAATAACTGAAAATTTAATCTTCCTTACATTTTCCAGAAATTAGATTAACTTGCCTATGTTCATGATCCAGAAAAATAGAGAATCTTTGGCCAATCCATGATGCCTATATAGCCGTAGACCCTGTTAGTATCGTCATATTTTATTGTGAAGATAGTTTCCTAAATCCAAAGTTGTCTGTAGTCAGTTGCAAGTTGGCTGGAAGAGGTTTCTTTTGTACTTATATATATACATATTACAAATATATTCAGTGTCTATCTATTTATATATATATATATATATATATATATATATATATATATATATATATATATATATAAATATATATATATTTCCTCATCTTCTCCTACACCTATTGACGCAAAGGCCCTCGGTTAGATTTCGCCATTCATCTCTATCATGAGCTTTTAATTCAATACTTCTCCATTCACCATCTCCTACTTCACGCTTCATAGTCCTATGCCATGTAGGTCTGGGTCTTCCGACTCTTCTACTGCCTTGTGGAGCCCAACTGAATGTTTGGTGAACTAATCTCTCTTGGGCAGTGCGAAAAGCATGCCCAAACCATCTCCATCTACCCCTCATTATGATCTCATCCACATATGGCCCTCGATTAATCTCTCTTATAGTTCCATTTCTAATCCTGTCCTGCCATTTAATTCCCAATATCCTTCTGAAGCCTTTGATCTCAAATCTACTATATCTATTGGACACTGTTTCATTGTCATGCCATTACTCATGCCCATATAGTAACAGAGATCGCACTAAACTGATATTTAGTCTGATTTTTATGTATAATTTCATGCGATTTGATTTACAAATTTTATTTAACCCAGCCATTGTCTGATTTGCTTTTTTCAATCTTTCACTAAATTCTAATTCTAAAGACCCTGTACTGGAGATCACAGTTCCTAAATACTTAAATAATTCTACCTCATTAATCCTTTCTCCTTCCAATAATATTTCATTTTCCATTGCAAACTCCGTTCTCATCATCTCTGTCTTTCTTCTATTTATCTTCAGCCTAACCTCGTGTGATATTTCATGCATTCTGGTAAGCAAGCATTGCAAATCCTGTTGTGTTCTACTAACAAGGACTGCATCATCAGCATATTCTAGGTCTGCTAATTTCCTATCACCAATCCAGTCCACTCCTTTTCCACCATCTCCGACTGTTCTACGCATTTAAAAATCCATGAGGATGATAAACAACATAAGTGACAACACATTCCCTTGGAGTACTCTGCTGTTGACTGGAAATTCCTTTGATAAGACTCCATTAACATTAACTTTGCACTTGCTATGCTCATGAACAGACTTAAACCAATTTACACATTTAAGAGGAATTCCATAATAACGCAGGGCTCTCCATAATATTGGCCGGTGCACACCATCAAAGGCTTTTTCATAGTCCACAAATGCAATCAAAAGTGGATTTTTATCTTCTACGCATTACTATACAACATGTTTCAAAATGAAAATTTAGTCAGTGCAATTTCTACCTTTTCTAAATCCCGCTGGTTCATCTCTCAGCTTTTCATCAATCTTTTCATCAATTACT
>NC_090731.1:60241370-60371370 GCF_036898095.1 Palaemon carinicauda
TTTACTTGTATGGAACTGATGTCACTAGTGCTTCCATATTTGCAATTTGGAGGGTTGTAATTGGCGAAAACCGAAGTCATAAAAAAAAAAGAAGAAAAAAAAGTTTATCTTGATCCTCAGTTGAGTTTGAAATTATTTTAAAGCCTATTAACAACAGCAAAAACAGCAACAAAGTAACAAAAAACACAACACAAATACACACACACACACACAAACAAACACACACAGACAAACACACACACATAGAACAGATTCACCAAAACAATTATTTACACCAAAATAACACATAAAACAGCAGGTTAAATAATATTTATTATTCTAAATCATAATAAAATCTTATTTTAAAATGGAAAATTCATAGCAGTAGGTTAAAAACGATGTATTTGATATTCTTTTCAAATCAAAATTAAATTCTATTCTTACTTATAAAAAACACATACGCCAGCATGTTGAACACGATGCATTTTTTAAAGTATATGTCTATTGAAATTTTATTTTCATTCTAAATAATTAAAAAAAAAAAAAAGAACAGCAGGTTGAACGTAATTTGAAGTATATACCTATTAAGATTTTACTTCTATTTAAAAAGAAAATGAACAAAAAAAAAGCAGGTTCAATACAATCTCTTTTTTTTAAAGAATAGGCCAATTGAAATTTTATTTTTGCTTTAAAAAATTTACAAAAAAAGAACAGCAGGTTGAACGTAATTTAAAGTATATACCTATTAAGATTTTACTTCTATTCAAAAAGAAAATGAAAAAAAAAGGGCAGGTTCAACACAATGTATTTTTTTAAAGAAGAGGCCCATTGAAATTTTATTTTTACTTTAAAAAAATCAACAAAAAAAGAACAGCAGGTTGAACGTAATTTAAAGTATATGCCTATCAAGATTTTACTTTTATTTGAAAAGAAAACGAACAAAAAAAGCAGGTTCAGCACAATGTATTTTTTTAAAGTATAGGCCTATTGAAATTTTATTTTTACTTAAACAAAAGATAACAAAAAAAAAAAAGAACAGCAGGTTGAACACAACATATTTCTTTTAAAGTATATGCCTATTGAAATTTTATTTTCATTTAAAAAATAATCGAAAAAAGAACAGCAGGTTGAACATAATGTATTTTTTAAAGAATAGGCCTATTGAAATTTTATTCTTATTTTAAAAAGTGAACGTAAATAGAACTGTAGGTGGAACACAATGTATTTTTTAAAGAATATGCCTATTGAAATTTTATTTTCATTTAAAACAAAACAAAAAAGAACAGCAGGTTAAACAATGTATTTTTTAAAGTAAAGGCCAATTGAAATTTTACTTTTATTAAAATAATTAACAAACAAAAAGAGAACAGCAGGTAAACCGCAATGTTTCTTTTTTTTTAATTTTAATGAATTTTTACAATTCAAGTAAATGAAAACTGCTACCGAGGAACAGTTTTGCCGGGCAATTTGTTCCCTTTGAGCATCAGGGAACAGAATGCTGGATTGTGTTACTATTATCATCATTATTAGCTAAGCTACAACTCTAATTGGGAAACCAGGATACTACAAGTCCTACGGCTACAGCAAGGAAAACGACCCAGTGAGGAAAGAAAACAAGGAAATACAGTATATAAACTATGTATATGAGTAATAATTATAGAATATTGTAAGATTAGTAAAGTTAAAATATAATTCTGGCATTTAACTATGAAGAAAGTCTCGTGGCAGCCTGTTCAACATAAAAATAGTCACTACAATTTGAACTTCTGAAGTTCCACTGATTCAACTGCCTGATTAGAAAAATCATTACATATTCTGGTCAGAGCTGGAATAAGACATCTAGAATTTTGTGGAGTGTTGATTTTTATGATGGAAAGGCATGAATATTAGCATTACCTGCATGCCTAGTATTACCAAAGATCTGAATGCAAAGGATGGTAAAAATATTAAAAATCTCATGCAACCTGTATGAAAAAAATAACTGAACGACACTGCCAAAGATTAATATTAAGATCAGGAATGAGGAATTTAATAGACTCAAGTTTTTGCAAAACAAAGTAAGATGAGTCGTCAGCTGAAAACCAGGCTGAAAAAACAATACTCGAAACATTGTAGGATGAAAGAATTAAAACCTTTCTTCTCGATTAATAGGTCACCGACAATCTTAAAAGGCTTTATAAACAAGCCAAATTTTGTGCAACTGAAGAAAAACACAAAATGTGTTTCTCAAAAGTAAGCTTGCAATCAAGAATAACACCTAAAATTTTAAAGTTCTCCAGTTTACATTTAAAGAAACATTACCAATGCAGAGATCTGGATGTTGAGGACCCATTGTCCAAAACATATTTAAGCAGTAATTATATTTTGAGTGTTAGGACTCAGCTTCATGCCCAGTAATTTACACAATGCACTAATTTTGCTAAATCTTTATTGATGGCGTCAGCAACCTGGATCTACATTCAGCAGATGGGATTGAAGCAAGAGAGTAGCATCATATGCATATGCAATAAGCTTGCTTTTTAGGCCATACCCCATATGTATGTATGGTATGAAAAGTAATGGGACAAGAACACTACCCTGAGGAACACTACAAAATTTTAAAGTAATTTGTATTTTTCCTAGCTACACAGACCAGAATTATTTAAATGGATTACTTCTAGTCTCATTTTCTAGGACCAGACAATAAGAAAAAGGGTTCGATTGCATCATAATAGGTTACTATGCAACCATAGTGCAATGGCGGCGCCATTCTCTAATGCATGGCTCACTTCATTCTCTTCTGGTCAAAGGCTTACCGGGTGGTTGAGGCAGGACCTATGATTAAATGACTCAGGTTTGTATCATCATAATAATATCCTCCTACACCTATTGACGTAAGAGGCCTCGGTTAGAGTTCGCCAGTTGTCTCTATCTTGAGCTTTTAAGTCAATACTTCTCCGTTCATTATCTCCTAATTCACGCTTCATAGTCCGTAGCCATGTAGACCTGGGTCTTCCAACTCTTCTAGTCCCGTGTGGAGCCTAGCTAAACGTTTGGTGAACTAATCTCTCTTGGGGAGTGCGAAGATCATGCCCAAATCATCTACATCTACCCCTCATCATGATCTCATCCACATATGGCACCCGAGTAATCTCTCTTATAGTTTCATTTCTAATCCTATCCTGCAATTTAACTCCCAGTATCCTTTTAAGGGCTGTTCTTAACTCTACTAAATCTATTGGAGGCTATTTCATTGTCATACCATGATCAATGTCCATACAGTAACACAGATCTCACTAAACTGATATATAGTCTGATTTTATTATACAATTTCAGGCGATTTGATCTCCAAATTTTACTCAACCAAGCCATTGTCTGATTTGCTTTTTTTGTAATCTTTCACTAAACTTTAATTCTAAATACCTTGTATTGGAGGTCATAGTTCCTAGATAGTTTAATGATTCTACCTCATTAATCCTTTCTCCTTTCATTTATATTTCGTCTTCCATTGCATATTTCGTTCTCCTCATCTCTGTCTTTCTTCTATCTATCTTGAGCCTAACCTCGTGTGATATTTCATGCATTCTGGTAAGCAAGCATTGCAAATTCTGTGGTGATCTGCTAATACGGACGGCATCATCAGCATACTCTATGTCCGCTAATTTCCTATTACCAATCCAGTCCAATCCTTCTCCACCATCTCTGACTGTTTGTACTCATTACAAAATCCATGAGGAGGATAAACAACTTATGTGACAACACATTCCCTTGGAGTACGCTCGCTGGAAATTAATTTGATAAGACTCCATTAACATTAACTTCACACTTGCTATGCTCATGAAAAGACTCAGTCAAATTTACACATTTAAGAGGAATTCCATAATAACGCGGACTCTCCACAAAATTAGCCGGTGCACATTATCAAAGGCTTTTCCATAGTTCATAAATCCCATCAACAGTGGATTTCTACATTCTACGCATTACTGCACAACATGTCTAAAAATGAAAATTTGTTCCGTACAACTTCTACCTCTTCTAAATCCTGTTTGTTTGTCTCTCAACTTTTCATCAATCTTTCTTTAGTCTCTTTAGAACAAGCATACTATAATCAGTCAGGTCTCCTTTTTCTACAATTTTCACCAACAGTCCTAATTTCGATTCACCAGGTTTAGCCTCTTTATGCCACATTCTACAATATAATCTTGTAAGTATTCTGGGGATCACTTTATTTTCATCTAGTATCATCTCATCAGTAATTTTATCGTATCCAGGGGCTTTCCTTCTCTTGAGTTTTTTAATGATATCTTTGACTTCGAACACACTGAATTCATTCATGGGCAAATCAAGGTTTTTACTAGCTTCAGGTATATCAATCAAATTATTCCCTTCGCATCTCCTATTCATGACCCCACTGAAGTGTTCCATCCAACGTTGTCTTTCTTCATCTTCTGTTGTTATAACAAATCCATCTCTCTTTTTGATGGGCACACGATTCTTCTTCTTTGCCCCAGCAGAGATTTCATTAATAATTCTATGAGTGATTTTTGGGTGAGATGGCCGTGTCGTCCTGAGGGAAGCTTCCTATAGACAGCTTTCTAAGGGATATTTGGCTACAGTGATACTCCCAGAGAATTGATCATAGGTCTCCAGAATTCTAACTCCTGGAGCAAGTATCCTCAAAATTTTTATTAAGGATATTGCATAATATCAGGGGACGTATATCTTGATACGACATATGGCAATCTTCACCCCGAATAGCGTTCTCGCTTTGAGGGGGAAGAGTGGCAAAATTGAAGGGGAGCCGTTATCAAGGTTACCCTTCCTCCCCTACTATTACAAGGCTCCAAGATGGCGCTCTTGCCTATTTTCGTAGCGAATTCGCACCGTGGTCTCCCTATTCATCTAGCGTTCTAGATCGTTGCTTTTCATGATTAATTATGTATTTTCCACCATCTTCTGCCTCTGGAAAGTTGAATATTTAATCTTTACGGCGTAGGATTTTTAGCCCCTGTCTCACGATGAAATTAGTATAATTTAATGTGTTTTAATGGAGCGTAGCCGATCACCGAAGGTGCCACTTTGGGCGCTGTCGTTCGTAATGCATGCTTTATTTGGTCAGCAGAACGACATTCCCGGTATTTAGCTTTAATGAATTATAGCTATTTAGGCAAAATTATACTAGTGAAGATATGATCATGCAAACAATTTTCCTCTTCCTAAATGTGTCAATCGTATACGTTAGAGTCTCGGTGATATAGGTAGCTGAGATCTCGCCCGGCACTAGGCTAACCGAGCCTATGCGCTTTAGTATACTTTAGTACATTATCCCCATTTACCCTCGTGTATCGTTTTATCAATTCATTAGGAGATAATATATCTTCTAGAATTATTTATATAACTCGATACCCGTCTCCTTCGGAGATTTAAGGGTAATCTCTCCTTCCCTCTAAGTGCTGCCATAGGTGACAACCCTATCTTGGTCTTGCCATAGAGTAGCATACTCCGGCTTGACTAGGCTAGCGTTTTCTGTCTCCCCCCTTGCCGGTGAGTATCCCGGCTTGGTTTGAGGACAGTAACTCAGAGTATTCAGTCTTTATGCCGACGGCTTAGCTGCCGGGTGAGTTGTCACTCACCTGCCGGCTTACAGTTGTCGGCATAGGAAGCTCAGCTTCCCTAGCCTGCAACTGAAGTGGTAGTATAATGCCGCCACCTTCTCCCCTGCGGTCTAGAAGACAAGTCTTGTGTCGGCAGACCCTAGGCTGAAGAATAGACAATCTTCTGCCACCTAGGGCGGCACCGACATTGAAACGAGGTTTCATTATTGTTTGGAAATGGTGGTCTTCTCCTGACACAACATACAAGACCCTTTCCCTGCCCCTCTCTGTCCTTTAGCGATAGCTTAGCCATCGCATCTCTGTGGTCGTCGTCCTACAATCGCCCCGCTTGCCGGGTAGATTGTGGCGCCGGCCGGGCTCTTACATAGGCGGCTTGATAGCCGCCCCAACATTCCCCTATGGACGCAAGGCTCCGGGAAAGGTTGTGCCGGCTATGACGGCTGCCGGTGGGAGACCCTTTTATCTTTGAGTGTTCTTCAGTCCTCCCTTGGACTGCCATCCACATCCCTGAAACCGTCAGTGACTGGCAACAGTTCTTGAGGATGGATGGAAGCCTGAATGATTCATTCTCCCCTTCCATTTGAACCCTCATTCTGGAGGAAGGCAGTAGGAATAATATACCTACACCCTTATCTATTGTACCAAAAACTATATTAATAAGGTAGCCCTTCACTCCATGCTTTCTCTCTCTCTGTCGGCTAGTGCTGTCATGTGCGGACCGGTGCCGCCAGGTACTAGCCTAGCCGGCAATATGTCGGCTGAACTACAGTATATGCTTATAAAGTAGCCAGTATTTTTGCAGTATAGTACATACTGCAGACAGAAAACTATAGTATATATTATACAGTAGTTTATATTTCCAACATACCCTGTGTGTCCTTTAACAGTCTATTGTTGGGACCAATTTTATATTGAAGTGAAGTATTCTTTCAATACATTGATGAAGTTATCAGTTCATACTTATCCCACAATATTAATACTTCATAGAAGGGTTAGTGTTAGTATAAACTCATTCTAACTCTAGAGGTTAGAACCCTTCTCTTTTGAATTTCTTTAATAAGGAAATCCTAACATTAATATGGGGGGAGGTCCCAACAATTGGCTGGATAGGAGACACAAGTATGTGTCTTTCCTATTTCCTTTCTAGCTTACTATCCTAAGCTATATTGGTTAAGTTACCAAAACATTTACTGCATATAAATTATTTATCAAGTGTGATAAATAACCGCTTACTCATTTATATTTCCTTTCCTTACAGGAGGAGCCCAAAATGAAGTGTGAGGTGATGTACTGCAACTACAAAAGTAGGAACTTTTGTGGTCACACGATGTGCAGGACTCCTGCTGCCTGCGCCATTACCACTGGAGCCTTGCGGTATTAGGTCCCCCAGGAACTGCAATATCTGCTCGGCCATGGTGATCGAGGGTTTCAACGACCCCAAGTCAGCGGAGTCGAGGGACGCAGCACGAGAAAAGCTTCGCAAATGAGTATGAGGGTTCCAGAAGAACTCTCCCGAACTGTACCTTCCAAACAATAGGATGTGTAGCTTGCTGTTCCCCAAAGGTGGGTAATGAAGCTGTTGTGCCCCAGACACGACCCAGACCTCCCTGCGTCCAGATTGCACTTAAGGCGGACGTCAGTGAGGCGATGCAAGGCATGGACATCCACCGGAAGGAAAGGATGTCTGAAGTGTCTACGGACACTGAGAAGTATCTCCTTAGGGATGATCCCGAGGAAGAGTCTACTCTACCTTCCGGAGGAGAAGAAGAAGACGTTGATTCGTCGGAAGTCCCTTCCACCCGTGCGGGCACTAGAGCCGACACCATCTACATCTTCAGCTCCTACCCCTCCATTGGACACCATTGGCCAAGCAGTTTTGGCTCATATCACTGCACTAAAGGAGAATCTTCATAAAGAGAACGAAGCACGGGAAGCGAAGCTCACAAGAGAGCTCCATGAAGTGTCATAGACCACCACCTCCCGAGGGTCTTACAAGTGACCTAGAGTTCAGGACCTGCCAACCTGCTCCAAGGCTAATCGCTGGAGGTGCGCGAAGTACACGCTGATTATCAATGGCAAACTTTACATCTCTGGGAAGATGGGGTTCGTTCCCTTAGACGACATTCAGTTCTGGCCAAGCTTTAATGCTTACCCTGACTGCTTCATTCGATTGAAGCATGAGCCAGCGTCAAAGGAGGAGACGGAACCAAAGGAGGTCATGGTTTTCGACCATGACAAGACACAGGCTCTCTTGCCGAGCAGCCTGAAGAAGGCGGGTTATACCAACTCAAAAGTGTCTGCATTGAGCAAGAAACACCCTACCTTTCTTGCTGCTGCTTCCAGAGCCTTCCCCTTTACGTCAAAGGCATTCCAGTGTGTTGCCAAGGCATTTGAGGCAGGCAAACCATGCCCTACACTAGAGGAGTGTAGGCTTCTGTCGTTAGCTCTGCCCACTGATGAGAAGGAATGGAAGGAGGTCCACCTAACCTTCTCAGTAGGAAAGCTAGAAGCACACATCGCGGGATGGCAGTTCAGCGAGAATCTCCCTAAGCTGTCAGATTTTCTCTTGCGCAGGGAGCAGGAGACGAAAGAGAGGCTTGCCGCCTCCCTGTCCCTCCAAAACTGCAAGGAGATGTGTGCAGGCCACAAAAGCACCCAAGATATGCTCACGGTCCTGACCAAGATGCACATGGCCACCTTAGTGAAGGACCTGTACGCCTTCATGAAGGTTAGAAGAGCCTGTAGGGATTTCGTGTTTGCTACTGCAACAGTAAAACACAAACCCAGGAAGCTGATTTCTTCCAACATCTGGGGTAAGGACCTCTTCCCGAGTGAAGGAGTCAAAGAGGTAGTCGAGAAAGCCGCCACGGAGAATAGGAACCTTCGCCAAAAGTAGGGCATCTCATCAAAGAGGAAGTCTTCCCCGGATGCTGGTCCCCAACCGAAGCGGAAGTCAAAGAAGCCAATACTACCCTCTCGGCCTACTCAGCAACATCCCACGGTCACCATGACCGCGATACCCCAAGTGGTTGCTCAGCCACAGACCACCTTCCAAGTGGTGCCTCAACAGTTGGTTGCCCAGTCACCAGCTTTCAACCCAGGGCTTGAGAGACAAACCACTACTTTTCGTCCGAAAGGAAGAGGTTCTCGACGGGGCTCCTCAAGACACCCCTCCCGAGACAGGGGAGGACGCGGTCAAAGTGACAAGCCCTTCGGACAACCTAAGCAATGAGATGTTTCATGTAGGAGGGAGACTCCAACACTTTCGAGATCGTTGTACCTTCGATCCCTGGGCCCACAGCCTAATCAAAAATGGACTAGGATGGAAATGGAACAAGTCTCCACCTTCATTTCCCCAATTCTTCCAACACTCCACCCCCTTACTGGAAGAATATACCTCAGAACTCCTGAGAAAAAAGGTTGTAAGGAAAGCAAAGTCCATCAAATTCCAAGGAAGGCTGTTTTGTGTTCCCAAGAAGGAATCGGACAAACTCAGAGTCATTCTGGACTTGTCGCCACTCAAAAAGTTCATCGAGAACAACAAGTTAAGGATGTTAACCCTTCAACACATAAGGACCCTGTTACCAAAAGGGGCGTACACAGTCTCAATAGACCTGGCATATGCTTATTGGCACCTCGCAGTCAGCCGCCCCCTCTTCTCCTACCTAGGATTCAAGTTACAGAAGATAAAATATGTCTTTAGTGCCATGTCCTTCGGACTAAACATAGCCCTAAGGATCTTCACGAAACTTGCAGACGCAGTCGTACAACAACTACGCCTAAAAGGTGTTCAGGTAGCACCGTACCTGGATGACTGGCTGATGTGGGCAGCATCCAAGACTGCTTGTCTGCAAGCATCTAAGAAAGTGATCCAGTTCCTGGAACATCTGGGATTCAAGATCAACTTCAAGAAGTCTCGACTCTCTCCAGCTCAGGAGTTTCAATGGCTGGGAATCCAGTGGAACTTAAAGTTACACCGCCTCTCCATTCCACCAAGGAAGAGTAGAGAGATTGCGGGGTCTGTCAAGAGACTACTGAAATCCGACAGGATCTCAAGACGCCAACACGAAAGAGTACTGGAAACTCTCCAGTTTGCAGCAGTAACAGACCCAGCACTAAGAGTACAGCTGAAAGATGCGTCAGGGGTCTGGAGAAGATACCCATCAAACGCTCGAAGAGATCCACAAAGACCGGTACCGACCTTGTTACGATCACTTCTCAAGCCGTGGTCGAAGGTCAAGAGCCTAACAAGGACCGTTCCCTTACAACCACCTCCCCTATCGGTGACCATCCACATGGATGCCTTGACAAAAGGATGGGGAGGTCACTCCCATCAAAGGAAAGCCCAAGGAACTCAGTCATCCCTGTTCAAGACCTTTTACATCAATATTCTGGAGGCCATGGTAGTCTCTTGACGCTGAAGAAACTATCCCCTCACAGATCAGCGCACATCAGGCTGGTCTTGGACAGCGAAGTGATAGTAAGATGTCTGAACCGACAAGGCTCAAGATCCCCCCACATCAGCCATGTGATGTTAGCTATCTTTCATCTAGCAAAAAAGAAGAGATGGCACTTATCTGCAGTTCACCTACAAGGGATCCGCAATGTGACAGCGGACGCTGTATCCAGGCTAAAACCGATAGAGTCAGAATGGTCCCTAGACGCAGACTCATTCTCCTTCATCTTGGAATAAGTCCTGGAACTTCAGATTGACCTCTTCGTGACGAGCGACAACAAGAAAGTACCTCGATACGTAGCCCCATACGAGGACCCTCTGGCAGAAGCGACGGACGCCATGTCCCTCGATTGGAATGCATGGACAGGGATTTACCTGTTCCCTCCAACCAATCTCCTGCTGAAGGTCCTCAACAAGCTGAGGTCCTTCAAGGGAACTGCAGCACTAGTGGCCCCCAAGTGGCCCAAGAGCAAGTGGTTCCTTCTAGTGATGGAACTGAAGCTGAGGCTGCTCCCTCTACCGAACCCAGCTCTATCTCAACTGGTTCAGAAGTCAAATATCTTCGATTCATCACAGAAAACCCAAAGCCTTCATCTCATGATTTTCTCGCCTTGGCAATAAAGAAAAGATTTGGGATCTCAAAAGGTAATATAGAATTCTTAGAAGAATACAAGTCAAAGTCAAACAGAAGACAATACGAATCGTCTTGGAAAAAGTGGGCTGCTTTCGTTAAAGCAAAAAGGCCAAGAGAAATCTCAATAGACTTCTGCCTGTCCTTCTTCATCTACCTTCATGAACAAGGCTTGGCTGCCAACACGATAACTACGTGCAAGTCAGCCTTGACTAGACCTCTTCTATTCGCCTTCCAGGTGGACCTGGCGAACAAAATCTTTAACAAGATCCCGAAAGCATGCGCTAGACTTAAACCTGCAGCCCCTCCAAAGCCCATTTCATGATCTCTGGACAAAGTCTTGCACTATACTTCAGCCTTCAACAATGAAGATTGTTCTCTTAAGGATCTAACCCAAAAAGTGAATTTCATGTTCGCTATAGCCTCAGGGGCTAGAGTTAGTGCAATAGTAGCCCTATCAAGAAACGAGGGCCATATTCAGTTCACAGATGCGGGAAAATTGAATCTCTTTCCCGATCCTACCTTTCTCGCCAAGAACGAGCTACCCACCAAAAGATGGGGTCCCTGGAGAATCTGCCCTCTGAAGGAAGATGTCTCTCTATGTCCAGTAGAATGTATAAAGGTCTATCTTCGAAGAACTTCAGACTTCAGGGGAGGACAACTCTTCAAAGGCAAAACCTCAGGATCAAACCTATCCCTAAAACAACTGAGGGCGAAGCTCACCTACAAGGCCATGATCCGAGAAAAATTGCTTCCTTACTGAACTTTTTTCAGAATATGGACTTTGAGCGTCTTCGCTCATACACTGGTTGGAAGTCCTCTAGAGTGTTTTACAAACATTATGCGAAGCAAGTGCGCGAACTCAAAAGTTATTTGGTGGCGGCAGGTAGTGTGGTGAAACCTGTCGTCTAGTGCTGCGATGAACAGTGAATTGATTGGGACTCTCAATTCGGATGAAAAGATGTTGACTCTTTCTAGTGCAATATCCTTTTATGGGAGTGTTACCTGGTGACACTAGGACTGTTCAATTTTCAGGTGCAGAATTATACAAATGACACTTGTGCCGTGTGTACATTGTACACAGTGTTGACAGTATCCAAAATTTACAGTAAAAATTATCTTGATAATTTTCTCAAATTATTATGAGTGGCATTAACCCTTTTCTTCCCTTTCAGGTAGAAAAACATTGTCTGTATATGTTGAATGTATAATTCTCTTTTATGTTTATTACACATGTTACTCCATTTACTCATCTAACCTAAATAAATTAATAAAAAACATGTAATTACGTCTTATTTCACCCCATAAGTAGCAAAATAAAAAGTAGCCAGAGTTCTTTTACTTAATTTCCTAAGTAAAATTCCTACTTATTGTACTGATGCAGACAAAACAGATAGATCTGGTTGATACTTATACTTGTTCCTACACATATACAAACCTTGAAGCTTTTTACTGTCTAGCAAAGACACTTCCCTGCAGGGGGCAGGAAGCCGTAACATTGTTCCATGATTATTGGTAATGACGTATAACGGTATCATCATATCTCTCAATGGTCTGGATGACCATATAAAAGCTGATCCAAGGTTGAGGCACTTATACAAATCCACAGATACAGTACTTTCAAGTAATTCTCTGGTAAACTTCCATCAGGACGACATGGCTTGAGCCCAAAAAACGGATTTTGAGCGAAGAGAAAAATCTATTTTTGGGTGAGATAGCCATGTCGTCCTGATGAAAGTTCTTTTAGGGTAGCTTCCTAGGGTATATTTGACTACGGTGATATTACCAGAGAATTTACCTTAAGGTATCCAGAATTCTAACTCCTGGAGCAAATATCCTTGAATAAACTTAACACGGGATATTGCATGATATCAGAGGACGTATTCTTGACACGCCACATAGCTATCTTCGCCCCGAATAGAATTAACACTTTGAGGGGTCAAAATGGCAAGAAAACGAAAAACGAGAATGAAAGGAGAGCCGCTAATAAGGTACCTCTCGTATCCCGCTTCGAGTGTGTACACAATGCCGCCGACGGCGCCATCTTCATTCCTTATAGCGATACACGAGGTGCTACAGATACTGCATTATAGGGAGGGGTCCTATAGCCCTTTTTATAAAAAGGAAGGGTGGGTCCATCAGGATGACATGGCTATCTCACCCAAAAATAGATTTTTGGGCTCAGGCCATGTCGTCCTGATGGAAGTATACCACAGCATTACTGTATCTGTGGATTCTCAAATCGTGCCGTACTCTCAAGAAAGTATTTCCTGGTCCGCATAGACCTAGAGACCTATGATGTTACTGTCATACATCATTTCATCTAAGCATAAACCATGTTAGTGCTTCCTGCCCCCTACAGGGAAGAGTCATACTAGACTCTGGAAAAAGTCTCGAGGAGTACATATACCTATGGATGACTAACAGACAAGCCAGTGTAGCGGTCTCGCCCTATATGTTATAAAGCAAAGTTTGTATAAGAACCACGAATGTCAGTATGAAATACTGACAAGTCCCCCGGTGTGCCCGTTCTTATCACTGGATTGGACAAAGGTTTATATGCGTGTAGGAATAAATTTTGCATATCCACCACCATCCCTATAGGGTATGAAGTCTTTCCTTCTTGGGGAAAGCATAAACCAATGAATGTTTGCTTGTAGCAAGGAACAATCTTTAGGACTATTCATGTTAAAATTATCCATAGTTTTAAAAGTAATGCTAAACCATTTTCTAGTAAAATGACATAGGCGAATAAGACACAAGGTTCACAAAGAACTAGTTTATTGGCAATCAATAAAAATATATAGGTTAATCGACAATTATAAGATTATAAGATATGGATGAACCAATAAATAAGCATAAGGATCACAGTAAACAGAAAATATTGTTTCATCTGAAAAGGAAAACCTATATGCGTTACTTTTAATATCGAAATATTAATATTAATATCATAGTCTGTCTTACTACTCAATCACACTAGCGTCAGAAACACTTGGCACACGTCTCTGCACTTATGCTTGCTTCACCTTTGTTTATGGAACAGTTGATAAGGACACCTTAGTGGCCTAACGTTTAGTCTGTAGAAACAGTCCGTGACTACACACCCACCCTTGAATTAATCGTCCCAATTAATTTCACTGTTCCTCGCAGAATTAAACAGCAAGTTTAACGACACTACCTACTGCTACCACAGACCTCTTCAGTTGCTCAACTTGCTGCGCATAGTGTCTAAAGAATACTCTAGATGACTTCCAGCCAGTGTATGAGTGAAGGTGTTCGAAATCCATATTATTAAAGAAATTTATGGAAGAGGCAACTTTTCTCGGATCATGACCTGCAGGTGTACTATCTGGATCCGCTCTGCGAATAAAATAGGTGATTTTCGCCCTTAGTTGCTTCAGAGATAAATTTGAGCCTGATGTTTCTCCCCTAAACAGCTGACCTCCCCTAAAGTCTGAAGTTCTACGAAGATAGACCTTTAGGCACTCCACTGGACATAGAGATGCATCTTCTTTCAGAGGGCAGATTCTCCAGGGACCCCACCTATTGGTGGGTAGCTCATTCTTGGAAAGAAACGTTGGGTCCGGAAAAAGGTTCAGTTCTCCCCCATCTAAGAGCTGAACATGACCTTCCTCTCTCGAGAGGGCTACTATTTCACTAACTCTAGCCCCCGAAGCGAGTGCAAACAGAAATATAACTTTTTGGGTCAAATCCTTCTCCCCCATCTAAGAACTGAACATGACCTTCCTCTCTCGAGAGGGCTACTATTTCACTAACTCTAGCCCCCGAAGCGAGTGCAAACAGAAATATAACTTTTTGGGTCAAATCCTTTAAAGCACACTCCTCAATATTCATCATTGAAGCAAAATGAAGAACCTTATCCAAAGACCATGAAATGGGTTTCGGAGGTGCTGATGGTCTGAGCCTAGCACAGATCTTCGGAATTTTGTTAAAAATGTCATTAGAGAGGTTGACCTGGAAAGCATATAGAATAGGTCTTGTCAAGGCGGACTTACACGTTGATATTGTGTTGGCTGCTAAACCTTGACCATGGAGGTGGATGAAGAATGATAAGCAGAAGTCTGTCGAGATCTTTTGTGGATTTTTCGCCTTGACAAAGGACACTCACTTCCCCCATGATGACTCATATTGTCTTTTGCTTGATTTGGACTTATATTCCTTTAAAAAGTCTATACTGTCTCTTGATATCCCGAATCTTTTTCTCACCACTAGGGAGAGAAAATCATGAGCTGCAGGTTCCGGGTTTTCTGTGATGAAGCGAAGACAGTCGACTTCTGAACTCGCTGAGTCAAAACTGGATCCGGTAGCGGTAGAAACTTCAGCTTTAGTTCTAATGCCAGAGGAAAACAAATGCTGTTCGGCCACTTGTTAGCCACTATTACCGCTTTCCCCTTGGAAGATCTCAATTTGTCGAGGACCCTCAGTAGAAGACTGTTCCAGTCGAGGGACATAGCGTCCACTGATTCCGCTAAAGTATCCTCGTACGGGGACACGTAAAGATGTAACTTCTTGTTGTCCTTTGTCGCAAAGAGGTCTATCTGCAGTTCCGGGACTTGACTCGAGATGAAAGAGAATGATCCTGCGTCCAGGGACCATTCTGACTCTATCGGCATGAGCCTGGATAGAGCGTCCGCCGTCACATTGCGGACTCCTTGAAGGTGAACTGCTGACAAGTGCCATCTCTTCTTTTCCGCTAGCCGGAAGATGGCCAACATCACTTGGTTGATTTGAGGTGACCTCGATCCTTGTCGATTCAGGCATCTCACTATCACCTTGCTGTCTAGTACCAATCTTATGTGGATCGAGTGGCGAGGAAAAACTTTCTTCAATGTAAGAAGTACTGCCATGGCTTCCAGAAAGTTTATATGGAACTTCTTGAATGGGTTGGACCAAGTTCCTTGGACTTTCTTCCGGTGAGAATGACCTCCCCATCCTTCCTTCGAAGCGTCTGTATAAATAGTCATTGAGGGGGGAGGTGGCTGAAGAAGTACCGATTTCTTCAGTTGCTTGGCTTTGGACCACGGCTTGAGAAGCGTTCGCAGACGAGTCGGTGTTGGTCTTATCAGATCTCTTCGCGCGTTTGATGAATATTTACTCCAAACTCCGGTTGCATCCTTTAGCTGTGCTCTTAGCACCGGGTCTGTTACTGAGGCAAACTGAAGAGAGCCCAGCACTCTCTCCTGTTCGCGTCTTGATATCCTTTTGGATTCTAGTAGTCTCTTGACAGAACCTGCTATTTCTCTCCTCTTCTTTACAGCGATGGAAAGTTTGTGTGACAGTAAGTCCCAGTGGATTACCAACCACTGAAACTTTTGAGATGGAGAAAGTCGAGACTTCTTTCTGTTGATCTTGAATCCTAGATGTTCCAGGAACTGGATCACCTGTTGGGAAGCTTGCATGCATTCTGTCCTGGATGCTGCCCACACCAGCCAGTCGTCCAAGTAGGCCACTACTTGGATTCCCTTTAGGCGTAATTGCTGGAGAGCTGCGCTCGCAAACTTCGTGAAAATCTTTGGGGCTATGTTTAGCCCGAATGGCATGGCTCTGAAGGCATAGAGTCTTCATTGTAGCTTGAACCCTAGGTAGGAGGAAAGGTGACGACTGATTGGAATATGCCAATAAGCGTCTGACAAGTCTATAAAGACGGTGAATGCCCTTTTGGGTAGTAAGGTCATAATGTGTTGAAGTGTCAACATCCTGAACTTGTAGTTTACTATGAACTTGTTGAGTGGCAACAAGTCCAGAATGACTCTGAGTTTTTCTGAGTCCTTCTTTGGAACACAAAACAGCCTTCCTTGGAACTTGATGGACTTTACCCTTCGAATTACTCTTTTCTTCAAGAGTTCTCGAATATATTCTTCCAGAACGGGGGTAGAGTGTTGGAAGAATTGTGGGAACGGAGGTGGAGTGCTGTACCAGCTCCAACCCAGTCCATTCTTGATTAGGCTGTGGGCCCAGGGATCGAAGGTCCAGCGATCCCGAAAAAGATGAAGTCTCCCTCCTACCGGAAGCGTTTCACTTCTGCTGTTGTTGACTTGAGGCCTTACCTCCTTGACTGCGTCCTCCCCTGAACCCCCTTCCTCTTGAAGGGCGTCTAGATGAACCTCTGGCTGTTCCTCTAGCTCTTGGGCGAAAGGTAGTTGTCTGCCTTTTGAATGCTGGGTTAAATGCCGGTGACTGAGTTGTCACGGCTTGAGGTACCAACTGGTACATGGTTGTGGTTTGTGCCACCATCTGAGGCACTGCGGTCATGGGAAGTTGTTGCTGCTACTGCCTATAAGGTTTGGCTGGCCGAAAGGATAGCCTAGGTTTCTTAGTCTTCCTTTTAGGTTGGGGACCCTCATCTGGGGAAGACTTTCTTTTAAGAGTTAGGCCCCACTTCTGGAGAAGGTTTCTATTCTCTGTGGCGGCCTTATCCACTACCTCTTTGACCACTTCGTTAGGGAAGAGGTCTTTACCCCATATGCAAGAGGAGATCAGTTTCCTCGGTTCGTGCCTCACTGCAGCCGAGGCGAAGAGGTCTTTACCCCATATGCAAGAGGAGATCAGTTTCCTCGGTTCGTGCCTCACTGCAGCCGAGGCGAAGAGGTCTTTACCCCATATGCAAGAGGAGATCAGTTTCCTCGGTTCGTGCCTCACTGCAGCCGAGGCAAACACGAACTCTCCACAAGCTCTCCTAGCTTTGATGAAACTGTAGAGGTCCTTTGTTACTGTGGCCAGATGGGTTTTGGCCACTACCATAAACATATCTTGGACTTTGGGGTCACTTGCCATCGTTTCCAGAGTCGTTTGTAATGACATCGATGCAGCAAGTCTCTCTTTTGTCTCTTGCTCCCTGCGCAAGAGAAAATCTGACAGCTTTGGAAGGTCTTCACCTAACTGACGTCCGGCAATATCGGCCTCCAACTTCCCAACTGAGAAGGTAAGATGGACGTCCTTCCAGTCTTTCTGGTCCATGGGTAAGGTCAGGGATAGAGGTTTACATTCCTCCAAGGAGGGACATGGTTTTCCTGCCTCAACCGCCTTCAAGGCAGCCTTAAATACCTTCTCCATAAAGGGAAAGGCTCTGGTAGGAGAAGCCACAAAGGAAGGATGCTTCTTACTCAAAGCAGGTACCTTTGAGTTTGTGAAGCCCCTCTCTTTCATTGAGCTCGTTAGTAAAGCCTGTGCTTTACTATGGTCTAAAACTATGACCTCCTTCGGCTCCGTCTCTTCCTTTGAGGCTGGCTCCTTCCTAAGACGGACATAGCAGTCCGGGTAAGACTCCTTGCTGGGCCAGAATTCCACTTCTCCAAATGGAATTGAACCCAACTTCTCCAATATAACAATCTTCCCAGTTGTCATAGGCATGTGCTCGGCATACCTCCAAGGATTAGCATCCGAGCACAAAGGAAGATCCTTCACGTTGAGCTTCTTCTGGGGCCCACGTGATGCTGCAAGTCTCCGCATCTCCAACTTCATTGCAACTTCCTTTTCATCGTTCTTCTTCTGCATCTGTTGAATCATTTCAACGATGGAAGAGAGAGAGTCCTTCCCAGATCATCTGGGATAGCAGACGATGTTGAGGGAACAGGTTCAGGGGCCTGAATCAATATAACCGACCCCTCGTCGATTTCTTCCTCCTCAGTATCCGGAGCCTTGGTCAGCTCCTCTTCTTGGTCTTCTGCCAGAAGGTCCTTTTCAGTGTACTCATACACCACAGACATCCTATCGTCCAGTAGGGCGTCCGAGACTTCAGAATCAACCGGAATCTGAACTAATGATATCTCCGCATGAGGCTGAGGAATCACTGCATCCGCCGATGCCTTAGGAAAAAGGTAAGCCCTCATCTTCTCACTTGGAAGATAGGGACCAGAAGTATTCTTCTGGAAGCCCCTCACCCAGGTTCGAAGCTTTTCCCTAGCTGCGTCCCTTGACTCCGCCGACTTAGGGGCGTCAAATGCCTCAGTAATCAGGTTAGTGCAAATAGTACATACCTGAGGGTCCCACTACCGGAGATCACCTTTGGAGACTGCGCATGCTGCATACCTCCTGCACAACTTATGTCCACAGAAGTTCTTGCTGCGGACGTTGCAGAACATGCTCCCGCACTTCGAATGGTCCTCCTGTAAAGAAAAGAAATTCCATGAGTATCAAGTGAAAAACATATCACTGGATAACTAATGTTAATATATATATAGCTTAAAGTAACTAAGCTAGAAAGGAAAGAAGGAAAGACAAACACTTGTATTTCCTGCCCAGCCAATTACTGTAACCTTCCAGATAATAAAATTTAGGTTAAATCTTATTCTAGAATAACCTTCAAGATATTTCCCAGAGGAAAATGTAGGTGTAGCTCACACCATTATAAAGAATTTTAATATACTGGATAATTAATCAAGAAAGAACTCACTTTCTTCATCTGTACGGTCTCAACAAAAGGCTGTACAAGACAACACAAGTATGTTGGAAGAACTTAGTGTTACAATATATTCTATACTATAGTTTTCACCATGCAGTATATACTATACTGTAAAAATACTGGCTACTGTATACAATATAAAAACCTGCCGGCCGACGCGGCACGTGCCGGACGGCACGCACCTTAATATAGTTCCAAGGTATACTACCTTTAGACTACTGGGCAAGAGATCGCTGGTTCAGTTCTGTGTGCTGGCCGGCAGCGGCAACTATAAACACTAGCACCCGGCTGCCGGCTGCTAATCGTAGCAGCCGGCAGATCTTATGGTGTGCTTCTGCTGCCGGCCGGCAATGGTAGGCTACCTATGCCGGCCGGCAGTAAAAAGAACCAGAGAACTTCCACCTGCCCGGCTGCCGGCTTAAGTGGCCGGCAGCCGGGCTAAGGGTACATACACTAAAAGAAAAACAGAATGGATGTAAGGATATAAGACGGCACTGCCTTACAGCCCTCCATCCAGAAAGAGTGAACATAAAGAAGGGGAGAATGTAAAATTCAGGCTTCCTTCTATCCATTGCCTGCCGGGCTCTACTGACAGACATGGATGTAAGACCAAGGGAGGTCTGGGGAACACTCTACAAAAGTTAGGCCTCTGCCGGCCGGCACGATTTTGCCGGCCAGCAAAGGACTGAGCCAGTTCCACATCTTAACCTACTCTAGGTACAAATGTAAAACGACGGCCAAGAGTTGTAATAGCTAGGCCATTACTAAGGATAGAGGGGAAAGGGAGAAAAGGGTCCTACAAACTCTGCTCTAGTATGAGATCATCCCATGGCCAAGAAAGCTCATCCTAGTGTACCAACCGTGTTTCACACAATTGTACATAATTCCTTTTGTATATATTATGCTTGTATCTTCGCTCCTCCCTCGCACTAAAACGAACATGAAAATTCCTGTCTGGTTTTTCCTCTGTGATATTGTCTGTCTTGTGAACTTGTCATGTCCTGTTGCCTTGAGGTTTTGTATATAAGGAGAGTGTTCCACAACAATATAACTCAGTCGTTTCCAATCTGCCTTTGATTTCACAACTCCTCTCTCGGCCCGTCACATTGGTGACCCCGGAAGTCGACTCGCTCCCACCGCCTTCCATCCCCAACCCCTCGCCCCTTCATCGTTGGTACTATGGCGGACTCTACGGCAGTTGGTGCTGCGGCCGCTCCATTCAAACTTTCATCGTTTGCCAGCGGAGAGGCGTTTGCTTGGTTTCAGCGCGCAGAAGTCCAGTTTCGTATCAGGGGCGTGACTCACTCAACCACCAAAGTGGATTATGTTCTCGCGGCGATACCCGAGGACACCTTCTCAGAAATATCCGACTGGCTTTGTGAACAAGGAGACACCCCAATAGCGTATGACGACCTCGAATCATACCTTCTGCAGCAGTACTCGCCGTCGCCAGCCGCCTGTATAGCAAAGCTTTTTCAGCTCTCGCAACAACCGTTGGGGGACCAAAGGGCTTCGCTTGCCCTCAGGAAAATGACCAGTATCGCTCGCCTTCAACCTGCCGCAGACGGCTCTCCTCGTGAGGTGAACCTACTCCGTGCCCTTTGGATACGCCGTTTACCTGAACCTGTGCGCGCTGCCATACCCGATGTCGATAGTTTACCCATAAAGGACTTGATGACCAAAGCCGACGCCCTTATGGACAGCCACTTCAAGACCTCCATCAACGCCTCCACCCCTGACGACGAGGATGCCTATTCAACGTCAACCGAAGCTGACATGAATGCCATAGGACATACACGCCTACCCTGTGACGTGCCGAAGCGGCGACAAAGCCACCCACCACCCACCAATCGCTCGCGCCCCAACGAACGACTTCTACAGCCACTTACTACCTCCCATCCACCGCAGTTTTGCTACTATCACTTCAGATTCGGGGCAACCGCGAAGAAATGTGCCAAAGATTGTCAGTGGCCAAAAAACGTGTAAGTAGGCCATCGCTTGTGGCGGTGGCCTCCCATGTTTCTAATCTTTTCTTTTTACAGGATGCAGGAACGGGCGTGCGATTTTTGGTAGACACGGGTGCTTGTCGTTCTCTTTTGCCAAGGAAACTCTTCAAGGCACAACGTAGTCTGTCTACATCTGCCGACGTCCGCTTGGTAGCTGCCAACGGATCTGCGATACCCACCTACGGTTACGAGAGCCTCACATTATCGTTCGGAAACGGTAAATTCAATTGGAAGTTTCTCGTTGCTGACGTCACAATGCCAATCCTCGGTGCGGATTTCCTCTCTCATTTCCACCTTCTGGTCGATGTCGCCCACCGACGATTGGTCAACGCAGACTCGTACTTGTCGACACCTCTTCAACCCGCCCCCTCTAACCTCGCTCTCCACATCAGCGCACCCACGGATGCCTACGCCCACCTCCTCACGTCGTACCCGGAAGTTTTCCGTCCAGAACTTCGCCAAACGCCCCCGGTTCCTGCCAAGCACGGTATTTATCACCATATCAAGACGACGGGACCCCCAGTCTTCGCAAAATTCAGACGTCTGGCACCGGAACGATTGGCAGCCGCCAAACAGACGTTCGCCGAAATGGAGAAAATGGGCCTTTGCCAAAAGGCCTCCAGCCCATGGTCGTCACCCTTACACATAGTTCTGAAGAAAGACGGCTCCCTCCGTCCGTGCGGGGATTACAGGCGCCTGAACATGCAAACAGAACCGGATCACTACCCCCTCCCAAACATTGCCGATGTAACCTCCTACCTGCACAAAGCAAAGGTTTTCTCTACGCTCGACCTCCTGAAGGGGTATTATCAGGTGCCTATGAACCCAGAAGACATCCCCAAGACCGCCATCACCACTCCGTTTGGCACATACACCTTCAATTACTCCTGTTTTGGCCTTCGTAATGCTGGGGCAACGTTTCAACGTCTCATGGATGGCATCTTAGGGGACCTCCCTTTCTGTGTATGTTATGTGGACGACATACTTGTGTTCTCCTCCTCAAAAGAGGAACACCTCCGTCACCTGCGCATCATGCTCGACCGCCTGCAACAAAACGGCCTTGTAGTACGGTACGACAAGTGTACCTTTGGCGCCAACGAAGTGTCGTTCTTAGGGCACCGTATCACTCCTGAAGGAGTCCATCCCCTCCCTGAGAAGGTAGCAGCCATTCAGAATTTCCCCACGCCCTCGACCGTCAAAGCTCTGCAGGAATTCTTGGGCATGATCAACTATTATCACCGCTTTCTGCCAGCCATTGCCGCCACTCTTGCTCCCCTCTACACCTCCCTCAAGGGCAAGCCAAAGGACTTGAAGTGGGGTCCCCTTCAAGAAGCGGCCTTCTGCAATGCAAAGAAGGCCCTATCAACTGCTGCGGCTCTCACTTTTCCTATCCCACACGCCCCTCTCCTTCTCTCCACCGATGCCAGCGACGTCGCTATTGGTGCAGTACTCGAGCAGGTGGTCAAAGGCTCGCCCCGCCCATTGGCCTTCTTCAGCAGAAAACTGTCCAAGGCAGAATCGGGTTATTCTACCTTCAATCGAGAATTGCTGGCGGTGCACTTGGCTGTCTGTCACTTTCGCCATTTCTTAGAAGGTACGCCCTTCGTCATTCGCACAGACCACATGCCTCTGGTGCACGCCTTCACTCGACAGTCTGACGCCTGGTCCGCCCGTCAACGCCGACATCTCTCCGCCATGGCTGAATACAATTGCACCCTCCAATACGTCCCTGGGAAAATGCATCCCGTTGCCGATGCCCTGTCAAGAAACACGTTGGCTGCCGTTCAACTGGGATTGGATTACAACGCCCTGGCTGAAGCCCAACGACAGGATCCAGAGTATCAAGCTTGTAGGACATCCGGCACGTCCCTCCGTTGGGAGGATTTTCCCCTCGAAAACTCTAACACCACCCTCCTCTGTGACGTCAGTACCGGTAGACCGCGACCTTGGATTCCTGCTCCCATGCGCCGACAGGTGTTTGATTTTATCCACGGCCTTTCACATCCCTCGTGCCGTTCTACTGCACAGCTGCTGAAGGCAAAGTTCATTTGGCACGGCATTTCTAAGGATGCTAAGGATTGGGTCCGTGCCTGTACTTCTTGCCAAACTTCCAAAGTACATCGACAAACGGATTCAGGAGTGGGCACCTTTCCTCAACCTCAGCGTCGTTTCGCACACATTCACGTCGACGTTGTAGGCCCCCTACCCACATCACAAGGACATCGTTACCTGTTTACCGTCATCGACCGCTCCACTCGTTGGCCTGAAGCCATTCCCATGGAAACTGCAATGTCCGCCTCATGTACATCTGCCTTACTCTCTGGATGGATTTCAAGATTCGGTATCCCTGAGCATATTACTTCTGACAGGGGAACCTCTTTCACCTCTCAATTATGGACGTCATTAGCGAATCTCCTGGGCACCATCCTACATCAGACAACGGCCTACAACCCCGCTGCCAATGGAATGGTTGAACGTTTTCATCGCACCCTCAAAGCAGCTTTGATGTCCCGCTGCAAGGATTGCAACTGGTTTACTCAGCTTCCCTGGGTCCTCCTTGGACTAAGAACCACTCCTAAAGACGCCCTCGACGTCTCGGCAGCCGAAATGGTGTATGGCGACCCGTTGGTCGTCCCTGCCGAGTTTTTTCCTTCTACAACCTCCTCCGACGATCTCCAGCGCATACGTCACGTCGTGGGAAAATTTACTCCGTGCCGCCAGACTTACAAGCCCCCAGCGAAGCATCACATACCAACGGACTTGCACTCTGCAACGCACGTCTTCCTGCGCAACAACACCAGCAAGCCACCGTTAACGCCCCCTTACACGGGACCTTTCCTTGTGATCCGACGCAGTCCGAAAGCATTCATCCTAAACATTCGGGGCAAAGAAGACTGGGTCTCCATTGATCGTCTAAAACCTGCTTATCTTCTGCCAGATGACCCGCCTACAGTTCGCCTCTCTAGATCAGGGCGCCCTATTTAACATGTACAGTATGTCATTTTTAGGGGGGGAGCCATGTACCAACCGTGTTTCACACAATTGTACATAATTCCTTTTGTATATATTATGCTTGTATCTTCGCTCCTCCCTCGCACTAAAACGAACATGAAAATTCCTGTCTGGTTTTTCCTCTGTGATATTGTCTGTCTTGTGAACTTGTCATGTCCTGTTGCCTTGAGGTTTTGTATATAAGGAGAGTGTTCCACAACAATATAACTCAGTCGTTTCCAATCTGCCTTTGATTTCACAACTCCTCTCTCGGCCCGTCACACTAGCCTAGGGATTATCTATGGGAGGGAGGTCAGCAATACTTGCCACCTCCCTCAATACTAAAACAAAGTTTGATGTTGTTATTCACAAGGAAATGAAGAATCTTATCCTTCAATCCGAGAACAACAACACTGGACTAGTCTGCTAGATCACTAGAAGAAGGAATCATCTCGTACAGAAACCTTCAGATGTCGTCTAGGGAGGCTAAGCCTCCTATGTGTGCTCCTACCTAACAAAGGAATCTCATTCTCTATGCTAGAAAGAAACAGACCCCAGACTAATTACTCTGATGTTCTGCCCACACCTGAAGCCAGATTCTCTGGTTACAGGAATAGAACAGAAACACCCTAATATAGTTATATCTGAATGTTTATTCAGATAAACGGATTTTGAGCAAGGCAAAAAATCTATTTTTGGGTGAGATGGCCATGACGTCCTGATGGAAGGTTCCTTTAGTAGCTTCCCAAGGGTATATATGACTACAGTGATATTCCCAGAGAATCAAACTAAAGGTTTCACAGAATACTAACTTCTGGCGCGAGTACCTTTAAGATTACTCTCTAGGGTATCGTATATAATCAGGGATGTATTCTTGACACGCCACATGGCAATCTGTACCCGAATAGCCTTTACGCTTCGAGGGGGATACGTGGCAGAATTAGAAGGGTAGCCGCAGTAAAGATTACCCTGGTTCCCCTACTACTATCGTATCACAACTGCGCCAACTCCCTCTGGCGGTCATTCCTTGTAGCGTTGAGCAAGGTGCTACAGATACAGTAGATCAGGGGGGGAAACTGTGAAGATCTTCTCATAGAAAAGAAGGGTGGGTCCATCAGGACGTCATGGCCATCTCACCCAAAAATAGATCTTTCGCTTCGCTAAAAATCCGTTTTTTGGGCTCAAGCCATAACGTCCTGATGGAAGCATACCAGAGAGTTAATGTATCTGTGGATTTTTGTCAGTGCTTTAACCTTGGGACAACAATTCTCCAGCCAAAAGGGCCAATTGAGACAAATGACGTTACCGTTATCCGTCATTATCACTAATCATAACAATGTTAGTGCTTCCTGCCCCCTGCATGGAAGAGTAATTTTTAGACGTTAGAAAGGGGGCCTCAAGGTAGCATATATTGTATGAACAAACATAAGTATACACTGAGAATACAAACGGTCTCAGGGATTGTATATATTGCGGAACCAATATCAGTGTCATTATCCGTTGTTTGTAGGCATACAAAGATATGAGAAATACTTACATGAGTAAGTCAAGGAACTCTGGCATCTTAAACAAGCAATTGTTGGGTGAATTAGGACGCAACTGCATTTTAATAGACATTTTTTCCTAATAAATGACTACATGCTAAATGAATGTAGCATGATAAAGAAATTATACAAGAAACATACACAGAAATTAATGTTCCCTTTTTTGAAAGGGGAAAAATGATGAGTGCCACTCTCAGACTGAAGAAAAGCTCTTTTAACAAGACTTTTCTCTATAATTTCTGTACATGAAATAGTCTAACAACACTGTGTACTATGTACACACGGCACTAGTGGTATCCGTATAATTTCACACCTGAGATTCTGAACAGATTTAGTGTTGCCTTGGCAACACTTATTCAAAGGGAGGTCACACGAAAAATGCTGACCCATTCTCATTTTAATTGATAGTCCCAATCAATTCACTGTTCATCACAGAGCTAGACGACAGGGTCCAAAATAGCACCTGCCGCCACCACATAATGCTTCAATCCATAGATTTGCTTAGTATAGTGTCTGTATGACTCTCTGGACAACCTGCGATCAGTAAATGAGCGAAGAGGCTGAAGTCCACACACTGAAAGGTTCAGTGATGAAGCAACTTTTCTCGGATCTTTATCTGCAGAGGTACTGTCAGGATCCACTCCGCAAATAAGGCAGGTGAGCTTTGCCCTCAGTTCTAGGAATAGTTTGATCCAAAGTTTTCTCCTGTAAAGAGCTGTTTCTCCTGAAGTCTGAAGTTCTATTATGATAGATCTTAGACGCTCTAGCAGACCTAGAGAGACATCTTCCTTCAGAGGGCAGATTCTCCAGGAACCCCACCTCTTAGTGGGTAGGTCGTCTTTAGTGAGAAAGGTTAGATCAGGAAAGAGATGCAGTTTTCCCACTTAATGTGGCCCTCATCCCCAGATAGGGCCACTATTTCACTAACTCTAGCCCCAGAGGCTATAGAGAACCGAAAAAAATAACCTTTTAGGTTAGATCCTTGAGGGAACAATCCTCATTGTTCACAGGTGAGGCATAATGTAGGACCTTGTCCAAAGACCATGAGATGGGCTTTAGTGGCGCTGCAGGCCTAAGCCTGCACATGTTTTCGGAATCTTATTAAAGATTTCAATCGTCAGATCCATTTAAAGGGCATATAGAAGAGGACTAGTCGGGGCTGACTTGCACATAGATATTTGTCCATGGATCCAAATATCCAATCAAGCGATCTCTCTTGCAAGGTCGGCCATACCCTTGGTGCTTACTCAAGGGTTTATATGGGGACAAGGCCGAAGAACTAAACTTCTCATAGTATCCAAGGATACACTGCCTCCTTCCTCAAAGACCATCGTGCTGTTGGCCGTCAGACCTTGCATATAGGGGTGGACAGAGAAGGACAGGCAGAAGATCATGAGATTGCTTTCGGACCCTTTTGCTTTACAAAGCAACTTACTTTTCTCAAGAAGACTCGTATTGTCTTCTAGTTGACTAGACTTGTATTCTTCTAGGAATTCTATTTTGCCTTTTGAGATCCCAGTCTTTTTCCTAACCGTTAAGGGCAAGGAATTCATAAGATGAAGGGATTAGGTGTACTGTGATAAATCGAAGGCAGAAAACTTCTGAACCTCCTGGATAATCCCAGGTGCATAACTAGGACTAGCCTCAGCCTCAGTTCCTTCATTACAGGGAACGGGGTATTCTTGGGCTACCTGGGAGCCAACAGAGCCCCTCTTCCCTGGAAGGGTCTCAGCATGTAGAGGGCCTTCCGGAGGAAATTTGATGGGCTGAACAGGAATTCTAAGTCCATCACTTCTATTGTAGAGACATGATGTCTGTTACCTCCATTAGAGGATCCTCGTATGGGGCTAAATAACGAGATAGTATCTTGATAACGCTCGTGATGAAGAGAACGATCTGCAGCTCGGGGACTTGTTCCCATCTGGGAGGGAATGGATCTGCGTCCGTGTACCATTCCAACTCTATTGGGTTGAACCCGAGAAGAACATCCACTGTCGCCTTGCGGATCATATATAAAAGAGCAGCTGATAGTCGCCATTCCCTTAAGGAAGGGATGGCTAGCATTCCCTAATGAAATGAGATGTCCCTTATCCTCGACAGTTTCGACGCCTCATTATCGCTTCGATGCCCCAGATCAACCTGAGGAGGTCTGATCTGTGTATAGAGAGTTTCTCCACCCATTACAGGGCTAAAATGGCCTACGGGTCCGTGGCCTTTGGTCACTGTAGGGTAAGCGAAGAGGGAATGACCATCAATGGTCCTATTAGATCTCTTCGAGCGTTTGATGCGTATCTTCTCCAGCCTCTTAACGCATCTTACAGCTGTGCACGTAGCACTGGGTCTGTCCTTATCGTGAACTGGAGAGAGTTCGAAACTCCTCCCTGTTAGCGTCATGGAATCCTGACTGATTACAATAGTCTCTTGACAGACCTTGCGATCTCCTTTTACATCCCCAAGGGAAAGGAGCGTTAGGGTGACTACAGGTTTCAATGATTTTTTAAAAACATTGAAGCCCCTGAGCTGGAGAGAATCGAGACTTCTTGAAGTTATTTGCATCCCCGATGTTCCGGGGCCGGATCATCTCCATGGATGCTCATAGACAGTCGTTTCGGGTGCTGCCCACCCCAGCCTGTCGTCCAGGGCCATTGTTGCCTGAACTCTTTCTAGGCTTGGTTTCGCTTGACTGTGTCTGCTAGTTCCGTGAAGATCCTAGGACTGAATCTAGTCCGACGAGAATCTTGTCTAGGATATATGTTATCTTCTGTAACTTGGATCCTAGGTAGGAGGGGAGAGGGTGACTGACTGGAAGTTGCCGATAGACATCTTCCAGGTCTGGGTAGATTGTCAACACCCCTTACTGAATAAGGTCCTTATGTTCAGAAGGATTAACATTCTGAACTTGCTGCTTTATGGGAACTTGTTGAGTGGCGCCAAGTCCAGAATGACTCAGAGTTTTCTTGAGTCTTTCACGTGAACACTAAACAGCCTTCCTTGGAAATCGATGGACTCTACTTTCCTCACCGCTAGTATGCTCTAGAGCTCTAAGGTATACTCTTCTAAGGGGATTTGAATATGAGAAGAGTTGAGGAAAGGATGGTGGAGGTATGTCCATTTCCATTCTAGTCTCATCTTGGTTAGGCCTTGGACCCAAGGATCGAAGGTCCAGCGATCCAGGAGGAACTTCCCTCCTACCAGAAGCGTCTGTTTGCTTCGCATGATCAGAAGGTGTACATATCTGACTGTCTGTGGAACAACTGTCATTATAATTGTGGGATGCTGTTTAACATCTCAAGGAGAACTAAGAAACCCTTCCGTCCTCCTTTTAGGCCATACCTGACCGTTTGCCTATATCAGCTTTTCAGTGTTTCACTGTAATAGAAGATTCCTTTTTATTGTATAAAGCTTAGGATAAGTACGCTGGAAAAGAATAGGAGAGATACATACGTGTGAATCCTTCCAGCCAACTGCTGCGGCCTTCCTAATTATTGATTCTAGGGCATCCCCTTTCAAGAAGGGCCTGATGGAAGATTCTAGCCCATAAGGATAGAGTAGCGTAAGCAGCGCCTACATCCGGAGAATTAATAATGAGAATCAAAGAGGCTGATGAAGAGTCAGCGTAAGAAAAAGGGGGGGGAGTGGATCCCCCAAATCAGGTAAGTCTCAGCAAGAGATTGTGCTTAGAAGCACAGCATACTGGAAAACCATTCTATTGTATGGTTATGTACCAAAGATTTCTGTCTGTGATATGGTCCTATACTACAGATGTACAGGGTATTGTATACCCCTATACAACTGGCATATTACTGTCAAGGCTAGTACTTGGGGGTAAGTTAACTGGCACAGTACTTCAGTACCGATATTGCTAGCAGTTCTCCAGCATGTCAGTGACTTGTCGGCTGTCAGCGGGTCGCTGACAGAAGTCACACCATCTTAGCCAGTATTCAATGTGACTGGGTAGTGGTGAAAACTATATGCATAGTCAGCCGCCCTCTGAACCATTAGCGACTCCTCGGGCTGTCGGCAGTCTGCCGGTTATCGGCGGGCTGCCGATTGAAGCATACCAACTCAGCTATTGACTGGGTGGTGACCAAGGGCACACACTGCCGGCTCCCGGCGGCGGAGTTAGGTGTGACAGTGAATCAATGACTGCCGTCGTTGTTATCACTACAAGCTGTGGCCTGAATGTAGAGTCTCTGCCTGGTGTTTGCCAGCCGGGGGCTCGAGTCCCGCTCAGACTCATCAGTGCCGTTAGTGTCTGCAACCTTACCATCCTTGTGAGGCAAGGTTGGGGGGTTTGGGGGAGGTTTAAGACCTTGAAAACCTTTAAAGGGAACACTAAATTGTTAGTTAGCGAAATGAATAAATGAAATCTTCAGTCCAATTCCCGTAGAGTATTTTTTTTTTCTCTTTTGCGAGTTCGCAACTGAACCGCATTTTTTAGATAACTTCTGAAACCAAACCAACCGTAGTTCGACAGCTTGAGACTGCCATCTTGTATGCACTGGCAGCGAGATGGGGGGTGGGCTACCCCCATCCTCACCTCCTCTCCTCGAACTGGAGTGGAGAAAGGTGGGATAGGGGACAGGATGTCCTTTAGGAAGCTGTAAAATAGGTAGGTATGGTTTCGGAGAGATTTTAGAAATCTCACACGCAAATGTTGTTATATTAACTTGGGTTTTTTTTTTTTCAAGACCTTCGACAGTAAGGTCTGACCTGCTTACAGGTCAGAGGGTCTCAGACGGGTTTGAGGATTTGGAAATAATATTGCTGGGGGCATGAACCTGCATATATTATGTCTGTGAAAATACTCATCTTTATAACTGCAGAAGACTGCGATGCATCAGCTGGTGTCCCTCCTGTAAGGAAAAGAGAACAGAAATGAGTATTCAATTGATTATCGCACTGATAAACAATTTGCAAATATCAGCTTTTGACAAAAATAGGTTAGGACAGAAAGCTAAAAGAGATAGTGGGAGACACATACCCGTGTATCCCCTGTGAGCCAATGCTGTTACCTCCCCTCAGTATTAAGATAAGGAAATTCCTCCAACCGGGGAATTCCCAGTAGAAAAAGGGGGTCGAACACCTAGGTGTAAGGAAGTGTACAAGCACTGTCCCCCTCTAAACTTAACACTGTGAGGTAAGGAGGACTGATTTCACTATCAGAGTATCGAAGGAATGCCATTTTTTTTATATAGGAGCGGCACCAGCAGAAGCTCGCACAAGGGTACCCAAGATATGTTGATTAGAAAAAAAAAGACATATATTTGTGCATCCCAACCAATCTATTTGCTGTGACCTCCCTTACAATATTAAATCAGGGAGTTTCCTGATCAGGGAAACTCAGGGATAAGGGCTCTCCCCTTTAGGGGTTAGAGGTGTCACACCACCAGCCCTTTACGAAATTTAATATTGCAGGGTAAATGGAAACTGATTTCAAATCAGAATATTGACGAAATATTATTCTATCAATATAGGATTGGGTTCAGCAAATATCTGGGCAGGGATACCCAAGATATATTGGAAATAACTACTAGTATAATATATACGTTAGTTATCCATCTGCCGTATATACTATACTGCAAATATACTGACTACCTGTATAGACATATACTGTAGTTCAGCCGGCATGTTGCCGGATTAGCTAGCTCTTACCGGTGCATCTAGCAAGCTAGATAAGAGAGAGAGAGAGAAAGCATGGAGTGAAGGCTATCTATTACTGTATATGTATACAGTAATAAAAGATGTAAAAGTCTAATTTTACTGCCTTTCTCCGAAAAGAAGGTTCAAATGTAGGCCAGCCTCCGGCAGCACGAGTACAGTCGGCATGCTACCGACTGAGTCAGTACCTATCTGTGCCGGTCTACTGCCGGCCAAAGCAATACGCCGGCAACCGAAGTTGTGGCTAGCAGTTCAAGGGAGAACTGGAGAACCTTGGTGACAAAAGGGACCTCCCACCCACAGCCGTCATGGCCGCTGGAAGCCGTCAGTCACCGACAGCCGTCAGCTGAGGAGAGGAGGTATGGCCAGCTCCAGCAACCTACCGGCAATGGTAAGGTTGCAGGACGCCGGCTCAGGAAAGACAAAGGCTCGGCCATCGTAAAAGAACAGAGAGAGGGGGGCGGGGGAGGGTCCTATATGAGGTATGGGAGGGACCGGCAATGTTGCCGGACCTTAACACCTTGAAGAAACTCCGTTTCAGTACCGGCACAACCCCAAGCGGCAGGAGAATCAACTATTCTCCAGCTTAGGAGGTGCTAATACAGTTAAGGGGACGGCAGTCCATGCCATTCCTCTCAACAAGGGAGAAACAGAGTTCCAATGCCAGCACCATCCTAGGCCAGAAGAGTATACGACTCTACAGCCTAGGGTCTGCGAGCATAGGACTAGTCTACTAGACCACAGGGAGAAGGTGGCGGCAACATTCGACCACTTCATGTGTAATCTAGGGAGGGCTAGCCTCCTATGCCGGCAGCTCAGCCGGCAGGGGAATGCAATCACCCCGCCGACCGACTGCCGACAAAAGACTAAATACTCTGAGGTTCTGATCGAATCCCAAAACTTGCCGTCTGCCGTTAAGGGATGAAACAGAAAACTCTAGGCTAGTCATGCCTGAATTCGAAATTCAAGGCCGACGCAGATAGTTGTAGCCTAAGGCTACTCTCAGAGGGAAGAGAGATTACCCATAAATCTCTAAACGAGACTAGTAACGGCTAATATAATTCCAGGAGATATCAATCTCCAAGGAATAATAACCGATACATAAGGGTAACCGGGGAAATGACGAAAGTATATGTTGTCTAAGCTAGGTTACCTAGACAAGGCGAGATCTCGATTACCTAAAATCACCAAAACTCTGACATATACGATCGACACAGAAAAAAAGGGTAAATTATGCATATAAATATCTTTACAATATAAAATGCCTAAATAGCTTTCATAATAACAATTAATGCTATTTAAACCGGAAATGTCGTTCTGCTAACTAAATAACACATGCCCAATGAACGACGGCGCCAATGGCGACACTGGTGATCGGCGTAGATCCAAACACAATAATTACATTAAATTCATTGTGAGGCTGGAACTAAAATACATATTGTAAAGAATAAATACTCAACTTTCTGGATGGAGAAAGAAGCCATAGAAAGCATAAAGACTCCTATAAATCGATCGAAAATGTCAAATCAACAAGGAACACCACCGTAGCGAGTCGCTACAGATAAAGGAAATGACCGCCAGAGGGAGTTGACGAGGTTGTGATACGATAGCAGTCGGGGAACCAGGGTAATCTTTATTGCGACTACCCTTCTAATTCTGCCACGTATCCCCCTCGAAGCGTAAAGGCTATTCAGGGTACAGATTGCCATGTGGCGTGTCAAGAATACGTCCCCTGATTATATACGATACCCTTGAGAGTAATCTTAAAGGTACTCGCGCCAGAAGTTAGAATTCTGTGAAACCTTTGGTTTGATTCTCTGGGAATATCACTGTAGTCATATATACCCTTGGGAAGCTACTAAAGGAACCTTCCATCAGGATGTCATGGCTTGAGCCCAAAAAATCCATTAGGGTTAAGCCTTAGGCTTAATACAGAGGGAAAAGGGATTCCACTTAATCTCCAGAGGAGAAAAGAGCAACCGGGGAAGTGTGCGAAAGTATATGAAAGCCCCATAGGCTACTAGCCTAGGCGCAGAGAGAATCGATTACCTAAATCACCAAAACTTTCTCGTATACAATCTTGGAAGAAAATATCAACAATATCTTATGTGTATAAAACTGCCTATAGCTTCAATAAATTTTAAAACACTCGGAAATCTGTATATCATGCATGAAAGTACTAGGGCCAAACGCCTAGGCTACGAAGCCTAGCGTAGGCTAGGATCGGTTACCTCAATCGCCGAAACAGAAATACTAACGGCATCATATAAAGAATTCCTATTGTAAAGCTAAATAGCTAGAGTTATTAAAGCATAAGGACCGGGAACGTCGCTCTAGCTAACTAAATGACTCATGCATGGCGAGCGACAGCGTCCAGTACCCCTCCGGTAGGCAACAGCTCTTGTAAACGTTAATATCGCTTTCGATTTATTTCAAAACACCAAGAGCTTACATTTATACATAATAAAGATAATACTCAACTTTCCAGAGGCAGAAGAGGCTGGAGAAAGCATCATAATGTTGAAAATATTCCAAGATCACGAGAAAACACAGGGAAAAACACTGAGTTGTTGAGCTACGGAAAAAGGAATGAAGATGGCGCCGTCGGTGGCTATATATATATATATATATATATATATATATATATATATATATATATATATATATATATATATATATATATATATATATATATATATATATATATATATATATATATATATATATATATATGTATATTATAACCACCTATAAGGAAAGAATATACATATTAGTTCATTGGTAAATGCCACTCAATTTTGTGAAATTAAATTGTTTCATTTCACTTAGATGTTGGATATGCCTCAACACTGTACAAAAGTTCACACGGCACTGGTGTTATTGGTTAGATTTCACACCTACATAGAACAGTCTGTAAATCACCGTAATGATTTGACTAAAAAGGTATTACACTCGAAGGTGCAAACACCTGTTCACCCAATACACTGTTAAGTCCCAAAACAGTCCACTGTTCATTGCAGCACTAGACGACAAGTTTTATAACATTACCTGCCGCCACCACAAAATGTTTTATCTCGTGCACTTGCTTCACATAATGTTTATAGAAGACTCTGTATGATTTCCAACCTGTATATGAGCGGAGTCTATCAAAGTCCATGTGTTGAAAGAAGTTCAACGAGGAAGCAACTTTTCTAGGATCGTGACCTGCGGGTGTACAGTCAGGATCCGCTCTACGAATAAAGTAGGTGAGTTTTGCCCTCAGTTGTTTTAGAGATAGGTTCGATCCTGAGGTTTCGCCTCAGAAGAGCTGTCCCTTCTTGAAGTCTGAAGTTCTTCGAAGATAGACCTTAAGACACTCTACTGGACATAGAGAGACATCTTCCTTCAGAGGGCAGATTCTCCAAGGACCCCACCTTTTGGTGGGCAGCTCGTTTTTGGCGAGAAAGGTAGGATCAGGAAAAAGTTTCAGTTCTCCCTCTTCTGTGAACTGAATATGGCCTTCGTTCCTGGATAAGGCCACTATTTCACTAGCTCTAGCCCCTGAGGTTATAGGGAACAGGAATATCACTTTTTGTGTTAGATCCTTTAGGGTACAATCCTCATTGTTCAAATTCAAAGCATAGTGCAAGACTTTGTCCAAAGACCATGATATGGGCTTCGGAAGGGTTGCTGGTTTGAGTCTAGCGTATGCTTTCAGAATCTTATTGAAGATTTCTCTTGAAAGGTCCACCTGAAAGGCATAATGAAAAGGTCTAGTCAAAGCTGAGTTACACGCAGTTATTGTGGTGGAAGCTATAGTCTATCGGCTCCTTCATGGCAATCCGGGCGTTGTCTCCTACGTTGCCAAATGTCCTTCTCTGGAGTGTTTAAAGGCCTCCCGCTCCTGTTTACCCTTTTAATCCCTGCGCTCGAATGTCTCCTGGGGCAATATACTGGACCTTTCTAGGGATTATCCCATACTACTGAGTTTCCGCATTCTCTAATCAACTCGTATGTGTGAATTTATCTACCTACACTCACAAATTCCATCTCGTGGAGGCTCTACCATTTGTTATATATATATATATATATATATATATATATATATATATATATATATATATATATATATATATATATATATATATACATATATATATATATATATATATATATATATATATATATATATATGTGTGTGTGTGTGTGTGTGAGAGAGAGAGAGAGAGAGAGAGAGAGAGAGATCCTGTGTAAATTTAGGCAGGTAAACTGAAATAGTGTCATAAAGATACATGGGTTACACAGAATTATCGACAACAATTAAATATATTATCTATACGTAGTATAGACGCCCAATTATCTTCATTAAGAGTATCCGATACACTTTCTTTTTATATTCTCATGCCTTCTTTCTATGGACTTTGTTCTAGCTTTGCAATTTACTTTGAATATTTTGTTTTAGGTTTGGCACGTTTTTATCTTCAAAATATAAGATACTTTTGCTTGTGTCATACCTGATGAAAATATCAATTTGTGTTTCATAGTCTTTGTAAGGATTTATCAAAACAAATAGATGATAGTTTTGAGTCATGAATGTTATACTGATAACGATACACAAGAATGCCAGGATTATAGAGATTTATTTCTGCACATCTTTTATATTAAAAATATGTAACATTTTTTTATTTGTATAACGAGGACTTCCTTCCATGTTCTTGGTAGGGCGACAGACTCCTTAATGACTGACTGTTTTGGCTGAGCCGTCTTTATGGAGACACACGCTGTTTGACATATTCATACCCTGAGGTCAGCTTAACGCCTGAGAAGGATGTGGCAGCGCTGTAAAATTTTTCTGCCACGTTTAAGAAGAAACGTGTAATTTTATTGTTATTAAAAGTAAAGAAATTACGAGGGCATTTAATAATCGCGAATATTTATTATTAATTAATTATATTTACATTTTTTTAACTTATGCTGCCTCCATACACCATACAACGTGATGGTGATATTTGATATGGCATCGCCGCTCCCAGCCCAAACCCAGCCTTGTTCGCCTTAAAGGATCCGATAGAGTATAGGCCTTGTTCATGAAGGTAGATGAAGGATAGGCAGAAATCTATTGAAATTTTTGTCAGTTTCTTTGTTTTCACAAAGGAAATACACTTCTTCCAAGATGATTCGTATTGTCTTCTAGTTGACTTTGACTTGTATTCTTCTATAAAGTCGATGTTGCCTTTTGAGATCCCGAACCTTTTCTTGGCCGCTAAGGCAAGAAAATTATGAGATGTAGGTTTTTGGTTCTCAAGGATGAAGCGTAGACAGTCGACTTCTGAACCAGTTGGGATAGAACTAGGTTCGGTAGAGGGAACAGCTTCAGTTTCAGTTCTAGAAATAGAGGGAACCAATTGCATCTGGGCCATTTGGGGGCCACTACTACTGCTGTTCTTCTGAAGGATATTAGCTTGTTGAGGACCTTCAGCAGGAGGTTAGTTGGTGGGAACAGATAGATGTGATTCCATCTGTTCCAATCGAGAGACATGGCGTCCATCGCTTCTGCCCGAGGGTCCTCGTAAGGGGCTACATATCGAGGTAGTTTCTTGTTGTCGCTCGTTGCGAAGAGGTTGATCTGCAGTTACGGGACTTTTTCCACGATGAAGGAGAATGAGTCTGCATCTAGGGACCATTTTGTCTCTATCTGCTTTTGCCTGGATAGAGCATCCGCCGTCACATTGCAGAACCCTTGCAGGTGAACTGCTGATAAGTGCAATCTCTTCTTCCTTGCCAGGCGGAAGATGGCTAACATCACGTGATTGATGTGAGGTGATCTCGAGTCTTGTTGGTTCAGACATTTCACTATTACCTCGCTGTCCAAGACCAGTCTGATGTGGGCTGATCTGCGAGGAGATATTTTCTTCAACGTTAGGAAGATGGCCATAGCTTCCAGTATGTTGATGTGAAAGGTTTTGAACTGGTGCGACCAATTCCCTTGCACTTTCCTTTGAGGGGAATGGCCTCCCCATCCTTTCGGTGAGGCATCTGTGTGAATTACCACTGAAGGCTGAGGTGGTTGGGAATTGTTCTTGTCAGGCTCTTGACCGTTGACCATGGCCTTAGGAGCGTTCGCAATAAGGTCAGTGTCAATCTTTGTTGATCTCTTCGAGCGTTTGATGCGTATCTTCTCCAGACTCCTGGCGCATCTTTTAGTTGTGCTTTTAGCCCTGGGTCTGTCACTGCTGCAAATTGGAGAGAGCCCAGTACTCTTTCCTGTTGGCCTCTTGAAATCTTCTTGAGTTTCAGTAGTCTCTTGACAGATCCTGCTATCTCTCTCCTCTTCTTCGGTGGAATGGAGAGACGATGTGACTGCAAGTTCCAATGGATTCCTAACCATTGAAACTCCTGAGCTGGAGAAAGGCGAAACTTCTTCTGGTTGATCTTGAAGCCCAGGTGTTCTAGGAACAGAATCACCTTTGTGGCCTTTGTGGCTGCCTGCAGACAAGCTTTCTTGGATGCTGCCCACACCAGCCAGTCATCCAGGTATGCCGGTACCTGAATGCCTTCTAAGCGCAGCTGTTGGACGACTGTGTCCGCAAGTTTTGTGAATATCCTTGGAGCTATGTTTAGTCCGAAGGGCATGGCTGTGAAGGCATATCTTGTCTTCTGTAGCCTGAATCCTAGGTAGGAGGAGAGGGGGCGACTGACTGGTAGGTGCCAATAAGCATTCACCAGGTCTATCGAGACTGTGTACGCCCCTTTTGGTAACAGGATCCTTATGTGTTGCAGGGTAAGCATCCAGAACTTGTTGTTCTCGATGAACTTGTTGAGTGGAGATAGGTCTAGAATGACTCTGAATTTGTCCGAGTCCTTCTTGTGAACACAAAACAGCCTTCGCTGGAATTTGATGGACTTCGTTTTCCTTATTAACTTTTTGTTCAAGAGTTCTGAGGTATACTCTTCCAATAAGGGGGTGAAGTGTTGGAAGAATTGAGGAAAAGGGGGTGGAATTTTGTTCCATTTCTAACCGAGTCCACTCTTGATTAGGCTGTGGGCCCAGGGATCGAAGTTCCAGCGATCCTGAAAGTGGAAGAGTCTTCCTCCTACCTGGAGCATCTCATTGCTGATATGTTCCTGAGGGTTTACCACCTTGACCACGTCCTCCTCTACCCCTTGAAGGGTCCCTTGAGGAGCCTCTTCTTGAGCCTCTACCTCTGGGGCGAAAGGTAGTTGTGTGCCTCTCAAAGCCTGGATTGAACACCGGCGATTGAGCTACCAGCTGCTGGGGCACCATTTGGAAGGTGGTTTGTGCTGAGCTACCATTTGGGGCACTGTGGTCATGGTCATGGTTAGATGCTATTCAGGCCTGCGTGGCTTCTTTGTCTTCCTGTTTTTCGGCTGGGGACCTGTATCTGAGGATGATTTCCTCTTGGAAGACATGCCCCACTTCTGGAGAAGGTTCTTATTCTCCGTGGCAGCTTTTGCTATGACCTCCTGAATCAATTCTTTTTGGAAGAAGTCCTTGCCCCAGATACATGAAGTGATCAGTTTCCTGGGTTCGTGTTTGACCGTTTCTGCAGCAAACACATGCTCTCTACAGGCCCTCCTGGCCTTAACGAAAGCGTACATGTCCTTAACAAGGGTAGCCATGTGAGTCTTGGCTAGGACCATGTACATATCTGGGGTGTTGAAAAGGCCTGCACACATCTCCATACAGTTCTGAAGAGACAAAGAAGTGGCTAGTCTCTTTTTTGTCTCCTCTTTCCTTCTCAAAAGATGTTCCAACAGTTTTGGAAGGTTCTCATTGAACTGTTGACCTGCTATCTCCGGATCCATTTTAGAGACTGAGAAGGTTAGATGAACCTCGTTCCATTCCTTCTCGCAGGTAGGCATGGCTAGAGATAATGGTCTGCATTCCTCTAGCACTGGGCATGGTTTGCCTGCGTCAACTGCTTTCAGCACACAGTCGAGAGCTTTGACCGAAAAGGGGAAAGCTCTGGAGGAAGAAGCAACGAAGGTAGGATGCTTCTTGCTCAAAGATGAAACCTTAGAGTTGGAGTAAATGGCTTTCTTTAGGGTCCTGGATAATAGAGCCTGTGCATTGTCATGCTTAAAGATCATGACCTCTTTCGGTTCCATCTCCTCACGAGATGCTGGTTCATCCCGCAGTCTCACATAACATTCTGGGTATGCCGATAGGTTAGGCCTGAATTGGAGATCTTTGAAGGGTTTGGCCCCCATCTTCTCGGAGATGTACAGCTTCCCATTCCTCATGCATATGCTCCACATATCTCCAGGGGTTGGTTTCGGAGCATTGAGGTAAGTCAGAGACCTTGATGAGCTTATAAGAGCCTTTGTGGGCGTTTCACTTCTCTTACTTCCCTCCTAATCTCCTGTTGTTCCTTGCGGAACAATTCCATCATCTACTGAAGTTGTCCTAGGAGCGCCTCACTCTTGGCTATCAGCGGCTCAAGATGGGGAGTTGGGGCCGAAGAAGTTGACGGCACGGGTTGATATGCTGTCACAGAAAACTGAGGGTCTTCCGTTATCGTAGATACGGTTCTTTCTTCCTCCGTGGGTGGTTGAGCCACCTTTTCTTCAGGATCTTGCAGGTCCTTTTCGGTGTCGGTAGACACCTCCGACATCTATTCCTGGTGGATGTCCATGCCTTCGAGTGCCTTATTAATGTCACCTCTATCGTCAGCTGGATGAAGGGAGGCTTGACCTGTGCCTGGGGCACAACCACGTCGGATTGAGCTTTTGGGAACAGAAGGCATCTCGTAGCTTCATTAGGCCGGTAAGGTCCCGGAGAGTTCTTTTGGAACCCTCTTACCCACCTCCGAAGAGTTTCTCTTGCTGTATCCCTTGACTATGTACTCTCAGCTTTATCTTCACCGAATTCCTAGGTCATCAGAGCTGAGCAGACGGTGCAACCCTTTGGGTCCCAATACCTCAGGGTTTCAGTTGTGATGGAGCAGGGGGCATGAGACCTGCACATCTTGTGGCCACAAAAGTCTCTACTCTTGTGGTTGCAGAACATGACTGCACACTTCACCTTAGGCTCCTCATGTAAGGAAAGAAAGAGTGAAATGAGTATAGGGCTAATTATATCTCTGATATAAATACACATGCTTAAAAATAGTATTATTTACTATTATTTATAATAGCTTAGGATAGTAAGCTAGAAAAGAAGTAGGAAAGACACATATCTGTGTTTCCTCTCCAGGCAATTGCTGTGATCCCCCACAATATTAATATTTTTAATTTCCTTATTAGGGAAAATACAGAGTGGAATAACTCTCGTACATAGACTCGGAGTCAGTGAATATTAACACTAACTCCTCCACTTGTAGAATATTAATACTGAATGGTAATAATTGGTGTCCCGATGATCTATGATTCATCAGGATGTTGAAGGAATACTTCACCTCAACATTTTAATCGGTCTCAACAATGGACTGTGAAAGGATACACAGAGTATGTTGGAAATTTTACACTCCTGTATCATTATATAATGTAGTTTTGTAACTGCTGTATTGTTATACTGTAGGAATACTGGCTACTATGTTGTCTTATACTGTAGTATTACTGGTATACTACCGGGTTAGGCTAGTACCTGGAGGCACTAGCTGACAGGGAGAGAGAAAGAATGGAAAGAAGGATTCCCGTATTATTATAGTTTAGTACAATAATTGGGAGTGTAGGGACTATTGCCTCTACTGCCTTCTTCCCAGAATGAGAATTCAAATGGAAGGGGAGGAATACATTGATTCTAGCTTCCATCCAGCCACAAATTTTGTTGCCGGCTGTACTGCCGGTTACAAGGTCTGTGGATGGCAGTCCAAGAGAGGACTGATGAATACTCAACAGTATAATGGGTTTCCCACCGGCAGCCGTCAGGGCTGGTTCAACCTTTCCCAGGGCTTTGCTTCCGTTAGGGTGTTGGTCGAAGCGGTAACCTAACCGTCGTTTGTAGAAACCCGGCCGGTAACCCAGTCACTCCGGCAAGCCGGGATGATTGTAGAATACCGGCCAAAGGACATTTGTGACAGCTAGGCCAGCACTAAAGGACAGAAGGGGAAGGGAAAGGGTCTTATATTTTACAGAGGAGAAAGGTCTTCTAGTCCACAAGGGAGAAAGGTGGCGGCAATTATACTGCCCACTTTCGGTTGTAGACTAGGGAAGCCAATCTTCCTTTGCCGTCAACGCTGTAGCCGGCAGAGGAATTACTATTCCTCTGTCAAGAACGTTGTCGGCTACAAGACAATACACCCTGAGTTACTGTCATATTTCAAAGGCGGGATACTCGCCGGCAAAGAAGATCGACAGTAAAACACTATCCAAGTCAAGCCAGAGTTAACTACTCGATGGCGATGACGGAAGATAGGATTGTCGCCTGGGATGCGGCAGTCACTGGTGAAGAAGGGTTTATCCTCTTTTCTCTAAAAGAGAAGCGTATCGAATTATACCAATAATTCTAGGGGATATATATATCCCCGACCGAATTAATAGAAATGATACTAGAGGTTAAACAGGGGAATAACATTACTAAAGTATACTAAAATGGGTTAGGCTAGCCTAACTCGAGTGGGGATCTCGGCTACGAGTGATATCACCGAGGCCCTATCATATACGAGAGAAACGTTTATTCAGAAGAGGAAATATTACATGTGTAATGCTATCTTCACTAGTATAATTTTGCCTAACTAGCTAGAAAATTCTTTAAAGCTAAATACCGGGAACGTCGCACTACTAACTAAATAAAGCATTTATGGCGTGCGACAGCGGTCTTAAAATGGCCGCCTCCGGGGATGGCAGTACTCCACTTAACACACCTAAATTATGTTAATTTAACTGCAAGAAGGGAGCCAAAAATTATACAAAGGAAAGATTAAATACTCAACTTTCCAGAGGATAAAGATGCTGGAGATTGCATGATAACATTCCTTGAAAATAGTAACAACACCGAGAGAAACGTGGGAGAGCACCGTGCTTAAATGCTACTTTTTAAAGGAATAATGCACCGTAGTAGTACAGGGAGGGGATCCACCGGGTAACCTTAATAACGGCTCCCTTTCATTTCGCCACTCTTCCCCCTCAAAGAGTAAAATCTATTCGGGGTGAAGATTGCCTTGTGTCGTATCAAAAAATATGTCCCGTGATTTTGTGTGATATCCTTAAAGTTATATTAAGGATACTCGCGCCAGGAGATATAATTCTGGAGACCTATGGTTAATTCTCTGGGAGTATCACTGTAGCTAAATATCCGTTAGAAAGCTGCCTAAAGGAACCTTCCATCAGGACGAGATGGCTGAGCCCAAAAATACTGTTTTATCCATTAAGGTGTGAGGTGGCAAAACTACAAGATCGCCTAAACCATAGTAGGAGAAACATCCCCAAACCTTCACACTCTAGGGGTGTTTTGTGGTCTTTCTTGTGAATTTCGGATCACAAGGATCGTCGCTTTTGGACGGCACACATTAATAAATGACAGGCCACTATCACAAAAAGGGCTTTCATCGGGCCAAAACACTTTCCTCCACTGATTTAATGTCCAATCACCATGTGCCTTGCCAAGAGCAATCTGTTTTTACTCAGTAAACTAGTATAACCGAGGAAAAAAACCCTTTAAGGGTAAAATGGCCGCTGCCAACGAAACCAGAGAGAGACCTGATCGCCATCGGCAAACCCGTCTCCGTCAAAACTACTGCTCTCTAGGCAAGGATAGCCAGGACCAACATGCATAAAACTAAAACTTAAACTACATAAATGCATAGTAAAAGTAAACACAAAACAGAGCCCAAGGCATTGCAATACCAAAATAAAGCTAGCTAATATGATACTAGTGAAATAATACTAAGTGAACACGAAATAAAAAGAGCGGTCACGTACTCAATATGGCGCCCAATGGCTAGCTGGACTTGGACTGTCCGGCTCGCCCATCGCCATAAAAAAGTTAAATCACCGCTCCCGAGGGAATTTAAAGCAGGTACAGCTAAATCAGACTGTAGAAGAGGAGGGTACTCCACTTTGACAACGAAAAGAAAGCCATCATGAGAGGAAAAAACCCCAAAAAGCTGAGAAAAGGCGCTCTCAACAAAACACGAAGGCGTAGGTAAACTGCGAAAATTGGAATGAGTTTATCAGAGACGAGTAGTACTGTGAAGGGAGAGGATGTGTAACAGCTCCTCACCTATTCTCCTCCTTAGATTCCTAGACTGGGTTAAGTCTGTTTGGGGTGCAGATATCTATGGTTATCTACGGATACGTCCCTGATTATACACGATATCTTAGGATAAGTCGTTCCAGGGGTTGGAACCCCGTGATACCCGACGGTAATTCTCTTGTAATATCGCTCACAGAAATATTATACAGTAGGAAGTTGCCGAAAGCAATTTCAATCAGGATAACATGGGTATCTCACCCAAAAATAGATTTTTCCTAGGTCAAAATCCGTTTTTTCATTTATGAGAGGCTTCACCAGAACTCGATAACTCTTGAATCCAAGATCCCTATCCCAGGTTTCTTTAACAGTTCTTAAAGATAAATCACCCAACAAATCAAGATTTTGTTCCTTTAGTTGACGAGCTGTATGGGAAGGGTTACCCCCATCTGCCTTTTCCTGTTTCGTGTTCTTTCAGATGTTTTAAGCTTCTTACCCAGGCTTTCTTCGGCAGCGGTATATTCTTGCCTTCCCCTTCTCTGAACTTCTGGATGAGGTGATGCACTTTTCAAGGGTTTAAACCTTTCAACTGACCAATTTTGTTAACTGAAAGACCTGCATGGTAAAGGTCAACTATACTTTGGACTGTGCGTTCATCGGTGGCTTTAGGACACATCACTGGTCGTCACAATAATTAAAAATGTTCACTTAAGTATGGAAAAAGAAATTGGGAAATCTGAAAGGAGACCAGATGACAAACCTCTACCTACGAAAGCTAAAGTAACCCCAAGATCTCTCACGTGCTACTCACCAAGCAGACGAGAGGTGTACCTCGCTTCCAAACGTACAATTTACATGAAATTTAACTCTTTGGACCGTTTATCCCTGAAATTTTTATTTTACGTTTTTGCCTGTTGTTGAGGCTAACCTCATGTGCACTCAGTTGTTGCACCATTTTCATCTCTAGGTAATTAACGTGAAAGGTTTTGTCCTTCTTTGATCATAGACCCGAGATTTGCTCACTTCCTAGCTGAACGCCCAACTCTAGGCGAGAAGCACATGAGAACAGAAGGTATTTTGGGGAAGAAACCTGATGGGGATTCCCGATAGCAAGTTATTTTCTCTCAGCCACCAATGGAGGCTTGTCACAACCATCTGGGGCACCGACAGCAGGGTTGCAGGTTGATCGAATGTCTGAGACCACTGGCTCTTCAGAGACCACTGCATTGAGCAAAGATGCATTCTCCCAAAGGAGACTAGCTTCTCTAAGGAGGAGAGGTGTCCTAGGAGCTTCTGCCAAGCGTGGGCAGGAAGTGATTTCCCTTCCTGGAGTGTCTGCTAGCTTTCTGAATCTCAGGATCCTGTCAGAAAATGGAAAGGCTCTGGCTTGAACTGAGTCTACCACCATGCCTAGGTACTTGATAGACAGTTGAGGAATGAGGCTGGACTTAAGAGGTTGTTGGATCCCTAACCCTTTGCAAAAGTCTAAGAGGGGAACCCTGTGCTTTATCAGCAGAGATTGGGACTCTCCCAAGAGAAGCCAGTCGTGTAGGTACCTCAAAAGCTTGATGCCCATGGCATTAGCCCAGGCTAGGACAAGGGCAAAGATTCTGGTAAAGCCCTGGGGGCTGTTGAAAGGCCAAACCATAGCACCCTGAACTGAAAGATCCTGTCTGGAAAGGGAAACCTTAGGTACTTCCTTGTGGTAAGATGAATGGGGATTAGAAAGTAGGTATCTTTCAGGTCTATGGTCAAAAGGAAATAGATCTTCCTGATGGCCTGAACAGTGGCCGGAGCTTCCTGCTGTTCTAATAAGAGTAGACTGCTGAGGAAGCCTGGGAAGTCATTTAAGATGTCTTCCACAGCTCCTTTGGCCAACATCTTGAACACTTCCTCTAGTAAGAAAAGGTCCTTTACCAAGCCTTTCGAATCGTATGGTCGAGTTGTCAGATCCTGACTCAGAAGAGGTGGATAGGAAAGAACTTAATACCCAGAATCTCTACTGTACAAGAATCGGCCTCTGTGACTGCGACCTCTGCAGCCGGAGGGGTCTCTTCTACGGTGAAAGGTGAGTCTGAAGACTTTAATCCTAGGTAGTTGCAACTCTGTCGGCAGCAGTAGCCATCTCTGTTGCAGAACCTGTTTAAATGTAGACTTCCTCTGAAGTTGAAGGGAAGGCATCCTCGCTGCTCTCCTCATATAATGAGCTTGGCTAAACTTCCCAGCCTTCTCTATGGCTGCAGCCATGTCTAAAGCAGGGAACAGTGATGTGGAACTCACTGAATCCGAGTTCCTTAGGCATAAGGCATACCTCGGGGATAACTGCTTCAAACACCTGGCTACGACCACGTCTCTTCAAGATGGAGTCGCCCAAAGGGGAGACATTTTGATGTAACAAGAATTCTAGGGACTCAGCCCTAGAATTCATAGCCATCCAAATGACGGATAAGACATCGGGACAACGAAAGGGGCAACATCAGCTGAGCTGGCATCGGCAAGTAGTGATTCCCCTACCAAGATAATTGGTTGTTCTATCTTAACAGCAATGTACTTATTTTCAACTTTTCATTAGAAGTCCTTCCTTTCCCTTACCACATTCAGTTTGTGGCAGGAAGAGGTAAAGAAAACCGGGAGGAGTATAGCTCACTCCTATTGTAAGGGTGTCTACCTCTAGCAGAACAAGAGGGAGAAGCAGGGAGTTCCTTTTCTGGGTTCGATCTGTGTGAGAAGGATTTCTCCGCAGTTTGCCATTTGGCGTGCCTTCAACGAGGACCGCATATATGACGCTTAACAATAGTGAAATCATCTGGTTCAAATGAGTGGCTAACCTTGGAAAAGGGGAAAAAGCTTCCATCACCCTTTTCACTGAAGATTCATCTGAAAGGTAACTATCTCACCGTTCCAGAGAACACGTAATGTGTTAAACATTATAAACACTAGGCAGAATGCTAGTGTGCGGTTGGCTAGGTAAAGCAATGAGTTTGTTACTAGAATAGCTTATGACTTTAGGGTTATGAAAACCAATCTGTTGGTGGCTATAAGCTGATGACTAAAGGCTTAAAGGCTACTCATGAATGGCAGAGGCAAGGGACAGTGACATTTCCCTATCAAGCAGAACAGTGTCCTAGAGACTGACCATGTATACATATGATCAGAGCAAAAGCCCACACCACACCCAAGCTACGACCAAGGAGGGCCAGGCAATGGCTTCTGATGATTCAGGAGATAGACCTGTAGGCTCCCCCGAACACCACATCCTTAGCTCACAAGGATGGTGTGGTTGCAGCAACCAAAGAAACATGACAAATTCGGAGCTAATTTGTATTTTTCCTAACTATACAAACCTTAGCTATTTAATATGGGTTATTACTTTCGCGTAGCTGAAATGACGAGCCATTAGAATTTTAACAAGGGTTTACTACCCCCATCGCTAGTTAGCGGGAGGTAGGGAGGGGTAGCTTGCTACCCACCCACCCCCCTCCCTCACACACCTGTGTGATGAGCTCACTTTACATAGAGGTAGGACTTCACGGGGGACAGGGCTGGCGGGCAAGTTTGATTAAATAGCTAAGGTTTGTATAGCTAAGAAAAATACAAATTATCTCCGAATTTGTTATTTGTTCCGTAACTGAAATACAAACCACGCTATTTATTATGGGTGACTCAACCCTTAGGAAGGGTGGAAAAGTCCCAGCCATACTGGCTTTTGGCTTTGCCCAGGGACTCATTCTCTGAGTGTGTCAGTACTCATCAATAAAATGTCCCTGCACCTCGCTCGCACCTTGCTACGCAAGGGTTGCGGACTACATAAGCTGTGTGTGAAGGATTATGTGTGACTCGTCCTAGGAAGTTGACCTGAAGCTCTTTAGATGGAAAACTTTAGGCTAGGACTTACCCAATACCACCTCGTCAGGGTATGGGGACGTGACAGTATTAACTTAATACTAGGAACACAAGGAAGCATGGTTTACCTGCAGTGGTTTGAGGTCAGCTATGCAGAGAACCCAGGATGCTGCTTTCTCCAAGAAAGGAGAGGATGAAGAAAAGAATAAGGGCCAGACAAATCTTTTCATTCATGCAGACTAAGACCGGGTAACAATGCCCTCAACCCTCTGCTACCTGTCCATTAAGGAGCCTGAGGTTAGACCAGCTGTTGTGCAGCTACCACAGGGCCAATAGAGAACGTATCGAGCCTCCTGTGTATCACGTCTTGCAGGTAGTGGGCTGTGAAGGTCGTCTGACACTTCCACACCCCTGCTTGTAGAACCTGCGTCACTGAGAAGTTCTTCTTGAAGGTCAGGGACGTAGCTACAACCCTGACATCATGCGCTCTAAGGCGACATGACGGAGTAGGGTCAAGATTCAGGGACAGATGGATCACCCTACGAATCCATGCAGAGATGGTATTCTTGGTGACCCTCCTCTTTGTTCTCCTATTGCTCACAAACAAAGCTTGCACTTGGGGACGAATGCAGCCGTTCTTTGAGATATAACCTCAGACTCCTTACTGGACACAGTAGGAGATGGTCTGGGTCATTTGTTACAGAACGAAGACTCGAAATCCAGAAAGAGTCGAATCAAGGATCCGGCACTCCCGGATTCTGTGTCTTAGCCACAAACTCAGAGACGAATCTGAACGTTACCTCCCCTCATCCCCTTGCATGGGCGATGTCATACGAGATCCCATGAAGTTCACTGACTCGCTTGGCCGAGGCCAAAGCTAGTAGGAATACCACCTTCCAAGATAGGTGGCGATTTGAAGCCTGGCGAAATGGATCGTAGGGAGGCCTCCTAAGAGGCCTGAGAATTCGAACCATGTTCCCTGGAGGAGGTCTCACTTCCGACTGAGGGCAGGTAAGATCGTATCTTCGTATGAGTAGGGAAAGTACCAGCGAGGAAGAAAAGTCCGCTCTTTTGAGCCTGAAGGCTAGACTTAAGGCTGAGCAATAGCCTTTCATTGCCGAGACTGAAAGGCGTATTCTTCCCGCAAAATAAACGAAGAACTCCGCTCTTACTGGAATAGTGGTATCGAGTGAAGAGATATCCCTTCACGATTCCAACCACACAAAACTCGCCACTTTGCCTAGTAGGCCCCTGCGGATGACCTGCGCAGGTGTCCAGACATCCCGTTCGCAACTTGTTGCGACAATCCTCTCTTAGTGAGGAGATGCTGGATAGTCTCCAGGCGTTAAGTTGAAGCGAAGCTACGGCTTTGTGAAAGATGTTGGCATGTGGTTGTTTGAGTAGCTTGTGTCGCAGAGGGAGTTCTCCCGGAAGTTCCGGAAACCATTCCTCGTGATGCCATATAGTAGCTATAAAGGGTCATCGAGCGATTGACTGATATTCTGGTCTTGTTGAGCACGCTCCTCATCAGACAGAACGGGGGAAAAGCGCACACGTCGGTGCTGTCCCACCCTTGTTGGAAGGCATCTTGCCAGAGTGCTTTGGGATCTGGGACTGGGGGCAATACAGCGGGAGCTTGAAGTTCAGCACTGTAGCGAACCGATCCGCAGTCGGGTAACCCCACAAAGTCAGGACTATGTTGGCCACTGGATGATCCAAGGACCACTCGGTACTCATTATCTGAGATGCTCTGCTCCGACTGTCGGCGAGCACATTCCCTTTGTCTGGAATGAAGCGAGCCGATAGATGCATCGAGTGGACTTCGGTCTATCTCAGTATCTCTACTGAGAGATGGGATAGCTGCTTTGAAAAGGTACCTCCTTGCTTGTTGATGTAAGCCACTACTGTGGTGTTGTCGCTCATCACACCACAGAGTGATCCGCTAGGTCTTTGTTGGCACTGTTGAAGGGCCATGAAGAACGGCCTTCATCTCTAGCAGATTTATATGGAGGCACTTTTCCGATTCTGACCACAGGCCAGAGGCCCTGTGGTACAGAACGTGGTCCTCCCCCACCCCCGTTCCTTTGAGGTGTCCGAAAACAGCCTCCAAACCGGGGGAAGGAACGAGAAGATCCATTCTTTTCCGTAGGTTCTCGCCTGTCACCCACCACTGGGGGTTCGTCCGTTCCGAAGGATCCATAGGGATCTTGATGTCCAGGGAATCGCAGCCTTAATTCCACTCGGACGTGAGTCACCCCTGGAGAGACCTCATCCTGAGGCGACCGTTGAGGACTAGACGAGCCAAGGGTGAAAGGTGACCGAGGAGACGTAACCACGATTGGGTTGGAAGCTCTTCTCGTCTGAGGAAAGGGCTTGCGACTCTTCTCAGCCTTGCTATCCTGTCGTCTGATGGAAAGGCCTTATGGAGATTGGTGTCTATAATCATGCCTAGGTGAACCAGTCATTGATTGGGCAGCAGAGCGGACCTCTCGATACTTACCATGATCCTTAGATCCAGGCAAAGTCGTAGAAGTTTGTCTCGGTGTCAAAGAGGGAATGACTCCGCGTCTGCTAGGATCAGGCAGTCATCCAGATAACGGAGGAGACAGAAGCCGATCCCGAGTGCCCATGATGAAATTAGGGTGAACAGTCCGGTGAAACCCTGTGGTGCTGTGGAGAGACCGAAACACGGCACCTTGGACTGGTACTCCTTGTTGTCTATGCTGAATCCTAAGTACTTCCTAAAACGGATGGACTGGGATCTGGAAGTACACGGCCTTCAGGTCCAGTAAACACAAGAAGTCTTGCGATTTACTGCCAGACTGACTGTGTCTGCGGTCTCCATGCTGACTGAAATATTCTTTAATCTGGACCTCTGCCCACAGAGTTCGCCGCCTTGTTGATCCCATGGCAAGGGTGCTAAATGACACCGGATTCGTCCTCAGGGGAGGTAGAGATGTGGCGAACAGGACGCGATATCGTTGACTGCTTAGAGAAATCGTCCAGGAAACGGCCCTGAGTTGCTGCAACCTGTCTGCGCAACCTTGTAGGTATCCCGCCACTGCCGGACATGCAGGGGAACTGCCAATCCTAGCGTTTGAGGCCTCGGTTGCCCCTTCTAGGATTCTTTCCTCCCCTGGGGAACTTTTTGCCTTTCTTGTCCTTGACCGGAAAGGGCATAGACCCCACTGTCTTAGCTGCCGTTGATTTGGTAGGACGTGGCTGCTGAGGTGCTGGTTTATAGGGCTTGAATGTCAAAGCCCTATATAGGAGGGAGTCTCGGTGACTTCCTACACCTCTCAGCCGCCTGCTTCACGTCCTTAGGCTCAAACAAGTTCGTTCCCATAACGAAGAATGTCTGAGCCTGAAGATTTGGTGCTAGAGGACTCCCGTTATTTCTTTGGAGTCCTTGACTCCCTCCCGGGAGGGATACAGGACTCCAACAACGATGGAGGCAGGCTCTTCTCTACCTTTATTCGAGAAAACTTATCGCGCGAGGTGGGTTTTCCCTCAATGGTGTGATTGGGGAATGCCTCACCTCCCGTGACTCTCCTGACAGCGGGAAAACTTCGTCCAAAGGCGAAGGAGAAAAGTCTGAGGGGGGAGAGTACCTGCCTCAAAGACATACGAGGAGACAGCTACGTCTTCGGAGAAGTTACATCGTCCGAACTCCTCTTTTCCTCTTCACAGGAGTGGTTGCAGCCAAGTAATTGTGGTTCCATTCAGAGAGAACAGCTTGAAAGCCTGTGCTACCGCTTTGATTAGAGACCCAAACCAGGCTTCCGGCCGACGGTTGCGCTGTCTGACACTCCCTCTGGAGGGGAAGTCGCCTGTAAAAAGATAAGGACGGCATGTCCCTGGACCTTTCTGGAACCTTCCCCCCTCCGGCAAACACACTGTTCTGTGCTTGGGGGGAGGGGAGAAAAGTGGCAATGGCGACCTTACAGCGCGTTGTCCGGCAGCCTCGGGCGGGGGGAGGGTATTGGCGATTGCGCTAGGGAGAGCACTTTATTCGAGAAAACTTATCGCGCGAGGTGGGTTTTCCCTCAATGGTGTGATTGGGGAATGCCTTACCTCCCGTGACTCTCCTGACAGCGGGAAAACTTCGTCCGAAGGTGAAGAAGAAAAGTCTGAGGGGGGAGAGTACCTGCCTCGAAGACATACGAGGAGACAGCTACGTCCTCGGAGAAGTTACCTCGTCCGAACTCCTCTTTTCCTCTTCACGGGAGTGGTTGCAGCCAAGGATTTGTGGTTCCATTCAGAGAGAACAGCTTGAAAGCCTGTGCTACCGCTCTGATTAGAGACCCAAACCAGGCTTCCGGCCGACGGTTGCGCTATCTGACACTCCCTCTGGAGGGGAAGTCGCCTGTAAAAAGATAAGGACGGCATGACCCTGGACCTTTCTGGAACCTTCCCCCCTCCGGCAAACACACTGTTCTGTGCTTGGGGGGGGGGAGAAAAGTGGCAATGGCGATCTTACAGAGCGTTGTCCGGCAGCCTCGGCCGGGGGGAGGGTATTGGCGATTGCGCTAGGGAGAGCACTGGCGCTCGCGCTATGGGAAATACCCGGGGGTCGCGCGCGAGAGACTGTTGAAATGCTCGTGTGCGCTCACGCAGGCGCGCGGGCGAGACTTCATAGGGTGCGCAGGAATCAGATTGATGAGCAGGGTCAGTTTGTTGGCGCGCGCGGAAGAGATCGTCAGCGCTTGCGCGCCCAAGAAGATCATCGGCGCTTAAAGATCGTCGGTGCTTGCGCACGGAAGAAGATCGCCGGCGCTTGAGCGCATAAGAAGATCGTCGGCGCTTGCGCGCATTAGAAGATCGGTGAGTGCACGCGGGAAACCATCGGTGCCTGCGCGCGGACGATCGTCGGCGCTTACGCGCGTATGAAGATCGTCAGCGCTTGAGCGCGAAAGAAGATCGTCGGAGCTTGGGCGCATAAGGAGATAGTCGGCGCTAGCGCGCGCTTGTGCACTAGGCTGAAGGATCAGCTGACAGGACGATCAGGAACTGGGATGTGTCCTTAAAAGGGAGGGCATCCCCTGAAGAGGACCAAGGCAGGTCTGCTTCAGAGTCCAGAGCCGACGATCAACACTGGAAGTACTGCTTGATACTCCGAGGAGTGGTCTCTATGAGAGACCCCTCCCGCGAACGGGAGAGGTGCCCTTCGTAGAAGAGACTTCGAGTCACTGCAGGCTGAACCACTGGTGAGCGTGTATGCGCTATCTCAGGAACTCCAACGATGTGCGCTAATGCGCAGGGAACGTTGGCGAGCTGTGCCTGGAACAGGGAGTCTCTGGATAGCAGTCTCAGGAACAGCAGGACCAGCAGGCAAGCGCTTGCGCGCAATTGCGCACGGGCGTGCAGGATAACGTTGGCGCGCAGGGGATACCTGGTGCTTAAGGGACTTACTCACAATGTGAGAAAGCCCCTTTGCCCCCAAGGGATCGGTGTCCATTGGATAACGGGGGGCGTGGGCTCCCACAGTGAGTCAGCAGCCAGGAACGGAGACGGCTGCTCAGCAGGTCTAGGAGAACGAGACCCCGAAGGATCAGAGTGACTAAGGGCACGAGAGACCAAAGGCCTAACGTAGCCTGTGTTGCGAGACCCCGAAGGATCATCGCTACGAGAAACCGAAGTTTCCCTGTCACTAAACACCGAAGTGTTGGAGGGACTAAAGTTACGAGAGCCCAAGGGTTCTGCCTAACTAATGTTACGAGACCCCGAAGGGTCAGCGTAACGGGAAACCAAAGTTTCCTTGTCACTAAACACCGAAGTGTTAGTGACTAAAGTTACGAGACCCCAAGGGATCAACGTAACTAAAGTTACGAGACCCCGAAGGGTCAGCGTAACGAGAAACCGAAGTTTCCCTGTCACTAAACACTAAAGTGTTAGTGACTGAACAGCAAGCTGGTCTAATCAGGAACAATCCTCCGAAGAGCAGAGAGGTGAACACTTCGTAAAAGAGACTTGAAGACACTGGTGATGGTGCCCCTAAGGGCCGTAGGGTTAGCAAGCTGACCTATAAGGAGCAATCCTCCGAAGAGGAGCCCTTATGAGTGGCCTCCCTCGCAAATGAGAGAGGTCAAAACTGATCCTGCAGCTGCTCAGCCCCTTGAGCATAGCTACAGAAGAGACCGCTCAGCCCCAAGAGCATAGTAACAGGAAGTTCCATGGACCGGCCTTGCAACCGCTCAGCCCCTTGAGCATGGTTACAAGAGCGGTAGCCCAGCACCAAGAGCAACCGCCTAAGGACCAGAAAAAATTAAGGTATGAGAAGCTCCCATTCTGCAGGGGGAAGATCTCACACCTGGGAAGGGAACCTCCCTCGAAAGGGAAGTTACCTACCCCTGGAGGCGAACCTCCTTATCGTTCTAAGATGAACTGAAGAGCTGACAGTTGTCACGGGAGAACTTCTAAGAGAAGGGATAACGCCCATGACGATGTCCAAGAGAGACTCCGCAGGCATAAACAGGACAGCTCTGCTTCGTTGGCACACTTCAGTCAAACGAAGAAAAACTGCATAGTTAACTGGGAAAATACAGTTAAATAATTATTTAACAGAAATTCCCCCGGGAGGAACTCCGAAGAGTAACCCCAAGGGAATAGCAAAACATAAGAATTAAAAATTAAGTATGCGCCCTCCTCCCCCACTGACATTCACGGGAGAAGGGGGAGGGCGGAGAACTTTAACAAAAAACAGAATTATAACTATGTAACTGATTTTTGAATGTTCACAAATAGTAAGAACCACTGACCCCCGAAGGGAAGTGTTCCCCAGAAGCTGAAAAGTTAAAAATACAATTAGATTTCATTAAAAATAATCGAGGCAAATAAAACGGAAAAGCAACTCAGCCCGCAATGGGAAAGAAGTTTCCTTAATAGTACGTAGTAGTAGTAAAGGGTGAACGACCTCGAGTAGAGAGAGAGAACGTAGTCAAACTAAACTCCCACATTCCCTTCGCTGAGAATCCAAGTTCCCTGTAGGAAAGGAGGAACACCGAAGATAAAAGATGAATGAAGAAAGTCCAGCGATGACGATTCCCCACGGCGGACGAATTAACGGAAAGCCGAAGAAAACGACCGAAGGACCAAGAGGGAGAGGCCGTGCCCCATGACGAGAAACCGTGGTGGCCTAGCACTACCGGTGTCGTTGTCGTACACTACCACACAGCACAAACACTGAAAAGAAAACTTACTACATTTCTATACACAAAAATATATACATAAACATAAAGAATGTTTATATATATATTACAAGTATAAGAAAAAATAAGTAAAGAGACAAAAAGCATTAATGGCTGTCAAAAAGCGAGGGTGAAAGCGGACAGGTCCGCTCACCATCCAGGCCAAAAGTAAAGTGAGCTCATCACACAGGTGTGTGAGGGGGGGTAGCAAGCTACCCCCCCCCCCCCGCTAACTAGCAATGGGGTAGTAAACCCTCGTTAAAATTCTAATGGCTGGTCATTTCAGCTACGAGAAAGTAATAACCCATATTAAATAGCGTGGTTTGTATTTCAGTTACGGAACAATAACGATTTTGAGCGGGACTTGAACCCCAGTCTGGCGTTCACCAGTCAGGTACGTTACCATATCAACCACCACAACCCTGTTATAATGAGCTGAAGTTGATGATGGAACACAGCCACTAGGGGTTTCTGTTCATAAACGAGCCTGAGAATTGGTAGCACGATCAGGACATACGCAATTAGGGGACAAAGGAACACAGCCACTACGAGAAAATAATATCCTCAGGCGTAGAAATGGCGGTGCGAACCGTGACGTCATCAAAAAGAGAACATAGCAGCTCGTACAGACTTGTTGGATTGACCAACCAATGGAGGAATATCATTACTCATAGGGATAGCGGCACATGAAGCGACGGCAACATGGGCAGGGAGAGCAGCACAAACAGACTTGTTAGATTTAACATTCGACCTGGCTGATCCGTAAATGGATAAAACGCATGGGATTAACAAAGGTTTATTAGTCACAATCAACTTCTTAGCAGTAGTAGGCTTAGAAGTAGAGGATATTAAAGGTCTAGAGCCTGGCCATGGCTGGGGTTGTGGATACCATCCTCAAAATAACGTGCTGGGGAGTTCTGGGATGAGTTCAGAGAACTCTCAAGAAGAGAGCATTGGCGAGGACGCCTGAGCGTACGAGAAAAGCCTGGCTTATGGGAAAGAGCTGGAGAATGGTAATAAGGATCCTCTAACAAGACTGCTTCTGTACGAGGAGAAGTGGAAGTCCTGACTCTAGAGTTCCGCGAAAACGAACTAGGGGTGGGGGAGACTTTCGATGCTTGAATTGAAGATACTTCCAAGAACAAAAAGTCATCCCTGGCATAATCAATCATATAGGGCTAACCACTCAACCCACTAGAGGGAGGTGAGGGGGATCTATGCATAACAGAATAATCAGGTACCAAGGATACCTGGATCGGAGCCGGCTAAGGGAGCGCAGTGGCCGTAGCCAAAGGATCAGTTACAATCATCTATTTGGGATTACAATGCACGTTACAAAAAAATACATGACAAGACATTAAGCAAGTTATCAGAATCAATTATTAACCCTTTTACCCCCAAAGGACGTACTGGTACGTTTCACAAAAGCCATCCCTTTACCCCCATGGACGTACTGGTACGTCCTTGCAAAAAAATGCTATAAAAATTTGTTTTTCATATTTTTTGATAATTTTTTGAGAAAATTCAGACATTTTCCAAGAGAATGAGACCAACCTGACCTCTCTATGACAAAAATTAAGGCTTTTAGAGCAATTTAAAAATAATATACTGCAAAATGTGCTGGGAAAAAAATAACCCCTTGGGGGTTAAGGGTTGGAAATTTCCAAATACCCCGGGGGTAAAAGGGTTAAGCTATGGCAGTCATCTTCTGTGACTGGGGCCTCAGTGACCTGACACAAAGGACCACGATGGTGGACAACTTTCTACGCAGAAACGAGCTTGCATTTCTCACCATTGCTGGAAGAAGATGAGGAAGGAGAACAATCTCTCTTAGGTCGTTTCTTGCGTTGAGAACAATATCTCTCCCATTGTGAGGATGGCCACTCCCTACAGTACTCACATGGGGATTCCACGGAACCTCTCTTGTCATGACACGAGGGGCAAACGGGGTGCAGATCAACATCTACCCGACTCATAAAGGTGCTACAGGGGTGCCAGTAACAGCCAAGACACGAACACGACTCTAGACGTACTACAGTAGCCATAATGTAAACACTTGTAACTCACATTTAATTATAGCACAGACATGCACTTGGATTGCCTACCAACCTATTTGATGCAATCGTAACCCCGCTTTTTTTTAGTCTGGTCGTAAAAAACAAGACTGGGAGTAACCCATTTAAATGCCTTAGAAATTTTTATCTGCGTAGGAATAAACCATATTATATTCCCATACAGCACTCACAATGATGCCAGTCAACAACAACTTTGCAATTCATTAATTAAAAATTCAATAATGATAAGAAAAGAACCACCCACTCCCTACTGTTTCAGTTTGAGAACAAGGACCTCATAATTAACACTGTCAAAGGTAGCACTGTAATTAAGGCCAATGATAAGTACTTCCTAAGCACAATCAAGAGATTTCTGTACAGCGTTGGAAATTATAAGATGGGCATCAATTGCTCCAAGCCCTTTGCAAAATCAAAACTGCTTACTGGAGAACAGATTATTATCTTCAGCATACCTATTCAGATATTTTTCCAAGAAGTTCAAAAACTATAGATACTATGGGAGTTATGGAAATTGGGTGGCAATCATCTGGGCTAGAGCTACAGCAAACACATTCAACTAATGGAGTAACATTACTAATACTCCATGTGTAAAGAGAATCTCTTCTTGCTAGCTTGTAAAAAATTGCAGACAAATTAGGAGCTAAAATATCAGCAGTCTTTTTAAAAAACAAAGGATAATACCATTTGGATCTACACCTCCATAAGTATTAAGGTCCATCAAGAGTGTTTTAATTTCAAAGGACTGAAAAGCTTGATTTTCTCATTACTCTGCTTACTATAATTCTTGGACACCCTTGGTTCCTAAAGGTCCTTAAGTTAGGTCACATGGTTATCAGCAGCTGCCTTCCCCTTCTCCATCCTTGGTTGCTTTTCAGGATAATGTAAAAGGAATTGGTTTGTTAAGAACAAATTTAACTTCTTCAATTGCAACTGATCCATATGAGTTAACTTGCCTGATATTTTCCAAGAGAAAAGGAGGCTAATGTAAATACAATGGGTATTCAAGATACCTGGTTTTAGTACCAAAACCCTAAGAATACAACATATACTGAATTACTCATTTATATACTTTTGTACAGTAATTTCATAGGCACAGATAGCAGTATGTTCAGTATATTTCAAGAAAGAAAATCTGTAAACATTCTACCACACAAACATGTGTTGTTAATGAAAAGGTCAATAATATTTTGATTTGCATCTAAATCCAAGAAACAAGTCTTTATTGATAAAGAGAACATAGCTATGGTTAGTCCAAATTATATCTGACATAGTTTTAAACTCCCCATTACTTTGAGGATACAGGAAGTCAAGAATTCATGAAGTGGTCATCACAAGATGAAGTACTGCATAAGTTTTGCATTCAAATACAGAAGGATTAAAGACTACGATGATCACAATAAATCTATTACTCATAGAGAAATTCTTATAAAAGGCATGAAAAATAGGAAGCTCCTAATTTACTGAGGCTCGCTAAACTCAGCGTGTTGAAAAAACAATCTATTGCCATTCAAAATTCTGTTACTACTCTTTATTTATGTTATCAAAACTGATTTGACCAGTACTTTACATCGAAAGTTAAGTAATACCACTCTATTCTTTTGATTTTACTGAAGAGTCCCAGGCAATTTATTTCCAATTTTGTAAACAGTTAATTTTCTATGCAAAATTCATCTAACTCAATTTGCATGATCAACATTAAAAATACTATTTCATGAAGAATTGCAAAGTTGGCCGTACTTATATAAGTATACAATAAACCAATAAATCTAACCTTGTAAGCTTACATACCTCTAAATAATTTGTCCCTTTGAAAATGAACATGAAAGGCAACTTTAAATATAAATTAGTAGGGCAAAAAAGTACATGAAATCATAGTTGCACAATACAAAATCTTATCATAATAATAGGAAGGGATTTCAGTTAGTATATGATATTGCAAAAAAAATTTAAGAACTCTAGTTTTCATGATTTTGTCTCTGAGGTGTATACAGTATTGTCAGCCAAAGAGATATTTTCCATGTCCTACCACTTGGCAAATAAAATAAACGATTTCTTATAAAAGGAGGTGACACGAGTATGTTCCAAACCTTAAAATTCTGCTATTCTCATATCTAATTCTGAAAAAGCAGTATATTGTATTGTATCATTTATACTCTAAAATGGTTTAATTTTATCCATCCTTATTCCCGTAATTTTCTTAGCCAACATAAATTATAAAATATATGGGAGTCTAGTAGAAAAAATATAGTCTCAAAAGGTTAATTTAATATACAAAACACATCAAACCATTAAAATAGGATTAGAAGAAAAAAAACAGCTTATGGGCCAAACAATTTCATTGTGACCCAATCGTTTCAATGGTAGATTCATGCAGCAAAACCCGCTTGCTCGCCTTGATAAGAAATTGTCAAATACATTACAGCATTGTGCTTTCAAATATCAGTGCAGATAGCATTCTAATACTACCAAATGCAAGTTCTTGCTATAAACAAGTGCAAACATCATAATTCGACATACTATACATGGCATAACAACATCAAAGACATCACAGTGACTACAGACCCGAGGATGCTTTTAAAAGAAAATTGTAGTACTATGGTTTATATGTTCTATGATAGTCTATATGCATTATTTATACCATAGTTCCTCCATTTCTCACTTGATTCTTACAAAATAATTCATACTCATTAGGACATAACACCATCTGTCATGAAGTTAAACCTTCACTGACTTCAATTGTACATATATTGCACCACTGGTTTTCAGTTAAAACCTTTTACTTACTCTACAACTGTACCCTTGAATAAAACAAATGATTGTGCACTTAAGAGACCATTCCTAAATATTAATAAAATTACAGCAATATGGAAGATCTTGAAATAAGAATTAATATCAAAACATTGATGATACTAACCTGTTTTGCACTACACAGTATACACTCAACTTTATCACAAATATGAATAATGAGGCACTTTGAGAACACAATCATAAAAATGAAATATAATAATGGCAAACACTCCATTAAATAATGTATCCATCATTCCTTCTCATCAGCATTTCATCACGCGTATGCTAAACACACGAATACAAAATTCCTAGTCGGAGACATACCTCTGGAATACAATGGCAGATGTTCATATCCATTACATACAGTAGCCAACTGTAGAACATTATATCTTATTTCTTTATTATGATGTAAGCAAGCATTCTCCACAGCTATGGTATATGGTATATTAAAAGAAAGAGCTTATATACACCATTTCAGTAATTGGTGACTTAGAATAATGTGGCCTTAGGAGAAATGTTTGTTTTACACTGAAACTACAAGATATTTGTTAGTAAAATAACTTTTCTATAAGAGATTGCTTGTAGCAAAGGGAAACTCCATTGCACTAAGATATGAAATTCATTATTCATGAAATTAATTCGGTGGCAAACAAATAAGATTTTAACTACAGTAGAGCTATTTGAGGGTTTAAGAATGTTGTCTTTTAATGGAGAAAATTACTCGACAGTTAGTCAATTACAAATGAAAAAAACATTGAATACATACTAAGTGGTATCAAAGTTCTCTGTAACTTCCATACTACAGTGAACCCTCGCTACTTCGCGGTTCGACCATCGCGGATTCACCACTTCGCGGATTTTTTCCATAACCCATATATATACAGTAATATATATATATATATATATGTATGCATGTATTTATGTATATATGTAGGTATGTATATGTGTATACATATAAATATATATATATATATATATATATATATATATATATATAAACACACACACACATATATATATATATATATATATACATATATATATATATAATATATATATATATATATATATATATATATATATATATATATATATATATATCTAAAGTAGGAAGATGTGATGTAGTTCTAAGGGAAAAGTATGGGAAATATGTCTGGGTAATAAGCAAAGCTCTACCTCCAGTTTGTTTCTTCATTATGATCAGAGATAAATGTAAACAAAACATTGGTTGCCATTTTTTATTGTGCATTTTAGCGTGTTTAGGAAATGCATGATATAAAATCACCTTTAATATTTGTGCCTGTTTTAGTTTAGGGTACTGTAGTACATGCATTAAGTGTTCTGTACATTAAAGGGTAGTTTGTTAACAGAACTACGTACAAGGGAAGGTTTTAAAAGTCTGAATATACATGTTGAATAAATAGGTAAATATGGTGTCACTACTTCGCGGATTTTCACCTATCGCGGCCGCGACTGGAACCTATCTACCGCGATAAACGAGGGTTCACTGTAATCATTTCTTTTTTTTTTTTGCTAAATTATAAACACTACACCATTAACAATAACATGAAAAATTCTCAAATTTTCAAACCAAGTTTTCCTTATATACCGTACAAGAAACTGCTATGTTGGAGCCTATTACTTTGGTACTAAAAGGACTAATCAATCATAACTTATCAAACTTGCTCTTCAGACGGAGTACAGCCTTATCTCTTTTACCCATTTTCTTAACTTGAAGTTTTTTCTCAAGTTTTGAATATGATCAGTGGGAAAGAGTAAGAGGTGAAATGTGAGGTAATGGTTTGAATCTAGAGCGTTTGTGCTGAAAATACTTATATGTATCTATATTGCTTAATCAGAGCTATCACAAATAAGGGGAATGCTCCGCCTGGGATGACACTATTAGTATATAGTACAGTATATAAATAAAGAGGCTACACTCAAATTCAATAACCACTCATATAATGCGTTGGTCAAGACAAGCTTTCATATCTGTTCGATAAAATGAAAGATAGCTCAAGCTGAAACGATTGTCTGTCTTGGAATGAAAATGAAAGTAAGATTCCAAACACCAATGTGAAAGTCAATAGAGAGCATTAAATGAATCCCTGTAATGATTGAAATGTAATTCAACCACTTTACTAGCCTAAAATTTTATTTTTTCAAAAGCTAAGAAGTTTTGACATTGCCTAACAGTGGTCATTACATGGACAAAATAATGATGACTGATCACAATTTCTCAGAATACATCCTGAAAAGATTGTAAGACAGGGCATTACATGGGACCCGAACATTCTGAAAGTATAAATAGGCCAACAACTAAGAGAAAAAGCTCAATGAGGAAAGAACTGGGGATCAGCTGGGATAATCTGCATGTGAGATAAGCCTGGTTGGATATGTAAGTTACAGAGGTTAGTGGCTCAGATCCTAATCAAGAACTATGCATTCGAAAAATATTTCAAGTGTGACATTGTTCTTACTCACTTGAAACTTTGCTACCTTGGTGTCTCATGCTTACAGTCCAAATTAGTTTTTCTTTGTTGCTAATGAAATGTTAAAGGTCAAGGGAAGTGTAATAGATGAGACAATTTTCTCTCAACAATCCCAATGAAATATGATAACTAATTTGATGCCATTAGAGACTAATAGCTCTTTTAGTAATGAAAGGTATCTGTGAATTAAAGGGTTTCCATAATTACATGAACAAAAAATTTTAAGAGTGAAAACAAAGCCAAGGTAGTTTGCAATATGCAAGACTCATAAAAGAGGAGCAACTTTACTTTGGAGACATGAATGTTTGGGTGGTCTTACACAATTCAAGTTTTTGACATGAATTACTTTCAAATTTTTTTATCAACATTTTGTAAGAGGCCTTCAATATGAACCATAGACTAAATTTGCAGGCCAATGATAACATCTGCCCAAAACAGTTTTGATTGTCTTGCACACATTTTACTGAGAGGTTCTTAGATAAGCACTATATGAGCATGAACCTAAGGAGAGTAAATAAGAGGCTAAAATCACCAACGCAAGTAACACCTTTGAGAATACAAAACTTTCTGCTTTATAAAAGGACAATCTTTACTGAAATCAAGATAAACTTGTCTCACTATTAATGGAAAGTGTAGCAGTAAAATCTACAATTCTTTGAACATCTTTGATGTATAAACATCAGTGGAAACAAGACATTTTTTTATTCGTGCCATGTGTCAATTTGACTTCAAGATGAATAGATTCATTCATGGTACAGAATTCAAGTTTTTGTGCTAGGAAAAAGAAGTGTTTAGCAATAGGACAGGCTTGAGTATCAGACTGTCATTAGTGAGTGCTTGAGAAAATTTCAAATCAGATGTTTTCCTAGACTAGCTGAGCTCAGGCCAGCATGCCAAAGCATGAAAAGAAGGTAGAAGAAATAGATGAAGTATAGAGGTAGGGTAAGACGTTAAATGGCTGGATGGAAAACTTGAGTTTTTAATCTATCAAGACTTTACGACATCATAATCCGGCAGTTATTCCTTGCCAAGGTCTAATAAAAAACTCAGAGATATCTCAATAACAAAGTAAGAAATTTTCACCAGCTTATCATTTACCTGATGAAAAGGCATCAGTTCCCACTGTTACAAATTGGAAATATGAATGAAACTCTTATTAAATATGATATGCAGGGCAAAAAAATGGTTAGATATGAAAGGAGTAAAATCACTTGAACGCTAAAAGTACATGACATGAGATGAGGAGGTTTATGGAGGTAATACCTTACTTGACTGAAGGTAAAAATTTAAAACATGGTTATTTTCAAATGCAAAACAAAACCTGAACTAAAGTTTCTTCCTGGTGTTTTTTCTCACTTTCGCAAAAAAGGGTAGAATGACGAGAACAGAGTGACATCATACACTGAAAATATTTGGAACATAGGGTTAGGTAGCATACAAAACAAATGCAGTTTATTGGTTTGGGGCGAGTTTTATAGCCCCGTAACGCCGAATACCTGTACTAATACCCAGTCATCACGAATAAATACTGATTCTGTAGTTATCCTTGGTATTTACTGTATACTGCAGCCATATGACAGGGGGTTAAACATCACTTGAGGATAATATGAGAAAGCAATGGAATGAATGGAGAAAAATCTTCTACAAAAGGTGGAGCTATATGTGCTGCCTCACTTGATACATTCTGCCAATTTGTTATACAAAAGGACCTCAACTTACAAATGTAATTGGTTTCAAGAAGCTGCTGGTAGGTCAAAATGTTTGTAAGTTGAATTGTGCCCTAGGGTAGGCCTAACTTGAATCCCATGCTGTCTACAAAGGTCAGCAAATAGCCGGGTTTCATATAAAATAGATACAAGGTTATTACAAATGTCAATTTTGCTTACTGTATTAAATAATATAATATTGTTTTATTACATTATTTCTTAATCTTATTTTTGTTATTTTCAGTTGAATTTGTGTCTGTATCTCTGAATGTTTGTAAATAAAATTAATGCAAAACTGTAATAAAAATGTTTAAATTAAGTATTTCTAATGCCATGGATGGTACAGAAAGATGATGATCTCACGATAGCGACAACAAAACCGTAGACTCACCAGAACCAGACTGGAAACCATACTTTGATGGCATATGTGATGAATTTTGTTATATGTATGAGAAACTTTTCAAAATGGATAATGATGATTGTGGGGAATTTTATGGGCTCTTGATCTACAGAAATTTGTATAATCTCTCAAGTTTTAACTGCAATTTCTGTACTGTAAAAGAATTCTATTGAAAAAGAAATGTATTTAACCCAGAATTTTCTTATTTACCACAAAAAATGATAATGAATTTTCAATGAAGAATTGGAATCACAAATCTTATTACTATGCATTAATTATACTACCATTAACCATTGAATGATAAAGGTTGCTGGAGTGCAACCATAACTGTTTACATTTTCTCAGTTGGACTCGCCTATAGAGAAGTTGATTTTGTTGATATGCAATCATTCCTTGAAAACATTTATCATAAATAAATAAATAAATCAATAAATAAATAAACATACATATATATATATATACAGTATACATATATACAGTATATATATATATATATATATATATATATATATATATATATATATATATTATATATTATATATATATATATACATATATATATATATATATTATATATATATATATATATATATATATATATATATATATATATATATTATATATATATATATATACATATATATACACACACACACACATATATATATATATATATATATATATATATATATATATATATACATATATATATATATATATATATATATATATATATATATATATATATATATATACATATATATATATATATATATATATATATATATATATATACATATATATATATATATATACATATATATATATATATATATATATATATATATATATATATATATATATATATATACATATATATATATATATTCAAAGTTTTAATTTTAGAATGGTAGTGTATATAAGAGATGACCACAATATCTGGAGGTGAATTTAAGGATGTAAAGGTTGTTTCCTGATATGACATATACTGTAAATACAGCAGTATCAGAAGAAATGCATTTTAAAAAAGGAAAATAAATTTAGAGGACAAGAAATATTTTCCAAGAAAGAGAATGAAAGAACAAGAAAAACTAAAGATGATGACTACTCACTAAGATTCCAAGATCTTTCAAGACTGGTTAAATGTCAGGAGATGCAGTACATGCTGACTTTAACATTTGGGACTTTTACAGCAAGGACAAACTTTGAGAGAATAAATTTACAATGAGAACATATATTTGAGACCCTGATGGTATCATAAGCCAGATTATAACATTGCTCATAATTTTAAGTCTATAATAAGATAAATGTCTTTTTTTATTTCAGGTCATATCAAAGTTCTATGACCTTGACAAACCAAATGCATATGTATATGAGTGCCACTTAAATTTGTCATGTTAAGGTATAGGAATAGTTAAGCAGAAGAGCTTGAAGATGCCACTTGTAAAATGAAGCACTTGCATGGATTCCAGAATTCCAATGTAATTTCAAGTAAACTAGGATATTCACACAAGCACCAATCAACAACTAAAAATTGTTGAATAAACAGACAACTGACATACTGGATGATTCAGAATAGAAAGTAGAAAGGAATATATAGTAAATGAACATTAATAATGTAGCAAAATATAACACTATCAATTTAACGGAACAGAAAATGGCTACTTATATTGGAAGAGCAAGATCTTTTTAGCAAAATCAGCCTTCTATATCAAAGTAATAGAATCTAATGAGGCAACAGTTTTACTTTAAACGTAAAAATTTTACTAGCATTATCCATTTTGCGTTGAAAGATACTTAAGAGTACACAACGCAATTGATCTAACTCTAAAATGTAGAATTGTAAGTTTCCTGCTTTTGTACAACCTATAAAAAAACATGCTTCCAACAATAAAACCATTATAAAAAGGGCTGAAATTAACAACCTGATTTGAAAACCTCTCCAAGACAAAGGCCACATTCTATAAATATTTCTAATCTTTGGTACTTAAATATACACTAAATGTCTAATATTAGGTTTGAAAAATGCTGTACTAAATCTTCCTATAGCAGATGATGAACCTAACAAAAATAAATATTAATTAGGGTCAACCTATATACTTCACTTCACCTTACACATTGCATACTGAATGTGTAACCTACTTCACAAAATAAATATCCAGGTTACAATATATTAATAAAAACATGCATTGCATAAATTTTTGTGCCACGATTATTTGGTCCTGAAACTCAAACCTATTTACCTGGTCTTAGGTTTCAACATCACTATACAGTAATTTAAAATTTGATATTTGAGTGATACTATATTTAATCAAAACATTCATAATAAATAAAAACTATAGATTACTTAAAAGTAGAGTAACAGAAATCTTTGGAATTGAAACATTGTGCAAGAAATCAAGAGCAATGCTCATTCAAATTTCCCCCAGTTGAAACTACAGTATGCGTCATGAATCAAAACACAAATGTTTATAGTGAGAAGGGCTAAGTTATTCACAATTCATCTCTCACAAAGGATTTCAGTATATTAAGCTTTCCCTGCAGTTCATCTTTCTTTTCCTTGGCTAGTTTACCACCCATCAAACCATTTACTCTCGTTGTTTCTGTGGTGATAAATTCATTACCCTTTTCTAGCACCCTCCTCATAACTTTAACGTAACTTTCAGCAATTGGCCTGTCAGATGGACTTTTTATCTTATCCCACTCATCTTCTGCTTTTCTCAATAGTTCTCTTCTCTCTTTAACATTATTAGAAACCATAAACTTGTCAGCAATCCGGTCAAAAACTTCAAGACATCCTTCTAAACCGATATAAATCTCAGAATGACGCCTGATAAACATTTTCAAGTTTTCTTCATTGAATTCTCCATCAAAATCTATTGGGTCTTCTTTCCCTGCAATAAATAGCTTGACGACAGGAAAGTCATCTTTTACCACGCCAAACCTTTCAGCAAGGTCCATGTTCTCATTATCGCCATAATCCTTGATTCCTACTTCTGCTACCAAGAGATCAGGAGAACCCCTACCAGCTGCTGATAACCTTGTATACTCATCGTGCTTCTTGCCATATGGATAAGCAATATCAAATTTTACAATGGCAGCCTTGAATTTAGGAATTATCTGCAATAAGAAAAATAGCTGTTAGGAATTTAATAAAATTGAATAAAGAAAATAGTTAATGTCCAATGGCATAGGAAAAGAGGGTAATCGGTACAGAAAATAAAACCATAAATGCTCACCTCCAGCTTGCCCCCCCCCCCCCCCCCCAAAAAAAAAATCCTTGATAATTTCTCATCAGCACAATAACCCCTACCATTACCTACCTCCTAGATTTTAAAACATTCACTTTTGAATACATAAGAATATACATTTTAGTATTTAGGTATAAAAAAAAAAAAAAAAAAAAAAAAACAATTTAAGTGCAAGTCTGCAATATTTACTTTCCAAAAAAAGAAAAATTTTATACAAACTCATTAGTTAACCCTTACAATACAGTATAGCTCTAACCAAGTATCAGACACACCAATCCTCATTTAATAAAGAAGATTGATTGAGTTAAGGTTTTCTGGAAATTAGACTTATAGTGACTCAGGAATCCAAGAATCTCAATGGCTCTAGCTATGAAGAATCAGAAGGTCAGGAGGTCAAATTGATTTTAAAAAGTATCTGTAAAAATATGTTCATAAACAATTGCAGAAATATGACAAATTCGTAAATAATTTGTATTTTTCCTAACTATACAAACCTTAGCTATTTGATAGGGGTATTACTTTCAGCATAGCTAAAATGACGAGCCATTAATTTTTAACGAGGGTTTACTACCCACACCTCTAGTTAGCAGGGGTAGGGGAGGGTAGCTTGCTAACACCCCCTCTCACACACCTGTGCTTGAGCTCACTTTGCTTGGAGGTAGGACTTCAAGGAGGATAGGGCTGGCGGGCAAGTTTGGTTAAATAGCTAAGGTTTGTATAGTTAGGAAAAATAAAAATTATCTACGAATTTGTCATTTGTTCCGGAACTGGAATACAAACCATGCTATTTAATAGGGGTGACTCACCCATTAGGAAGGGTGGACGTCCCAGCCAGTATGGCTTTTGGCTTTGCCCGGGGGCTCCTTATTTGAGTGTGTAAGCACCCAAGAAATAAGGAGTCCCCGCACCTCACTAAAACCTTGCTACGCAAGGTCTGCGGCCTACACAAGCTGTGTGTGAAGGTATGAAGAAGTGTGACTCGTCCTGGAAAGTTGTTCTGAAGTATTAATCTCAATACTAGGAACACAAGGGAGCATGGTTTACCTGCAGTAGTTTGAGGTCAGCTATGCAGAGAACCCAAGATTCTGCTTTCCCCAAGAGAGGGGATGATGAAGAAAAGAATAAGGGCCAGTCAGACCTTTTCATTCATGCAGACTAAAACCGGGTACCAATGCCATCAACCTTCTGCTACTTGTCCAATAAGGAGCTTGAGGTTTCAAACCAGCTGTTGTGCAGCCACCACAGGACCGATAGAGAACGTATCGAGTCTCCTGTGGGTCACGTCTTGCAGGTAGTGGGATGTGAACGTTGTTTGACGTTTCCAAACCCCAGCTTGAAGAACATGCGTCACTGAAAAATTTCTTCTGAAGGCCAGGGACGTAGCTATGCCCCTGACATCATGTGCTCTGGGGTGATGTGACAGAGGAGGGTCTGGATTCAGTGCCAGGTCAATGACTCGGCGAATCCATGCAGAGATGGTATTCTTGGTGACCTTCCTCTTAGTCCTTCCTGTGCTGACGAATAGTACTGGCACACGAGGACGGGCTCCGGCTGTTCTTTTGAGGTACAGCCTCAAACTCCTTACTGGGCATAGTAAGAGATGGTCTGGGTCATCTGTTACAGTACGGAGACTAGAAATCCGGAAGGAGTCGAATCGAGGATCCGCTACTCCTGGATTCTGAACCTTAGCAATAAACTCAGGGACGAAGCTGAACGTTACCTCCCCCCCCCCCATCCCCTTGAATGGGCGATGTCATACGAGAGACCATGAAGTTCGCTAACTCGCTTAGCCAAGGCCAAAGCTAGCAGAAACACCGTCTTCCAGGTTAGGTGGCGATCTGATGCCTGGCAAAATGGTTCACAAGGAGGTCTCTCAAGAGACCTGAGAACTCGAACCAAGTTCCACGGGGGAGGCCTCACTTCAGACCGAGGGCAGGTAAGTTCATAACTACGTATGAGTAGAGAAAGTTCTAGCAATGAGGAAATGTCAATTCCTTTCAGCATGAAGGCGAGACTTAAGGCTGAGGGATAGCCTTTAACTGCCGAGACTAAAGGGCGCATTTCTTCACGCAAATACATAAGGAACTCCGCTATTGTTGGAATAGTGGCATCGAGTGGAGAGATACCCCTTCCACGACACCAACCACAGAAGACTTTCCACTTTGCCTGGTAGACTGCTGATGAAGACTTTCGCAGGTGTCCAGACATCCTGATGGCAACTTGTTGCGAAAATCCTCTCTCAGAGAGGAGATGCTGGATAGTCTCCAGGCGTGAAGCCATAGTGTACTTACAGCTTTATGGAAGATGTTGGCATGTGGTTGTTTGAGTAGATTGTGTCGTGGAGGGAGTTCTCTTGGTGGCTCCGTTACGAGTTGCAGAAGGTCCGGGAACCATTCTGCGTGATGCCATAGCGGAGCTATGAGGGTCATTGAAAGATTGACCGATATTCTGGTCTTGTTGAGTGCCCTCTAAATCAGACAGAACGGGGGAAAGGCGTAAACGTCGATGTTGTCCCACCGTTCTTGGAAAGCATCTTGCCAGAGAGCCTTGGGTAAACGTCGATGTTGTCCCACCGTTCTTGGAAAGCATCTTGCCAGAGAGCCTTGGGTAAACGTTGATGTTGTCCCACCGTTCTTGGAAAGCATCTTGCCAGAGAGCCTTGGGGTCTGGGACTAGGGAACTGTACAGCGGGAGCCTGAAGTTCAGGGCCGTTGCGAAGAGGTTCACAGTTGGAGAACCCCACAAAGTCAGGACTTCGTTGGCTACTAGATGATCCAAAGACCACTCGGTACTCATTATCTGAGATGCTCTGCTCAGGTTGTCGGCAGGGCACATTCCTTTTGCCCGGAATGAAGCGTGCCGATAGTGGTATCGAGTGGATTTCGGCCCATCTCAGTATCTCTACTGCTAGATGGGATAGTTGCTGTGAAAAAGTACCTCCTTGTTTATTGATGTAGCCCACTACTGTGGTGTTGTCGCTCATCACTACCATAGAGTGACTTGCCAGGTACTGTTGGAACTGTTGAAGGGCTAGAAAGACGGCCTTCATCTCTAGGAGATATATGTTGAGGTACTTTTCTGACTCTGACCAGAGGCCTGAGGTTGTGTGGTGCAGCATGTGGGCCCCTACCCTTTTTTTGAAGGGTCCGAAAACAGCACCAAATCTGGGGGGAGGACAAGAAGATCTTGTCCACCCACCACTGGAGATCCGTCAGTTCCGCAGGTCCCATGGGGATATGGATGTCCGGGGAATCGTACGCTTAATTCCACCGGGACTTGAGTCGCCACTGGAGGGATCTCATCCTGAGGCGACCATTGGGAACTAGACGGGCCAGCGATGAAAGGTGACCGAGGAGACGTAACCACAATTGGGCTGGAAGTTCTTATCGTCTGAGAAAAGGTCTTTCGACCTTCCTCTGCCTTGCTATCCTGTCGTCTGATGGGAAGGCTTTGTGGAGAGTGGTGTCTTTGATCATGCCTAAGTATACCAGTCTTTGAGTGGGAAGCAGTGAGGAATTCTCGAGATTTACCATGATCCCCAGCTTTTGGCAAAGTCTCAGAAGTTTGTCTCGGTGTTGAAGGAGGGTTGACACCAAGTCTGCTAGGATTAACCAGCCATCCAGATAACGGAGGAGACGGATGCCAATCCTGTGTGCCCAAGATGATACTAGGGTGATCACTCTGGTGAAGACTTGTGGTGCTGTGGAAAGATCTAAGCACAGCACCTTAAACTAGTATTTTCTGTTGTCTAGGCTGAATCTTAAGTACTTCCTTGAAGACGGATGGACTGGGATCTGGAAGTACGCGTCCTTTAGGTCCAGTGTGCATATGAAGTCTTGCGGTCTTACTGCTATCTGACCGTGTCCGCCGTCTCCATGCTAAATGGAGTTTGTTTGACAAACTTGTTCAGAGCTGAGAGGTCGATGACTGGTCTCCCGCCTCCAGATGCCTTCTTTACAAGAAAGTGGACTGAAAAAGCCTGGGGATCCATCGAGGACCTCTTAGAGAGCACTCTTCTTCAACAGGGTCTGGACTTCTGCCCGAAAGGCTTGCCCCCTTGCTGATCCCATGGCAAGGGAGTTCAATGACACGGGATTCGTTGTCAGGGGAGGTAGAGATGTTATGAATGGGACGCGATATCCTAGACTGATCACGGAGATTGTCCGGGAATCAGCCCCGAGTTGCTTCCACCTGTTTGAGCCACTTTGTAGGCATCCCCCCACTGGTGGAAATGCAGGGGGACTGCCTATTCTAGCGTTTGCAGCCTCGGCTGCTCCCTCTAGGATTCTTGCCTCCCCTGGAGGACTTTTTACCTTTCCTTTCTTTGACAGGAAAGGGCTTAGACAGCACGATCTTCGCTGCTGTTGTCGTCGTAGCGGTCTTCACTAGACGGGACTGCTGTGGTGCTGGAGGCTTATAGGGCTTGGATGTTAAAACCCTATGAAGAAGGGAGTCTTCATGAGACTTCCTCCACCTCTCAGCGGCATGTTCCACATCCTCAGGCTCAAACATGACGGATCCCTCTAGGGAGGAATGTCTGAGCCTATTGATCTCGGCACTAGGGACCTTCTGATGGAATCTCTCAGCTACTGCATCATGACGTTTCAGGATGGTATTTGCCCACAAGTTCGAGACTTGGTGGGCCAGAAACTCGATCGTGCGAGTACCTGAGAGAAGGAAGGTTTCCATAGCTTTCCTGGTACATTCCTTGGAGAAGTCCTCAGAACGTATCAGGAAACCTAAGGTCCCCAACCAGATATCGAGCCATGAAGTGGCTTGCATAGCACACTTCGCAACTTTCTACTGGTTGAGGATCTCGGCTGCCGAGAATGTGACCTGCCGGTTAGAGAATCTCTCAAGAGGGACTCCCCTGGTTAGCTCTTCCAGCGAGTGGTGCAGAGAAAGAGCTAAACAATGCTCCTCCAGGATCTCGAAGTACCTCCTCTGCTGTACGCGAGGAGATGGGAGGAGCTTGTTGGTGGCACCGGAACGGTTGGAGGAGGACATCTCGGAGAGCTGTTGTGAGATCTTGTCCTTGGTACTCTTAACCCCCTGAAACCAAGGCAGGGCTGTACTGGTCTTAGAGGGTTTCTGAGTACCAAAGTCACGGTCCAAGACCGTGTCTTTGCCCTCTCGAGGAGGGATCTCTGGGTCGGAAAACCCATTGAGAGCCCTCATTAGAGTCAAAACTTGCCAAAATGCATGTTCTGACTCTTGCTGCTCTCCTCCTGCTATAGGACTTGCAGCGAAGTCTCCTTCTATCCCCGAAGGCTCTTCTTGGGGAGAGACGCGGACATTCCCTGAGTGGCTAGCTGGCTCCATCCTAGTCCTAGTAGAGGACTTTGGCAATGTTTTGGAGTCCTTAGATTTCTTCCTAGGAAGGATATAAGACTCCAACATTGACGAGGGTGGCATGTTCCTTTCAATCCCCGACTGAGTAGACCCCTCAGCGCGAAGAGAGGTTTCCCCCATTGGTGCGATGGGGAAAAGTCTCTCTTCGTGTGATTCCCTTGGGGACGGGAAATCTTCGTCCAAAAAGGAAGGAGAGGCAGTCTGATGAAAAGAAGGAACCTGCCTTAAAGGTCTGTGGGGAATCAGTTTCGCCCTCAGGGAAGTGACCGCGTCTGGAACTCCTCTCTTTCTCTTCAAAGGGGTAGAAGAAGCCATGGTTCTGTGTTCCAATTCAGAGAGGACGGGCTAGAAAGCCTGAGCTACGGCTCTGATCAGGGCACCGAACCAGGGCTGTTGGCTGACAGACGTGCTGTCAGACATACCCTTTGAAGGGAAAGGGATTGAAAGATCCCTGGGAGGAGTCACTACCATTGGTGGGTTCACCTGTGGTAGCTTTGGGATCCTGGACCCCTCTGGAAGTTTCCCTTGCCCCACAATGCGTGGTGGTATGCGCTTGCGGGGAGGGGAATGAGGCAATGGCAACCTTGCCGTACGTCATTCAGTAGCCTCGCGCGCGGGAGGATATGGGGGCCCGCGCGCGGGAGGATATCGGGGGCCCGCGCGGCGGGAGGATATCGGGGGGGCCGCGCGGCGGGAGGATATCGGGGGGGCCGCGCGGCGGGAGGATATCGGGGGGGCCGCGCGGCGGGAGGATATCGGGGGGGCCGCGCGGCGGGAGGATATCGGGGGGGCCGCGCGGCGGGAGGATATCGGGGGGCCGCGCGGCGGGAGGATATCGGGGGGGCCGCGCGGCGGGAGGATATCGGGGGGGCCGCGCGGCGGGAGGATATCGGGGGGGCCGCGCGGCGGGAGGATATCGGGGGGGCCGCGCGGCGGGAGGATATCGGGGGGCCGCGCGGCGGGAGGATATCGGGGGGGCCGCGCGGCGGGAGGATATCGGGGGGGCCGCGCGGCGGGAGGATATCGGGGGGGCCGCGCGGCGGGAGGATATCGGGGGGGCCGCGCGGCGGGAGGATATCGGGGGGCCGCGCGGCGGGAGGATATCGGGGGGCCGCGCGGCGGGAGGATATCGGGGGGCCCCGCGCGCGGGAGGATATCGGGGGCCCCGCGCGCGGGAGGATATCGGGGGCCCGCGCGCGGGAGGATATCGGGAGCCCGCGCGCGGGAGGATATCGGGGGCCGCGCGCGGGAGGATATCGGGGGCCGCGCGCGGGAGGATATGGGGGCCCGCGCGCGGGAGGATATGGGGGCCCGCGCGCGGGAGGATGTGGGGGCCCGCGCGCGGGAGGATGTGGGGGCCCGCGCGCGGGAGGATGTGGGGGCCCGCGCGCGGGAGAATATGGGGGCCCGCGCGCGGGAGAATATGGGGGCCCGCGCGCGGGAGAATATGGGGGCCCACGCGCGGGAGAATATGGGGGCCCGCGCGCGGGAGAATATGGGGGCCCGCGCGCGGGAGAATATCGGGGCCCGCGCGCGGGAGAAGCCTGGAGATTCGTCGAGGACCTCTTGGAGAGCCCCCTTCTTCAACAGGGTCTGGACTTCTGCCCGAAGGGCTTGCCCCCTTGCTGATCCCATGGCAAGGGAGCTCAATGACACTGGATTCGTCGTCAGGGGAGGTAGAGATGTTATGAATGGGACGCGATATCCTAGACTGATCACGGAGATTGTCCAGGAATCGGCCCCGAGTTGCTTCCACCTGTTTGAGCAACTTTGTAGGCATTCCCCTTGCCTATCCTAGCGTTTGCGGGCTCGGCTGCTCCCTCTAGGATTCTTGCCTCCCATGGAGGACTTTTTGCCTTTCCTTTCCTTGACAGGAAAGGGCTTAGACACCACAGCCTTCACTGCTGTCGTCATTTCAGCGGTCTTGACTGGATGGGACTGCTGTGGTGCTGGAGGCTTATAGGGCTTAGATATTAAAGCCCTATAAAGAAGGGAGTCTTGATGAGACTTTCTCCACCTCTCAGCGGCATGTTCCACATCCTCAGGCTCAAACAAGATGGATCCCTCTAGAGAGGAATGTCTGAGCCTATTGATCTCGGTGCTAGGGACCTTCTGATGGAATCTCTCAGCTACTGCATCCCAACGTTTCAGAATTGTATTTGCCCACAAGTTCGAGACTTGGTGGGCCAGAAACTCGATTGTGCGAGTACCTGAGAGAAGAAAGGTCTCCATAGTTTTCCTGGTACGTTCTTTGGAGAAATCCTCAGAACGTATCAGGATACCTAAGGTCCCCAACCAGATATCGAGCCATGAAGTGGCTTGCATAGCACACTTCGCCACTTTCTTCTGGTTAAGGATCTTGGTTGCCGAGAATGAGACCTGCCGGTTAGAGAGTTTCTCAAGAGGGACTCCCCTGGTAAGCTCTTCTGAGTGGTGAAGAGGAAAAGCTAAACAAGGCTCCTTAAGGATCTCGAAGTACCTCCTCTGCTGTACGCGAGGAGGTGGGAGGAGCTTGTTGGTGGCAATGGAACGGTCGGAGGAGGACATCTCGGAGAGCTGTAGAGAGATCTTGTCCCTGGTACTCTTAACCCCTTGAGACCAGGGCAGTGCTGTACTGGTCTTGAAGGGTTTCCGAGTATCAAAGACACAGTCCAAGACCGTGTCCTTGCCCTCTCGAGGAGGGATCTCTGGGTCGGAAAACCTGTTGAAAGCCCTCATTAGAGTCAGAACTTGCCAAAACGCATGTTCTGACTCTTGCTGGTCTCCTCCTGATGTAGGACTTGCAGCGAAGCCTCCTGTCCCCAAAGGCTCTTCTTGGGGAGAATCGCAGACGTTCTCCGAGTGGCTAGCTGGCTCCATCCTAGTCCTAGTAGAGGACTTCGGCAATGTTTTAGTCCTTAGATTCCTTCCTGGGAAGGATGTAGGACTCCAACATTGACGAGGACGGCATGTTCCTTTCAGTCCCCGCCTGACAAGACATCTCGGCACGAGGAGGTTTCCCTCATTGGTGCGATGGGGGAAAGTCTCTCCTCGCGTAATTCCCCTGAGGACAGGAAATCTTCGTCCGAAAGGGAAGGAGAGAGTCTGGGGGAAAGAAGGAACCTGCTTCGAAGGATTGCGTGGAGTCAGTTTTGCCCTTGGAGAAGTTACCGCGTCTGGAACTCCTCTTTTTCTCTTCAATGGTAGAAGCACCATGGATCTGTGCCCTAATTCAGAGAAGACAGGCTTGAACGCCTGCGTTACGGCTCTGATTAGTGCACCGAACCAGGGCTGTTGGCTGACAGACATACCCCTTGAAGGGACAGGAATTGAAGGATCCCTGGGAGGAGTTCTCATCATTGATGGGTTCGCCTGAAAAGGCTTTGGGATCCTGGACCCCTCTAGATGTTTCCCTTCTCCCACAATGCGCGCTGGTATGCGCTTGCGGGGAGGGAATGAGGCAATGGTGACCTTGCCGTGCGTAGTTCAGCAGCCCGCGCGCGGAAGGATATTGACGCTCGCGCGAGGTAAAGTAATGGTGCTCGCGCGAGGGAGAACACCGAGAATCGCGTGCGGGAGACTGCTGGTGCGTGCGGGAGACTGTTGGTGCATGCGGGAGACTGCGGGCGTGCGCGTGGGCGAATGATGGCGCACATGCGGGAGACTGTTGGCGCGCACGCACGTGCGGGCAAGAGTTCGCGCGTGCCCGTACCAGTCGTAGGGGGCGCACGCGCAGGAAAAAGACCCCTAGCGCGCGGGCACGCAGTTGAAATCTGTGCTGCTCGTGGGCGTGCCTCAGAATGTGGGCGCGAATCTGTAGGAGAGGATGGGCGAGTGCGCGCGGGGTGCGCATCCTCGCGGATGCGTGCGGGCGATGGCGAGAGCTGGCGCGTGGGAGAAGTCAGTCAAGTTGACTTCCCAGTAGCGCCCAGATCAGTCGATCGTTGGTGCGCAGGAGAGTTAACTGCTGGGCGTGAGCGCTGGCGCGCAGGAGGTTGACGGCGCGCAGGTGAGAGTTGGCGCGCAGCTGGGCGTGGGCGCGTAGGCTTAGGTTCAGACAAGGCCTGGCGTGCAGGAGAACGTGGGCGCGTATGTGAGTGTGTGCATAGCGCGTAGTGAAACTGTGCTCCTGTTGGGACGTATGTGCGTGTTGGCGCATACGCCCTTAATGCCCTGTGTTAGGGTTTGTTGATAGGGCCTGACGAGCTACTAGAGCGTGCTCGTCAGGTTTCATTGGCGCATAGCGCGTATCTGTGTGGGGCGCCTTGGCGTGCTCAGATGAAACCTTGCTAGGTTAAAACAAGAAGGGTGACGGCAGGTATGTCGGTTGGAAGGTCAACGTGTCCTTTAAATGGACGACCTTCCACGGAAGGAGATTGCGAACGATCTGCAGAAAGGTCCAGGACCAATGCAGGAACAGTGATCAGTGATTGTTGTCGAGGCTCCTCTGCGGGGGACTGCATCGAAGATGTTGAACCAAAGAGGCGCTTCCTCACCGCAGGTGAAGGAAGGCCTCTCTGGCGAAGAGGCCGACGAATGCGCCCTCTGGGGGCCATAGGGTCAGCGAGCTGACCTTCTGCAGTCCCCCGAAGAGGAGTCTCTGTAAGTGAACTCCCCCGAGGGGAAAAAACACTAGCGAGAGAGACTGTTGGACTTAGTTTCTCCCTTGTAAGTTGAACAGGAACGGGAGAAACTAAGCCGTCAGCTACCGTAGGGTTTAAAGAGGCAGAGGTGATGGGTGATACCGCATTGGATACCTCTGACACCACAACGTCGACAAGAGACAGAGGATCAACCTCTGTCGATGACGGCGATTGCTTGACAGCGGCACCCAATCGGATGTAGTCAAGTAAAACCTCCTTGGAGGGCGAACCAGTAAGCCCCAAGGAGGACCAAAGCTGAAAAAGGGGGGTTAGTGACAATCCTCCCCCGGGGGGAGAGATGGACCTGCTTCGCTAGGGGAAGCAACGTCATCTCTCGAGCCCCGAGTTTGGTAAACAGTACATCGGTCTACGCTACCACTCGACAGTCTCTCGAAAGAGACCTACCGAGTGGGAGCTTCGGAGGAGGTTTGGGCAACGGAAGAAGAGGCCTTGGGTTTTTCTCCTTCCGAAAAAACCTTCAAAGGAGAAATATCCCGTTTGGCCTTCTTCTTCCATCGTCGCGAAAACCTCTCCCACTGGGAGGTAGACCACTCCCTACACTCACCACACCTGTTATTACTATCACACCGTTGGCCCCTACAAGAAGGACAAAGGGCGTGAGGATCAGTCTTGACCGCCGACATGAATGTTCCACAGGGGCGGTCAGGATACCCAAGGCAGGTGTGCATAATCGCAGAGGCCAACTTCACAAACAGAACTATAAAAAGAAAAAGAAAAAAAATGCATTAAATGGCTACCAAATGAAGGCGAGGATGAAAGCGGACACGTCCGACTACCATCTGAGCCGAAAGCAAAGTGAGCTCAAGCACAGGTGTGTGAGAGGGGGGGGTGGGTGGGTAGCAAGCTACCCTCCCCTACCCCAGCTGTGGGTAGAAAACCCTCGTTAAAAATTAATGGCTCGCCATTTCAGCTACGCCAAAAGTAATACCCCTATTAAATAGCGTGGTTTGTATTCCAGTTACGGAACAAATAGGCTAACAGAGGGAGCAACCTCTATGTCGTTCCTCCCAATACCATGCCAGCTACCGAAAGTGGACCGAGAGACTTACAATCTTAAAACACTGTTTCGATTTCTTTCAAATAATGCGTAGCAAACACATATTTAGACCTTCCAAAGGGTACTTTGCAGGATAGCAGATAGCAACTAGTTGTGTGGAAAAGCGAGAGGAGTGGCTACCGCTCGAACTTCGTGCGCTTTCACTCTCAGTAAAGGAAACACAGCGTCGTTAGCTTGAGAATGTGCTTCCGCAATTAACTCTCAGAAAACTCTGTTCTGCGGAGATAATATCTTAATGCCCGCACGGGACATAAGAGTGTTCTTCTTCTTCCTGGCCTATCAAGTCTGTCAGGTTTTTGAGAACATGTTCTCAAACAAAATATACAGTTATAGAGGCGATCATTTCACCTTTGGTTTACCCCTCCTCTGTATGTGAGGGGCTAGCCAGTGTTCATTACACAGAAACAGATGTCTGGTTACCTGTGGGCGGAGTTTGAAACTTTCGTAAACATAATGAAAAGTTGCCCACGCTGTTGCTATTGTTCTTTTAACGTCAGCTAACAACATTCCTTCGGGCTTGCACTCCTCGAGTGCAGGAAATGGTTTGCCTGCCTCCAATGACTTGGCAACAGATTTAAATGCCTTCCACATAAAGGGGAATGATATTAAAGCAGGAGCAAGAAAGGTAGGGTGTCTGTTACTTACTGTGAACACTTTCGACACCGAGCAACCCTCCTTTCTCAGGCTACTTAACAAGATAGCCTGTGCCTTATCATGGTCAAGAATCATGACCACCTTCGGTTCCGTTTCTTTTCCTGATGTTGGTTCATGCTTCAGTCGAATGAAGCAATTAGGGAAAGCGTTGAAGCTTGGCCAAAACTGGATTTCATTTACAGGAACAGCACCCATCTTCACCGAGATGTAGAGTTAGCCATCTAAAATGGGCATAAGCTCCGCATACCTCCAGAGATTGGTTTTGGAGCATGTTGGAAGGTCTTGGTCTCTGGGTCGTTTGTATGACCCTTGGGGAGCGACAAGTGGAGCTTCACAGAGCTCCAACTTGAGTTTCGCTTCCTCCTTTTCAAATTGTTTGCAAAATTTTTCCAGTAGACCCTTCATATGGGCCAGTAACTGGTCCATTTTGTCTAATAGAGGGGTAGAAGATGAAGATGTCGAGGTTAACGGCTCTAGAGCCGGCACCGACGAAAGCAATTCCGACATGACATTGTCCACCTCTTCCCGTGGGGGATTCCTGCGCTCTGTCCCAAAGGCTATCTGGAAGCAGGGAGGTGCAAATCGTGCCTGGGGCACCACTATTTCCCTACTTGCTTTCGGAAATAGTAAGCTACGCATCCTATCATTAGGCAGGTATGGTCCCGGAGGGATCTTCTGGAACCCTCTTACCCAATTGCATAGTTTCTTACGAGCTGATCCCTAGACTCCAACGACTTGTGATTATCAAAACCCTCGGACACTAAGGTCCGACAGATATTGCAAACTTAGGGGTTCCAATAATGCAGGGATTCGGAAATATTGCAGGGAGCATGAAACCTGCATGTATTATGACCGTAAAAGTACTTACTCTTAATATTGCAGAAGACTGCAACACATGTCATCTGGGGTTCCTCCTGTAAAGAAAGAAAAGCCGAAAGAGTATACAATTGATTATCTCACTGATAAGCAATATGTAAAAGTCCTCGTTTAACTAAAATAGCTTAGGATAGTAAGCTAGAAAGGGATAGTGGGAGAGACATACTTGTGTATCCCTTGCAAGCAAATGCTGTTACCTCCCCTCAGTATTAACTGTAAAGAGATTCCTTTATCAAGGCAACTCTAACCAAAGGGTTCTAACCCCTATGGGTAGAAAAAGTGTACAATGCCACTGCTCCTTTTTAATATTTAACACTGTGGGGTAAGGATGACTGATTTCTAATCAGAGTATTAAAGGAATTCTATTCCTTCAATATAGGAACAGTCTCAGCAGAAGCCCGCACAAGGGTACCCAAGATATGTTAGAAATTAACTACTGTATAATCATACTATAGTTTTCTGTTAGCAGTATATACTATATTCCAAAATAACGACTACAGTATAATTATATATTGTAGTTCAGCCAGTGTGCTGCCATTATGGCTAGCATCTGACGGCACGGTCCAGCCGGCATGACGCCAACTGGACTAGGAAATATAAAAGACATATATTTGTGCATCCTACCCAGCCCATTTGCTGTGGCCTTCCCTTCCAATATTAAAATCATAGAGTTTCCAGATCAGGGAAACTCAAGGATAAGGGTTCTAACCTTTAAGGATAGAAAGTGTACTACCACCGGCCCTTTAATTTATTTAATATTGTAAGGTAAAACGTAAACTGATTTCTAATTAGAATATTGAAGAAATTCTATTCTTTCAATATAGGATTGGTCTCAGAAAACACCTGGGCACGGATACCCAAGATATATTGGAAGATAACTACTAATATAATATATACAATAGTTTTCCATCTGCAGTATATCCTATACTGCAAATATACTACTGACTACTGTATAAACATGATATTTTCATCATAAAATAAATTTTTGAACATACTTACCCGCTGGTTATATAATAATAGCTTTATTCTTCTGTCCAGCAGAAATTCAAAACTCGCAGCAATCGCATAGATATGCCAGGTATACACTAGCGCCACCACGGAGCTAGGTTGAACTATCCCTCCTAGTATCAGATTTTTCATGCCCATAGGTCTCTAGAGGGGAGGAAGGGGGGGATTTCAAGTTGTATAACCAGCGGGTAAGTATGTTCAAAAATTTATTTTATTATGAAAATACAATTTTTAAACATTTAAACTTACCCGCTGGTTATATAATAATAGCTGATTGACCCCCTTGGTGGCGGGTCAGAGACAGCAACATTAATTGAATTTCACTTAAGATTTTAAAACAAAACTAGCTTAAGGGTTCGTACCTATTAAGGAAGCCGACTTCAATGGTTCTCTGCATTAATAAGTCTGCTGTCCTTTGAGAACCAGCAATCCACCCAGGGGGCTGAAGAACTCTAGGAGCTGTCAAACGGTGAATAACCTCTAGGCTGACAGGACCTCAACTAATACCTTTGTTCCGGGAGCTCTCAAGGAACAAATAACTACCTGACTAAGTCAAAGATTGCGGAAGATTGTCTAACAATTTCCTCCAATCATAAAAATATAAGAGGGGAAAAGGGTACTAGGGATTAAGGGAGTGTAGTGGTAGATCCTTCACCTACTACTGTATTCGCTGCTACGAATGGACCCAAAGTGTAGCAGTCCTCATAAAGAGTCTGGACAAGTTTTAAATAATGTGATGCGAATACAGATTTACTTCTCCAAAATGTTGTATCCATTATACTTTGCAGAGAACGATTTTGTTTAAAAGCCACAGAAGTTGCCACAGCTCTAACATCATGAGTCTTAACTTTCAGGAGCTTAAGGTCTGCCTCACTACAGTTTGTGTGAGTTTCATTAATCAAAAGTCTTAAGAAATATGATAAGGCATTTTTAGACAAAGGAAAAGCAGGCTTTTTGACTGCACACCAAAGAGCTTCTGAATTGCCTCTTAAACCTTTAGTCCTGTCTAAATAGAACCTTAGTGCTCCAACAGGACAAAGAACCTTCTCCAGCTCCTCACCCACAAAATCAGAGAGGTTAGCAATTTCAAAAGATTTTGGCCATGGGTGAGAAGGACGTTCGTTCTTGGCTAGAAATTCAAGCTGCAGGGAGCATATAGCTTTGCCGTTTCTAAAGCCAATGTTTTTTCTAAAAGCATGAACTTCACTGACCCTTTTGGCTGTTGCTAAGCTTGCTAAAATAAAGTCTTTAAAGTCAGATCTTTAAAAGAAGCAGAGTTCAAAGGTTCGAATCTGTCACTCACAAGAAATTTCAAAACCACATCTAAATTCCAGGCTGGTGAATCCTGTTGACGTTTTTTGGAGGTTTCAAAAGATCTAAGGAGATCCTGAAGGTCCTTGTTATTCGAGAGGTCTAAATGTCTATGCCTGAAGACCGCTACTAACATACTCCTGTACCCTTTAATGGTTGAGGAGGAGAAATTGTGCCTTCTTCTAAGCTCTAAAAAGAAATCGGCAATTTGAGCTATAGAGGTACTGGATGAAGAAACTGAGTTAGCATTACACCATGCTCTAAAAACTTCCCACTTGGATTGGTACACCCTGATAGTAGAAGTTCTTCTTGCTCTAGCAGTAGCCTTGGCTGCTACCTTCGAAAACCCTCTGGATCTTGCGAGTTTTTCAATAGTCTGAAGGCAGTCAGACGTAGAGCTTGGAGGTTTAGATGGTTTCTTGCCAAGTGGGGTTGTCTGAGAAGACCTATTCTCAATGGCAAGCTTCTTGAAACATCCACCATCCATTCCAGTACCTCTGTGAACCAACCTCTTTACGGCCAGAAGGGGGCTATTAACGTCAATCTGGTTCCCTCGTGAGACACAAACTTTTGTAGTACTTTGTAGAGCACTTTGAATGGAGGGAAAGCGAACACATCTAGGTGTGACCAGTCCATCAGGAACGCGTCTATGTGTGACGCTTCGAGATCCGGAACTGGGGAGCAATAATTCTCTAGTCTTTTGGTTTTTGAAGTTGCGAATAGATCTATAAGAGGGCGGCCCAAAATCCGCCAAAGATTCTTGCATACATCTAGATGCAGTGTCCACTTTGTAGGGAGAACCTGATTCCTCCTGCTGAGACTGTCTGCCCTCACATTCTTTTCCCCTTGAATGAATCTTGTCAACAGGGATATCTTTCTTTGATGTGCCCAAACGAGGAGAGTTCTTGCTATCTCGTAGAGCGGCCTCGAATGCGTTCCCCTTGTTTCGCTATGTAGGCCAAAGCTGTGGTATTGTCTGTATTGATTTGTATTACTTTGTTAAGTACTAGCTTCTCGAACCCCTAGAGAGCCAACAGGTCTGCTAACAGCTCCTTTTGATTGATGTGGAGACTTTGCTGTTGTTTTGTCCACAGACCCGAAATCTCTGACTTTCCTAGTGTTGCTCCCCACCCCGAGTCCGAGGCGTCGGAAAACAACACATGGTCTGGGCTCTTTTATTCCAAAGAGAGACCTTCCTGGAACCTGTTTATGTTGTTCCACCAACGAAGGAACTCTTTATTGGTTCCGTAAGAGGAATGCTCTTCTTGTCGAGGCTGTCCTCTTTGTTCCAATGGCAATTGAGATGGAACTGAAGGGGGTCGTAAATTTACTTTCCCCAGACACACAAATTGTTCCAGTGAAGAGAGGGTTCCCAGGAGACTCATCCACTCCCTCAGTGAACAAAACTCCTTCTTTAGAAAGGCACAAAGCCTTAGGAGAGCTAGCTGTATTCTTGCAGGTGATGGAAAAACCTGAAAAGTCAGACTGTGAATCTCCATCCCCAAATAAAGAATCTTCTGAGAAGGGATCAATTGATCTCTGAATTTACCAGAAGTCCTAGCTCCTCTGACAGACTCATTATCAGACGCAAATCCTCCAGACAGCGAATGAGTGAGAGGGCTCTTAGTAGTCAATCATCCAAGTACAAGGAGGCTCTGATGCCTCTTGAGTGGAGCATGCCTGCCACATTCATCATGATCTTTGTGAAGACTAGAGGGGCGGTGGTGAGGTCGAAGCCTAAGGCCCGAAACTGGAATACTTCCTTCCAGAGGTCTACAGTGAACCCTCGCTACTTCGCGGTTCGACCATCGCGGATTCACCACTTCGCGGATTTTTTCCATAACCCATATATATACAGTAATATATATATATATATATATATATATATATATATATATATATATATATATATATATATATATATATATATATGTATGCATGTATTTATGTATATATGTATGTATATGTGTATACATATAAATATATATATATATATATATATATATATATATATATATATATATATATATATATATATATATATATATATATATACACACACACACATATATATATATATTATATATATATATATATATATATATATATATATATATATATCTATATATCTAAAGTAGGAAGATGTGATGTAGTTCTAAGGGAAAAGTATGGGAAATATGTCTGGGTAATAAGCAAAGCTCTACCTCCAGTTTGTTTCTACATTATGATCAGAGATAAATGTAAACAAAACATTGGTTGCCATTTTTTATCGTGCTTTTTAGCATGTTTAGGAAATGCATGATATAAAATCACCTTTAATATTTGTGCCTGTTTTAGTTTAGGGTACTGTAGTACATGCATTAAGTGTTCTGTACATTAAAGGGTAGTTTGTTAACAGTACTACGTACAAGGGAAGGTTTTAAAAGTCTGAATATACATGTTGAATAAATAGGTAAATATGGTGTCACTACTTCGCGGATTTTCACCTATCGCGGCCGCGACTGGAACCTATCTACCGCGATAAACGAGGGTTCACTGTAAGGATAGGACACAACGATATGTCCTCACAGACGCACCCTCTATTTGAGATGTGGTGCTTAGCCTGAAACAAAGAACTCAAAACTAGACAACTTCCTCCCATACACGAACCTTCCAGTAGCTTGAAGTTCGGATGGATGGGGAAGTAGAAGTAAGCATTCTGGAGATCTACAGAGATCACCCAGTGGACCTTCTTTACTGCTGCAAGCATAGTCTTATGAGTCTCCATAGAGAAGCTTTGTCCTCTGGACGCAGCTTGAACAGTATGTGACTGACGTTGGAAGTCACATTTTGTTTGACGTTCGACGTCACGAGCTTGTTGGTCGACGTCACGTTCAGCTCAACGTTCGACATCACGTTCACCTTGACACCCGACGTCACATTCAGCTTGACGCCCGACATCATGTTCAGCTTGACGACCAAAGTCGCGCTTAGCTGCCTAGCGATCGTCGCCGCGCTTGGAAGGTAAACCCTCGATGACACGCTTGGCCGTTTGATGTCTGGTATCAAGAGAAGCAGACACTCGATGGGATATACTGTAGAAGCCTTATCACCTTGTTCAACATTTTAGCTTGCTGGTAGGCCGCCTGTGCGACAACGCGTCCTGAAAAAAATCATGACGAACCATCACTTTGCTAATAGCAGGCTGATAAGACTGCATAACAGATGAGACCCGCTGCTTCATGCCAGCAGCATAGTCCAACTAGGATCAACATTAGGTGACACTGGTGTACAAAACTTTGATTGCCAACTCGCCTTCCTCATCGCTTACATCATGCTCCGCACTTCAGCAGACGGAAAACAGTCTGGCGGAAGCGGCGGTGCCTGTACCTTAACACCTTATCAGTCTGAACTAAAGCTTTGCCAACTTCTGACATCCTGTATACAGCAAAAAAGGGACACTGCCTTCTCTTACAAAAGTCCTAATGCACTTCCTGCTGTTGTAGCTGAACGTGTTGCGGCACCAACATCTGCAGTTAGGTTCTTTATGCTGCATTGAGGACACGCTAAAGCACTGCCCTATCAGCACTGTCTTTTTGACTTTGTTACTTTTCTCAGAATGATTTATTGTTAATTTATTCTCCTCATTTATTTATTTCCTTATTTCCTCTCCTTACTGAGCCACCTTTCCTTATTGGAGCCCTTAGCCTTATAGCATCTTGCTTTTCCAACTAGGGTTGTAGCTTGGCTAGTAATAATAATAAAATAATAAACAGAGACTCCCTTGCCATCTTCCTTAGCGAAAAACTCTGAAGGCGGAACGAGGAGCAGCAGGTACAAAATAAAATGGAAACACTTCAGAAAAAACTCTCATGAGTTTCTGAAAGTCACTCCCTTCCTCCTACAAGTCTCTAACCTAGGTAGATGTCTTGTTTCCTAGGAGTCAACTCCTTAAGGTTCTGAATTCTGACCTCAATGCTTTAGAGGTTTAATTCTAGCTCTCCCAACCAAGAATTAGTTCAAGCAGGCCTTGGTCTGAGAACATAATATCTTTCTAGTTAATATTTATTTCTTAATATAGCGCCTGGCATAACAATGTTCCAACGCTAAACGCTCATGATCATGTAGACATCAAGTTCTACTTGACGTCATGCAAGCTCTTGATGCTCGGCGCCACGTGACTTTCAGAACAATAACGCTTGCGATTAAAAAACGCTCACGATTCAGATGCTCGGAACTATGCCGATCGCGTCTAGAACGGTAGATCATCGAACAAAAGAAACCAAGAAGTTGTACTAAGATACAAACATCGTGTCAAACTCTTACAGCAGCGTTAGTAGCTAGCCTTGCTGAACGCTTGATGACCAACGCTCTGTTGTTGTCACGCTCAGCTTGGCGCGAAACATCACCTTCAGCTTGGCCCGAGGCGCCATGCTCAGCCACCTGGCGAGTGCCATCATGCTCAGCTGCTTGGCACGCGCCATCAAGTTCAGCTCTTTTTAAGAGGTAAGAACATTTGAATGCTCATTAACTGTCAAGAAGGATTCTAATATTTTGTTTTCAGCTTCGCGCCTGATGCGCGCCATCACTTAATGTTAGAAAACACTTTTACCTCGAGATACCTACTGCGAGGGCGAGCGTTCTGGGGATCGTCAACAGAAAACGCTCGAGGGGACTTCTGCTCGGGTCTTACAAGACGGTAAGCGCCACGTTACGCCTATCGCTTCCCTTCGCCTCTTGACTTTACTTCTCCCCTTTCTAATTTAGCACTAGAAAGGGATTTTGACGAAGGAAAAATCTATTTCTGGGCTCAACCTGTGTCGCTCCGTGAAATGCTTCTTAAAGCACCATTTCAAAGGTATAAATACTGCTAAATATACCAGAGAAAAACGTTGCATGGAATGCTAGGAATATATCCAGCTCGCTCACCCCTAAAGGGTGTAGGTATTAAAACTGGGGCGAGTGATACCACTACCAGAGATCCCTTTCCAATTAGACTTCTCCCTCCTCAAAATCCCCTGTTACTTTGAGGTGTCGTTAAGTACTGCCCCCCCCCCCCCCCCTTACAAGACGGTAAGCGCCACGTTACGCCTATCGCTTCCCTTCACCGCTTGACTTTACTTCTCCCCTTTCTAATTTAGCACTAGAAAGGGATTTTGACGAAGGAAAAATCTATTTCTGGGCTCAACCTGTGTCGCTCCGTGAAATGCTTCTTAAAGCACCATTTCAAAGGTATAAATACTGCTAAATATACCAGAGAAAAAAGTTGCATGGAATGCTAGGAATATATCCAGCTCGCTCACCCCTAAAGGGTGTAGGTATTAAAACTGGGGCGAGTGATACCACTACCAGAGATCCCTTTCCAATTAGACTTCTCCCTCCTCAAAATCCCCCGTTACTTTGAGGTGTCGTTAAGTACTGGCCCCCCCCCCCCCCCCTTACAAGACGGTAAGCGCCACGTTACGCCTATCGCTTCCCTTCACCGCTTGACTTTACTTCTCCCCTTTCTAATTTAGCACTAGAAAGGGATTTTGACGAAGGAAAAATCTATTTCTGGGCTCAACCTGTGTCGCTCCGTGAAATGCTTCTTAAAGCACCATTTCAAAGGTATAAATACTGCTAAATATACCAGAGAAAAAAGTTGCATGGAATGCTAGGAATATATCCAGCTCGCTCACCCCTTAAGGGTGTAGGTATTAAAACTGGGGCGAGTGATACCACTACCAGAGATCCCTTTCAAATTAGACTTCTCCCTCCTCAAAATCCCCCGTTACTTTGATTCTTTGGTATAAAACCAAAAGTATACACGCCCGTAGAGGGAGATCTTACTATTCTGTCAAGGGCTTGAATGGGAATGCAATAGCCACTGAATCCCATATAAAATGTAACAAAATATTTAATATAAAATATTAACATATTACATGAATAGATATAGGAATAAAGAATATATCTATATATCTAAACCAACCCTTAATATTAAGGGGATCCAATAAAAGACAAATATGTTATTTTGATAATAAAATAAATTTTTGAATATACTTACCCGGTGATTATATAGCTGCAACTCTGTTGCCCGACAGACAACTCTACGGTAAAAACTCGCCAGCGATCGCTACACAGGTTGCGGGTGTGCCCAACAGCGCCATCTGTCGTCCAGATACCCAGTACTCAATGTAAACAAAGACTCAATTTTCTCCTCGTCCCACTGCGTCTCTATTGGGGAGGAAGGGAGGGTCCTTTAATTTATAATCACCGGGTAAGTATATTCAAAAATTTATTTTATTATCAAAATAAAATTTTTCAATATTTAACTTAGCCGGTGATTATATAGCTGATTCACACCCAGGGGGGTGGGTAGAGACCAGCAATATATGTTTACACTTTTATGAGCTAAGAGTTTTTATTTCATTTTAGAAGTTATCAAAATAACAAAAACAAAATAAATAGGTACCTGGTAAGGAAGTCGACTTGAACAATTTCTCTGCCTTTTAAGTACGTCTTCCTTACGGAGCCTCGCGATCCTCTTAGGATGCTGATCGACCCCTAGGATCTGAAGTATCAAGGGTTGCAACCCATACAACAGGACCTCATCAAAACCCCTAATCTAGGCGCTCTCAAGAAATGACTTTGACCACCCGCCAAATCAACCAGGATGCGAAAGGCTTCTTAGCCTTCCGGACAACCCAAAAAACAACAATAAAAACATTTCAAGAGAAAGATTAAAAGGGTATGGAATTAGGGAATTGTAGTGGTTGAGCCCTCACCCACTACTGCACTCGCTGCTACGAATGGTCCCAGTGTGTAGCAGTTCTTGTAAAGAGACTGGACATCTTTCAAGTAAAATGACGCGAACACTGACTTGCTTCTCCAATAGGTTGCGTCCATTATACTTTGCAGAGATATATTTTGCTTAAAGGCCACGGAAGTTGTTACAGCTCTAACTTCGTGCGTCTTCACCTTAAGCAAAGTTCGGTCTTCCTCACTCAGATGTGAATGAGCTTCTCGTATTAACAATCTGATAAAGTCTGACCAAGCATTCTTTGACATAGGCAAGGATGGTTTCTTAACTGAACACCATAAAGCTTCAGATTGGCCTTGTAAAGGTTTAGTACGCTTTAAATAGAACTTAAGAGCTCTAACAGGGCATAAGACTCTTTCTAGTTCATTGCCTACGATCTCCGATAAGCTGGGGATATCGAAAGATTTAGGCCAAGGCCGAGAAGGCAGCTCATTATTGGCTAGAAAACCAAGTTGTAGCGAACAAGTGGCTTTTTCTGACGAAAATCCTATGTTCTTGCTGAAGGCATGAATCTCACTGACTCTTTTAGCCGAGGCTAAGCATACCAGGAAAAGAGTCTTAAGAGTGAGATCTTTCAGGGAGGCTGATTGTAACGGCTCCAACCTGTCTGACATGAAGAATCTTAGTACCACGTCTAAATTCCATCCAAGGGTAGCCAAACGACGCTCCTTGGTGGTCTCAAAAGACTTAAGGAGGTCTTGCAGATCTTTATGTTTGGAAAGATCTAAGCCTCTATGCCGGAAGATCGATGCCAACATGCTTCTGTAGCCCTTGATAGTGGGAGCTGAAAGGGATCGTCCTTTTCTCAGGTATAAGAGAAAAACAGCTATTTGAGCTACAGAGGTACTGGTCGAGGATACAGAAACTGACTTGCACCAGTCTCGGAAGACTTCCCACTTCGATTGGTAGACTCTAATGGAAGAAGCTCTCCTTGCTCTAGCAATCGCACTGGCTGCTTCCTTCGAAAAGCCTCTAGCTCTCGAGAGTCTTTCGATAGTCTGAAGGCAGTCAGACGAAGAGCGTGGAGGCTTTGGAGTACCTTCTTTACGTGTGGCTGACGTAGAAGGTCTACCCTTAGAGGAAGACTACTGGGAACGTCTACTAACCATCGAAGTATCTCGGTGAACCATTCTCTCGCGGGCCAGAGGGAAGCAACTAACGTCAACCTTGTCCCTTCGTGAGAGGCGAACTTCTGCAGTACCTTGTTGACAATCTTGAACGGTGGGAATGCGTAGAGATCCAGATGTGACCAATCTAGGAGGAAAGCATCTATATGTATTGCTGCTGGGTCCGGGACTGGAGAGCAATAGATTGGAAGCCTCTTGGTCAGCGAGGTTGCAAAGAGATCTATGGATGGTTTTACCCCAAGTGGCCCAAAGTCTCTTGCACACATCCTTGTGGAGGGTCCATTCGGTTGGAATTACTTGCCCTTTCCGACTGAGACAATCTGCTATGACGTTCAAGTCGCCTTGGATGAACCTCGTTACTAGGGAGATGTCTTGACCTTTTGACCAGATGAGCAGGTCCCTTGTGATCTCGTACAACGTCAGTGAGTGGGTACCTCCTTGTTTGGAGATGTACGCCAAGGCCGTGGTGATGTCCGAGTTAACTTCCACCACTTTGCCTCGAAGGAGAGACTTGAAGCTTTTCAAGGCCAGATGTACTGCCAACAGCTCCTTGCGTTGATATGCATGCTCCTCTGACTCGAGTTCCACAGTCCTGAGCATTCCCGACCGTCTAGTGTCGCGCCCCAGCCCACGTCCGATGCGTCCGAGAAGAGAACGTGGTTGGGAGTCTGAACAGCCAGGGGAAGACCCTCTCTTAGGTTGATATTGTCCTTCCACCAAGTCAGACAAGACTTTATCTTTTCGGAAATTGGGATCGAGACCGCTTCTAGCGTCTTGTCCTTTCTCCAGTGAAAAGCTAGATGGTATTGAAGAGGACGGAGGTGTAGTCTTCCTAGTGACACAAATTGTTCCACGGATGACAGCGTCCCTACCAGACTCATCCACAGCCTGACTGAGCAGCGTTCCTTCTTCAGCATCTTCTGGATGGATAGCAGGGCTTGATCTATTCTGGGGGCTGATCGTCTTGTTGTTCAGCAACGTCCTCATCAGAGGGTTCCTCATCCGAAAACTGATGAGGAAACGGCAACGGAGTGGGCAACGTCTGGCTCGCTGAGTCCGGTCGCACTGGTGGATGCGTGACGGAGCCGGACGCAACATCATGGAACTGCTGCACAGTCTGTGAACTGTCAACAACCATGGGTGTGCGAGGAAGCACAGCGTCAACCCGAGACTGTCTAGACCGTCTGGGTTGTGCAGTCAACACCCTACCGGGTTGCTGAGGTTGACGCACTGCATCAAAACAAGTCACCTCTGCTGGTTGTTGAACGTCCTGAACGTCAACAACCACCTCCAAGCGTCGCTTAACGTCAACGTGCGGCTGGCAACCCACACTGGGTCGCATCGGTGGAGGAACCACCTCAACTGGCAGACGCGAGTAGGTTACCTCAGCGTCAACAGGGCGCACAACCGACCGGTTGGAAGGTTGTTGGCCAGAAGGTTCGGTAGCAACCTTCTCCGCATTAAAGTCCTCTATCAAGGACGCAAGCTTGGACTGCATGTCTTGCAGCAAAGCCCATTTAGGGTCTACGGGAGCAGGTGTGGCAACAGACGGGGTTAGCGACTGAGGCGGTACCGTTTACCATCCCTGAAAGCCTTGTTATGCATGACATAATTGTACAGCAAAACTTCAAAGGCTCGAAAACAGCTGTGAAGTTGACCTGTAAACAACTTGGAGCGTCTCCTGGCCAGGCGCCAGGGAGAGTCTACGAGAATTGAGAAGTCTATCTGGGCAGAGGCATGAACTCCCAAGCCGAGAACTTCTCTCGTGTCATATCAGACTCTCGCTCTATAAACCAGTTTAAAAGAAGGGAAAGCAAAGGCTGTATCCCCCAAACTCCTCCTGGTGAAAAACCAGTCGCCTAGCCAACGTAAAGCTCTCTAGGAGAGCGAGAGAGCACTAGCTTAAAAACAACGGCTTCGAAGTAGCTAGGCCTAGTGTAAGCTCTGACGTTTAGGCGAACGAGGAGCAGCAGTTACAAAAAGATCCGGACAAAGATCCTTAAAAAAATCATCATGATTTAATTAAAGTCCATAGGAGGCTAAGCAGCTTTAGGCTCCTCTCCATCTGACAGAGTCCTCAAGGGAATATCAGTAGGAGGGGGAACAGCAACTTCCTCATCTACAGGAACCTTGTCCGATAAAAGCTGAGTCTCAAGCAAGGGAGAGACCTACCGTGGTGGCAATGCTTTACAAGCAGAGTCCACACTCACTGGTGCATTAGTAGCGGACCAGAACGCAACGTCATGTAACTGCTTGACAGTCTGTGAACTGTCAACAACTGAACTGTCAACCACAACAGGTGCGTGAGGACGCACAGCGTCCACTCGAGACTGCTTTGACTGCCTAGACTGAGCAGTCAAAACAACTCTAGAATGCGGAGGTTGACGCACAGCGTCAAAACAAGTCAACTCCGATTGTTAGTGAACGTCTTGAACGTCAACAGGAGCATCAGCAAGTGGCCTAACGTCCAAATGCGGCTGAAAAACCACACGAGACCGCATCGAGTGTGGTTCTAAACAACCTGACTGACGTGACTAAGCTACGCCAACGTCAACAGTAAGCACAAAGGAACGTTAGGTTGGCTGAAAGCCAGGATATCGATGAGATAAACGGCTAGACTCAACGGACTAATCGGCAGAATAGTCTTCCATAAGGGAGGCAAGCATATACTGCATGTCTTGCCATACAACCCATTAAGGATCAACGGAAATGGTTGTGGTAAGAGACGAGGGTAATGTCTGTGACCGCAACACTTTGCCTACAAAAAAAGACTCTCGGAGTCTGTGTTACGCTTTTGTTAGGCGGCGAGCAGTTATCCGATGACTGCATAGGGTCAGAGCTGTCCTAATGGTTGTAACCAGGACGCTGGACCTGTCCTGAAAGGACTGACTTTCGCTTAAGGGCTTCGAAACCTTGTGACAGGTTTCTTATGCGAAAAGCCTTCGGATGACGAGGAGAAACAACGTCTCTCTCGTCTTATGGTAGGGGAGATCTTGGTAAGATACACCCGATACCATAGAGGGAAAACGTCTGTTCGTTGGTCAAGGCCTCTCGAACCCTTAAGTCGTTTGACATTACTTCTCCCCTGGGCTTGGGAGCATGCAAGAGGTCCCGGACTAGGTGAACGACAGGCACGAACAGACGAACCCTCGGACGCAACACTGTAACACTTTGCGCATATCACTTTATCACTTCGATTTTCTGTTTTGCACTTATTTCACTGAAATCGAAACTTTTACTGATTTCTACCTGAAACACGCAATTCTACCCTTCATTAAAAGGTAGTAATTGCGAAATCAGTCGTATAATGCAAGCTCATTAATACCAGCAAAAAACAGAAAACATATTTTAAGATAAAAAAATCAGTGGCTGGGAAAGAGACTAAACACTAGTTCATATAACTACGTTTTCAATCTCTCACCGCACATAGCCTGGGGACGAGAATAAAGAACTAAAAACGTTTTATCCTTCCTCCCCGTACAGCGACTAGGGACGAGAGTAACTCGAGAACAACGTTACCCGCTTGAACGGAACGTTTTCTCTCCTCTCTCTCCCTCCGTCTCTATCTCTCTCTCTCTTTCTCTCTTGATTTCGCACCTAAGAGAAGAGCCCAATTATATTTCGTCAAAAAAACATGTTATTTGACTAAAGGAAAAAACTGAAAGGTTTTTCAAATAAAAAGTTCCTTTAAAATAGAATTTAAAACATTTAAGCTAAGAATGAACAAAACGTCAGAATCGATTTACTCTTACTGCAAAGTGAAACCGTGATACACTCTCTCTCTATCGTAACGATAGAGCGCATGTTGAACGTCCTGAACGTCAACAACTGCGTAGCATAAATAAACTAAACGTTAGTTCATCTTTGAAAACAGTACGAAGACTATCAAAGAAATTCTTTCATAAAATATTACATTTAAAAAGTTTTAAATCCTTAGCTCTTTAAAAGCTAATTACGATATAAAGGGCTCAACGTTGATTAACTTCGGTTTCCAAGTTAGGACCGCCTACTCTCAGGAAAGGTCTATATAAACAAAACATTAAAATCATTTTTATATGTTTATAATAAATGGAAAGTTAATCGAAGAGGCCTAATAAAGGCGGAGAGATATAAAATATATAGAGGAAAATCTATAACGTGATAAGATAATTACTAAAAGCCTAAACACACTTCCGTCTAAGGGAAGGGTCGGCCATTTAAAAGTGAAAGAAAGTCCATACTCTCTGTCACCATAATTAAATCTATCCAAAACGAGTTAAAGATTTAAGATGAAGATAAAACACCTGCATAGCGAAAGCTCAAAACTAGAATAAAGTACTTCACCAATTAGTTGTGAAAAAACTCCAGTTTAGCAACAGCGAGTAAGTACGTCTTGTCGATAGCTCGACAGAGAGAAAATTGAGTCTTTGTTTACATTGAGTACTGGGTATCTGGACGACAGATGGCGCTGTTGGGCACACCCGCAACCTGTGTAGCGATCGCTGGCGAGTTTTTACCGTAGAGTTGTCTGTCGGGCAACAGAGTTGCAGCTATATAATCACCGGCTAAGTTAAATATTGAAAAAGTCACATTTAACAATTGGAACATTTATAAATATTATACAAAAAAATTTAGTATTCCAAAAAACGAACAAGTAAACAACGATACAAAGAATCGTGAGACTATATCCATTGTCATGAATACTACGTCGTATAAAAATTAACTGAACGCTAATTCTCTTTAATATTTTTAAACAGATTAGCTAAAGAGAAAATACTAAAAGGACCAATATAATTGGAAAATGACATACAGTATTCCTTTTATCTAACTTAAAAACTTTAGTTTTTAAAGAAAAATGTACTTTTCATAAATATCGATACAAAGAGTAATACTGTACTGTAACGATAGACTGAGAACTGCGAAGCATAAATAAAAATGAACGCTAGATAATCTTTAAAACAAATCGAAGATTATCCAAAGAAAGCATACCAAAAGAACAAAAATTTTCTTTAAAATATCAAACAAAAACCTAATAAGCGAATGCTCAAACCCGTAACAAGAGTACATCACCAATACACAATGATACCTCGGGATACGAAAGTTTCTGCTTACAAAAAGCGATACGAAGATTTTTATGCCCCAGTATACGAAAAAAATTTCAGGATACGAAAAGCTTAAAAGATCCCAACTCGTCGAATTCAATTTTAAGTTTTATGTTACCGTTAAGTGTTAAAGTAATTTTTTCTTTCATTTTATAGTTTTCCATACATAATGTTATTAAGTGTTAATTATTTCTGCCATTGTTTTATTTCGTAAAGTTTAAGTGTGTAAATTATTGTACGTAGTCTGTCACTTGTTACATTTTCTGCCTTATGCCATCCTCCTCTGCCGCGACTTTGCTATCGGACATCGTCTCAATCAAAAGGTAAGTTTCAACTTTTTTTTATAATTAACTGTACCTTTTTTTCAGGGTATCAACCCTTAATTTAGGTGTACAGGTAACAATACACCTTCACTGATCCAAATGCTTTACATACAGTACCGTAACTTTTATACAGTAGTAAAGAAAACGGACCATTTTCTTAGGGCTTGGAGGGGATAACTAGGCTATAACTACATTATTGAATAATCTCATGGTGGTTTCTGGAATGGATTAGGCTGTTTTTAACGGTTGGGTTAATTATTGAATGATAGAAATGGCTGCATTGCATGTTTATTACTACAGTTTAGCGTGTTTATGAAAGAAAAGGTGTCTTTTCGTAAGGCTTGGAACGGATTAGGCTATTTACATGTAAAACGCGACTCAGGATACGAAAAAATCAGCATACGAAACCGTATCCTGAACGGATTACTTTCGTATGCTGAGGCATCACTGTACTGCTAAAATCCAGGTTAAACACGAGTAAATTTGATTTCTATGTTGCCAGTATGGCGGCAGAAGAAAATCTGATACTACGAGGGACAGTTCGACCTAGCTCCATGGTGGTGCTAGTGTATACCTGGCATATCTATGCGATTGCTGCGAGTTTTGAAATTCTGCCGGACAGAAGAATAAAGCATGGAGTGAAGGACTGCCTCATTACTGTGTATGTATACACTAAATAAGGATGTAAATATCTAATTTACTGCCTTTCTCCAGAAAGAAGGTTCAAATGGAAGGGGAGAATGTATTATTCAGGTTTCCATCCAGCCGCCAGTACCATTCGCCGGCAAGGTCCGGCAGGCAGGCTAGCACCCGGCAGCACTGGTACAGTTGGCATACCACCAGCTGAGTCAGCACCTAACTGTGCCGGTCCGGCCAGCCAGGCTAGTACCCCGACAATAGCACTTGTAGCCGGCAGTCCAAGGGGAACTGAAGAACCTTGGTGACAGACAGAGACTTCCCCCCAGCACCCATTATGGCTGCCGGCAGATAACATGGCTGCCAATAGCCTGCATTGCCGACGGCAGTTGCAGACAACAGCTGTTGGAGTAGGAGTCCGGCAAGCCCCACAACCCACCGGCAATCGGTGAGATTGCAGGACGATAGGCCCAAAGAGATACGATGGCTAGGCCATCACTAAAGGAGAGAGGGGGAGGGAAAAAGAGTTCTGTATGAGGTGTGTAAGGAGCCGACAAGGTTTCCGGTCCTACCACACCCTAAAGAAACTCTGTTTCAGCATTGGCGCCATCCTAGGCGGCAGGAGAATCTCTATTCTCCAACCTAGGGTCTGCCAATACAGTTAAGGGGACGGCAGCAGTGCCTCCTCCTCTCAACAAAGGAGAAACCGAGTTCCAGTGCCGGCGCCATCCTAGGCAGCGGAAGAATGTCTATTCTTCAGCCTAGGGTCTGCTAGCACAGGACTAGTTTTCTAGACCGCAGGGAGAAGGTGGCCGCATCATACAACCACTTCAAGTGCGGACTAGGAAGGGCTAGCCTCCTATGCCGGCAGCCTAGCTGGCAGGGGAATGACTATTCACCCTGCCAGCACAAGACTAAACACTCTGAGGTTCTGACCGAATCCCAAAACCTGCTATCTGCGGCTAAGGGAAGGAACAGAAAACCCTAGGCTAGTCATGCCTGAATGAAAACTCGAGGCACGACGCACTAGGGTTGTAGCCTAAGGCTGCACTCAGAGGGAAGGAGGGATTACCCTTAAATCTCCTTTGGAGACGAGTATCGGTTTATATAATAATTCTAGGAGATATCTATCTCTGCTTGAATTGATAAAACAATTCACAAGGGTAACCGGGGAAATGTCTGAAAGTATACTATATCGCCTAGGCCTAGGTTAGGTTACCTAGGCAAGACGAGATCTCGGTTACCTAAATCACCGAAACTCTGATTTATACGATTGACATAGAAAAACGGTATTTTTATAAAAAAATAATTTTTAAATATACTTACCTGGTAGTTACATATATATAGCTTAATCCCGCGTTTCGTAGCGCATACGACAGAAATTCAGATTTCGCGGCAATCACCGCCAGGTGAGTAGGTGGTCATACGTGAGCGCCATCTCTCAGTAGGTAACTGGAACCATTCCCAACATTCCTCAGAAATTCCATGCCCCTGTTTTCAGAGGGGAGGAAGGAGGGCCCTTTTATATATGTAACTACCAGGTAAGTACAGTGGAACCTCTACATACGAATTTAATCCGTTCCAGAACCAACTTCGGATGTAGAAAATGTTCGGTTGTCGAAACGAATTTTCCCATAAGAATACATTGAAATAGGATTAATCCGTGGTTGAGCCCAAAAACCTATGATAACTTCTTAATAAACTACTACACATAATTTTCCCATGAGAATAATGAACACTAAATTAGATAATAGACATGTAAATAAGAAGAATAGACATGTAAATAAGAAGAATTAGCAAAAAATGATAAATAAGAAACGGGTTTTTAGCGTCACTTTACCTTAGAAACTCCAGCGCAGGTGTTGTTAGTCTTGCTACGCAGAGAGGAGACGGACGGGCGGCGAGGAGGTAGAGAGGTTAACTACGATAAACGTACACTACCGTAACTTATTCTAACTTACACTAAGTGAACTTTAACATAACTGAACTTTTTTTTTTTTTATAATTTATATTTTTTTTTTACATTTTCTTTTTTTCTTTTTGATGATTAATTTTAATCACTTTCACTCTCTACACTTAAAATTGATTGAATTTTTTTCTCTTCACTCTTTGCTGTTTTCTTTGAACCACTTCCTTCCTCTTCATCACGAGTTCGCTTCGTAGTTTTTTTAAAGAAGCTATCGATAGAAAGTTGCTTGGTACAGCTTTTCAGAATGTTTCGAAAATAAGTTAGGGAAACATCATCAAACTGCGCAGCTACACGACAAACCTGCAATTTCTTTGGATGGTATTTGTCGATGAAGTCGACCACGTCTTGATATTTTCCTAACACCTCTTTTATTTGCGCGGAACTTATTGCAAGTTCACTCATACGGACGCCACGCTCATGCTTTTCAATAATTCCTTGCTTTACTTCTAAAGAAAGCATTCCCTTATTCCTTTTCTCACCACTACCACTACCACTTGCGAAACTAAGCCTTTTAGGACCCATGATTTTCGTAAAATACCGTAAAAGGAAGAATGTAAAAAATCACGATTAAAACACAATTAATAGCAGAACGCACAGGGCACAACCACATAAAGCCAACGAGAACAGAGGACTAACCCAAGCCACGCTAATTGAGGGTCCCTCCGAGGTTGAAGTGCTGCCTTCTATTGGCGGAAATAAAAAACACACCAGGCGCTATGAGCACCGACTACGCATACGAGTATTGTTTACTTCGGGTGTCGAAAAAAAAATTCGGGTGTAGAGTAGGAACGTGTTCGAATTGTACTACGCGTGTCGAAAAATTCGGATACAACCGGTACGACGAAAATTGCTACTTCGTGTGTCGAAATAAAATTCGGGTGTAGAGTCAAAAATTTGCTCGAATTTTACTTCGGATGTTGGAAAATTCGGATGTAGATACGTTCGTGAGTAGAGGTTCCACTGTATACTTAAAAATTTATTTTATAATAAAAATCCCATTTTTAAATATGTAACTTCCCTGGTAGTTATATATATAGCTGAATGACACCATTGGTGGCGGATAAAAAACTCTATCCCGTCGGGAATTCGTATAATTATTAATAGCTACAAATTAGTAGTACTGTACCAATAATCTGGTTCTTACCTGATAAGGAAGCTGGCTTCATAGTTATCCTGCCTCCTTTGCCTGCATTCCTTAAGAGACTCGGCAATCCACCCAGGGGGCTGTAAAAGTCTCTGTGGGGCTGCCATAAGGTCCTCGACCTTAGCGTGGCTAGACCTCCACCCTTGCTATCCTGGCATAGCCATGAACAATGATTCTGACCACCTACTCAGAAAAACTAAAAACACACACCATAAAAACTAACTTGACTTGCATCCCAAATTGTGGAAGGCTGCAACAACCTTCACAGACAACCTGTGAAAACAAGTACAAGAAAAAGGCAAGGGTATATAATAAAAAAGGTTATAGGGAAGAGGCAGTAGACCCTTCTCCAACTATGACGCCGGAGGTAACATATGGACCCAGGGAGCAACAATCTTCATATTGGGTCTGGACATCTTCAAGATAACAGTCTGCGAAGATTGATTTACTTCGCTAGAAAGTAGCCTCCAAAATTTACTTGTGTGCTTGTAAGCCATAGAAGTCGCTACAGCTCTAACCTCATGTGGTTTTACCTTAAGGATTGGGAAACTTCTTTCCTCACAATTCTGGTAAGCTTCCCTTATCAAATCCTTAATAAAAAAAGCCAGGGCATTATTTGATAAAGGCAAAGTTGTCTGTTTGTCCTCTCAGGTTTTTGGACGCGTGAAGATAAAATTTCAGAGCTCTCACAAGATAAAGGGCTCTCTCCTTCTCCCGTCCAACTAAGTGAGATAGCCCTGGAATGATAAAAGATCTTGGCCAAGGTCGAGAAGGATTCTCGTTCTTGGCAAGAAAGCCTAGCTGAATGGTGCAAACTGCATTGTCTCCATTAAAGCCCACCTTCTTGCTGATGGCTTGTAACTCTCCTACTCCATTGGCTGTAGCCAATGCAACTAGGAATAGTCTTTTTGGGAAGATCCTTCCAAGAAGCCTTGTCAAGAGGTTCAAACTTGCTTGAGGTCAAAAAGGCCAGGACTACATCCATGTTCCAAGAGCGGGTAGGGTTGTCCTCTCTCTTAGCGGTCTCAAAAGATCTAATGAGATCCGAAAGATCCTTGTTACCTGACACGCCAATGTGTCTGTTTTGAAAGACGGAGGCTAGCAAGCTGCGGTAACCCTTGATGGTAGAAACAGCCAACTTTTCTTTTGTTTGCAAATGCCTCAGAAAGTCTGCAATTTGGGCTATAAAGGTGCTGGTAGAGGAAAATTTGTTAGTCCTGCACCATTCTCTAAAACACGTCCCACTTAGATTGGTAAACCTTAACTGTGGACGTCCTCCTAGCTCTCGCAATAGCTCGTGCAGCCTCCCTTGAAAAGCCCTTCGCTCTTGCCAGCTTTTCGATAGTCGAAAGGCAGTCAGATTGAGAGCAAGGAGATTCTGATGGTACATCTCCAAGTGTGGCTGTTTGAGTAGATCGCTCCAACTTGGTAACGTTCTAGGGGTATCTACCAGCCACACCATCACTAATGCAAACCAAGGTCTCATGGGCCAAAACGGAGCTATCAGGGTCATGCGGGCGCTGTGCGACTCCCTGAACTTTTTCAGGACTCTGTCCAGGATCTTGAATGGTGGAAAAGCATACACGTTTAGTCCTTCCCCGTCCAAGAGAAAAGCGTCAACCGCAGCTGCTTCCTGGTCTGGAACTGGAGAGCAATACACTGGTAACCTCTTAGTCATCTGTGTAGGGAAGAGGTCTATCGAGGGTTGACCCCACAGCATCCAAAGGCTGGTGCACACCTCGTGATGTAGGGTCCACTCTGTAGTTGGAACTTGTCTTCCTCTGCTGAGAAGGTCCGCCCTGACGTTCTTTTCCCTTCTATGAAGAAAGTTATCAGGGTTATGTCCCTCGCTTTCGCCCACAGTAGTAGATCTCTCGCAGCCTCGTAAAGTGAGTCTGAACGAGAGCCTCCCTGCTTCTTGATGTAGGCTAACGCTGTGGTGTTGTCTACGTTGACCTGAACTAATTTTCCTTGGACTTCCTCCTGAAAGTGCATTAGTGCTAGATGAATGGCCACTAGCTCCTTGATGTCTATGTGCCATTCCCTCTGAGACTCTTCCCACAGACCCGACATTTCGGCCTTCCCCAGTGTTGTACCCCACGCCATGTCTGAGGCGTCTGAATACAACACTAGGTCAGGGTACCTCTGATAAAGTTCGAGGCCTTCCAGGAGTTTGTTGGCATCGTCCCACCAACTCAAGTGATTCCTGATACACAGAGGAATCGGCATCGACTCTTCTAGATCTTGGCCTCTCGTCCAAAATTTTGCAAGATGGAATTGAAGAGGCCATAAATGAAGTCTCCCCTGGGATACAAACTGCTCGATCGATGAGAGGGTACCCAGTAGACTCATCCATTCTCTTACAGAGCATGACCGAATGTCTAAGAAGTGTCGCACCTTTTCTAGGCAATCTAGAATGCGTTTCGGGGCTGGAAAAGCCCGAAAAACCACTTGACTGAATCCTCATCCCCAGGCAGATGATGGTTTTGCGAGGGTGTCAGTTGAGATTTGGCCAGATTACCACCAGACCTAGCTGTTGCGTCAAAGACATTGTAAGCTGAAGACCCTCCAGACACTTTTCTTGCAAACTGGCTCTGATCAGCCAATCATACAGGTACATTGAAAACCATACTCCCTTCAGATGTACCCAGCGAGCCATGTTGGCAACCACTCGGGTGAAAACGTAGGGAGCCGTGCTCAATCCAAAACAGAGTGCTTTGAACTGATAAGTAGTTTCTTTGAACACGAATCTCAGAAGTTTTCTGTAGTTCGGGTGGATTGGGACGTGGAAAAACGCGTCCTGCAGATCTAATGACACCATCCAGTCTCCTTGTCTGGTGCCTGCTAGGACTGACGCAGAAGACTCCATGGTAAATTTGACTTGCTTAAGAACTTGTTCAGATGGCTTACGTCCAGAACAGGTCTCCAACCCCCTGAGTTCTTCGGAACTAGAAAAAATCTGTTGCAAAATCCCCGTCGAGAGGACTTCTACCACTTCTATTGCTGCTTTTGACAGCATCTGGTTAACCTGCCCTTGAAGAGCTGCTGCCAGTAGTGGAATACTTGTCTCTGGAGATCGAGTTCACTTTTCAGGTTTCGCTTGCTGTTTGGGGTTACGAGGTTGCCCACCAGCAGCCATTCTCTGTCCTCTTCTAGACAAGCTCTCCCATGAAAGGACTGACGCGTGGGAGGAGCTTCCTTCTCCTTCCTGGCTACAAGGTTAGTCGGAAGCCCTTCCTCGCAGTCCTTTGCAATCAGATCTTGCGTTGCTTGTGCGTAAGCTGCCGATAAGTCCTTCACTAGCTCTGAAGGGAAGAGGAACTTGGTCAAGGGAGCATACAAGAGCTCTGCTCTCTGAGCAAGAGTCAATCCTGACGACAGGAAAGAAAACAGCATAGCTCTTTCTCAATAAAACCTGCTGTGAAAAAGGGTTGAGAGTTCGACCCACCTGTCCCTCACGGCTTATCTAGACAGGCAAAAAGGTGCATCTGCGTCTCGTTCTTATCATCTGTGACGTCTGCGAGGACTCCTAGAGTCCAGTCCATCAAGCTGAAGACCTCGATTGTTCTGAAGATGCCATTCAGCAAATGATCCATCTCCGACGTGGACCGCATCACCTTAGCCTTAGTCATGGCTGAACTACGTGAGGCATCAACGAAAAGGAGAAGTCTCCTTGGGAGGAGGTAGGAACTTCCAAACCGAGAACCTCCCCAGGCTTGTACCACACACAGGATCTAGAAGCCAATCTCGTAGGGGGAAAGGAAAAGGTTGTCCTTCCTTGTTCTTTCTCTTGAGAATCCAATCTTTCAGAGTCGAAACAGACCTCTAGACCGATCTGGCTAACACTGTTTCCTTGAAAGAGGAAGATTCCTGGGGTCTACCCTTCAAAAACTGCGAGGGCGGGCTCCGAGGTACAGCCTGCTGAAAACTCCTCTGGATATAAGTCCGCCAGAACTGCAAGTAATCTTTAAGATCTGCTGCATGAAGAGTTTTCTGCAGTTCCTCCTCTGAGATCTATCCTGGCATACCTGAAAAGGAAGCTGGCTTCATAGGTTTTAATGCCTCATTTGCTTGCATTCCTTTTACAGGGGGCTGTAAAAGTCTCTGTGGGGCAGCCACATCCTCTAAAGGGTTAGCGATCTCCGAAGGAGAACAAGTGGGAGAAAACACACGCCTTGCATGCTTGCGTCCCGCATGCGATCAGCATGCTGCGAGGAAGCGTCATGCTGCTGCTGTTGTGAGCTTCCTCTGTTTGTGACTTGTAAACGTCAACAGGGACGTAATGGACCATTGAAGCTCTGATAGGCATGATGCTGCGTCAAGCATGCTGTGAGGGAGCGTCCTTGCCAACTCCCGTAACGCGTCCAAATCGCTGCGAGCGAGCGTCCATGAGTGCTGCAGCTCGCGTGCATTCTTGCCACGAGAGAGCGCTCGGGACTATGACATTCGCGATCCTAACGCGGGGGAGCGTCCTGCTCGCGTGCGTACAGCATGCGTGCATCCAGCATGCTGTGAGGGAACGTTAAAATCCTTGCCGCCTCCCGCAACGCGTCCAGATCGCTGTGAGGGAGCGTCCATGAGCGCTGCAGCTCGCGTGCGTTCTTGCCGCGAGAGCGCGCTTGGAACCATGACATTCGCGATCCTGACGTGGGGAAGCGGCCGGCTCGCATGCGTCCAGCATGTTGCGAGAAAGCATCCTGCTCTCGTGGGAGCTGAAAGGGAGCGAACCTTTCTCAGATGTAAAAGAAAATCTGCGATTTGGGCTACAGAGGTACTGGACGAGGACACAGATGCTGACTTGCACCAGTCTCGAAAGACTTCCCACTTCGACTGGTATACTCTAATGGTAGAAGCTCTCCTCGCTCTTGCAATCGCACTGGCTGCCTCCTTCGAAAAGCCTCGAGCTCTTGAGAGTCTTTCGATAGTCTGAAGGAAGTCAGACGAAGAGCGGGGAGGCTTTGATGGACATTCTTTACGTGGGGCTGACGTAACAGATCTACCCTTAGAGGAAGACTTCTTGGAAAGTCTACCAGCCATTGAAGTACCTCGGTGAACCACTCTCTCGCGGGCCAGAGGGTAGCAACCAACGTCAACCTTGTCCCTTCGTGAGAGGCGAACTTCTGCAGTACCTTGTTGACTATCTTGAATGGTGGGAATGCATATAAGTCCAGAAGAGACCAATCCAGTAGAAACGCGTCTATGTGGATTGCTTCTGTATCTAGGACTGGAGAGCAATAGATTGGTAACCTTTTGGTCAACGAGGAGGCAAAGAGGTCTATGGTGGGTTGACCCCAAGTAGCCCAAAGACTCTTGCCCACGTCCTTGTGGAGGGTCCATTCCGTGGGTATCACCTGACCCCTCCGACTGAGACAGTCTGCCAAGACGTTCAAGTCCCCCTGGATGAATCTCATCAACAGGGAGATGCCTCGATTTCTTGACCATAAGAGAAGGTCCCTTGCGATCTCGAGCAGCGTGAAGGAGTGTGTGCCTCCTTGCTTGGAGATGTACGCCAAAGCTGTGGTGTTGTCTGAGTTGACCTCTACCACTTAGTTTCGAAGAAGCTTTCGAATATCATCAAGGCCAAGTGGACTGCTAATAGCTCCTTGCCGTTGATGTGCATGCTCTTCTGACTTGAGGTCCACAGACCCGAGCATTCCCGACCGTCCAGGGTCGCACCCCAACCCAAATCCGACGCGTCTTGTGAACAACACGTGGTTTGGGTTCTTGACTGCTAGGGATAGTCCCTCTCTCAGACTGATATTGCTGTCCCACCATTTCAGGCATGCCTTTACTGGTTCGGAGACTGGGAATGATACCGTCTCTGACGTCTTGTCCTACTTCCAGTGAGAGGCTAGATGGAACCGGAGAGGCAGAAGGTGTAGTCTCCCTAGTGAGACAAACTGCTCCAGGGATGAGAGAGTCCCTACGAGACTGTTCCAACTCCTGACTGAACAAACGTTTTCTTTTCAGCATTAGTTGGACTTCGAGCAGGGCTTGTTCTATTCGGTGGCAGACGGAAAAGCCCGAAAAAAAAAAACTGGACTGCGAATCTCCATCCCCAAATATAGAATAATCTGGGATGGGATCAGTTGGGACTTTTAGGTTGACCAAAAGTCCCAACTCCCTGGCCAGACTCAACGTCCAATGTAGATCCTGCAGACAGCGAAGACTGGACGATGCTCTGAGAAGCCAGTCGTCCAAGTACAGGGAGGCTCGGATCCCCGATAGATGGAGGGATTTTGCCACATTCCTCATGAGCCTCGTAAACACGAGAGGAGCAGGACTGAGGCCAAAGCACAGGGCTCGAAACTGGTACCCCACATTCCTGTAAACAAACCTCAGAAACGGTTGGGAATCCGGGTGTATAGGAATGTGGAAGTATGCCTCCTGAAGGTCGAGAGAGACCATCCAGTCGCCTTCCATTAATGCTGTCAAGACAGCCTGGTAGACTTCATCGTGAAGTTTGTCTTGACAATGAACACATTGAGCGCACTTGCCTCTTACGTACTCCTGCAGTGAACATGGCTGCCAGATCATTGGAGCCATCCCTGAGGGACTTGTTCCTGCAGAGAACGTGGCTGTCAGATCATTGGAGCCATCCCTGAAAGCCTTGTTTATGCATGACATAATTGTACAGCAAAACTTCAAACGCTCGAAAAAAACTCTTAACAGGAGATGGTCTAGCTCTGAAGTCGACCATAAAATCTTGGAGCGTCTCATGGCCAGGCGCCAGGGAGAGTCTATGAGGTTTGAGAAGTCTATCTGGGCAGAGGTAGGAACTCCCAAGCCGAGAACTTCTCCCGTGTCATATCAGACTCTCGCTCTATAAGCCAGCTTAAAAGTAGGGAAAGCAAAGGCTGTCTCCCCCAAACTCCTCCTGGTGATAAACCAGTCGCCTAGCAAACGTAAAGCTCTCTTAGAAGAGCGAGAGAGCACTACCTTATAAAACAATGGCTTCGAATAAGCTAGGCCTAGTGTAAACTCTGACGTTTAGGCGAACGAGGAGCAGCAGTTACAAAAAGATCCGGACAAAGATCCTTAAAAATCAGCATGATTTATTTAAAGTCCATAGAGGGCTGAGCAGCTTTAGGCTCCTCTCCGTCTGACAGAGTCCTCAAGGGAATATCAGTAGGAGGGGGAACAGCAACTTCCTCATCTGAAGGAACCTTGTCCGACAATAGCCGAGTCTCAAGCAAGGGAGAGACCTGCCGTGGTGGCAATGCTTGACAAGCAGAGTCCACACGCAAAGGAGCAACAGTAGCAGTCAAGGACGCTATGTCATGTAACTGCTTAAAGGACTGACCAGCAACAACCAACAGGTGCGGGAGGATGCTCGACGTCAACTCGAGACTGCCTTGACTGCCTAGACTGAGCAGTCAAAACAACTCTTGACTGCGGTGCTTGACGCTCAACGTCAAAACAAGTCAACTTCGCTGGTTGGCGAACGTCCTGAACGTCAACAAGAGCATGCGGCAGCGGCTGAACGTCCACAAGCGGCTGAAAGTCAACACTGGACTGCATCGAGTGAGGCTCTACAAAACGTGACTGACGTGACTTTGTAACGTCAACGTCAACAGGACGAGCAAAGGTTCGTTTGGGCGGCTGACGGCCAGGATCTCGATCAGCTAAGCGGCGAGGATCATCGTAAACCTGCTCAGCAGAATAGTCCTCCATAAGAGAGGCAAGCTTATTCTGCATGTCTTGCCGTACAACCCATTTAGGATCAACGGGAATGGTTGCGGTAAGAGACGAGGGTAACGTCTGTGACTGCAAAACCTTGCCTACAAAAAGACTCTCGGAGCCTGTGTTACGCTTTTGTTTAGGCGGCGAGCAGTCTTCCGATGACTGCATAGGGTCAGAGCTGTCCTAATAGTTAAAACCAGGACGCTGGACCTGTCCTGAAAGGACTGACTTTCGCTTAAAGGGCCTCGAAACCTTGTTCCACGGTTTCTTATGCGAAAAGTCTTCGGATGACGAGGAGAAAATCGTCTCACTCGTCTTATGGTAGGGGCGGTGTTGATGAGACACGCCTGAAACCATAGAGGGAACGTCTGTTCGCTGATCAAGTCCTCTCGAACCCATAAGTCGTACGACATTACTTCTCCCCTGGGCTTGGGAGCTTGCAAGAGGTCTCGGACTAGGCGAACGACAGGCACGAACAGACGAACCCTCGGTCGCAACACTGATAACACTTTGCGCAATTATCACTTTATCACTACGATTTTCTGTTTTGCACTTATTTCACTGAAATCGAATTTTTTAAACAATTCACATTAGGCATGAATAAAACTGATTTCTACCTGAAGCACGCAATTCTACCCTCATCAAAAGGTTATAATTGCGAAATCAGTCGTATAATGTAAGCACATTAATACAAGCAAAAAACAGTAAACATATTTTAAGATAAAAAGATCAGTGGCTGGGAAGGAGACTAAACACTAGTTCATTCAAAACTACGTTTTCAATCTCTCACCGTACAGTGCCTTGGGACGAGAATAAAAACTAAAAACGTTTTATCCTTTCTCCCCGTACAGAGACTAGGGACGAGAGTAAAAAACTGACTCGAGAACAACGTTACTCGCTTGGGACGAGAATAAAGATCGGAACGTTCTCTCTCCTCTCTCTCTCTCCGTCTCTATCTCTCTCTCTCTCTCTCTCTCTTGATTTCGCACCGAAGAGAAGAGCCCACTTACCTTTCGTCAATAAACAGGTTATTTGACCAAAGGAAAAAACTGAAAGGTTTTTCAATTAAAAAGTTCCTTTAAAATAGTATTTAAAACATTTAAGCTTTGAAAGAAGAATGAACAAAACGTCAGAATCGATTTACTCTTTCTGCAAAGTGAAACCGTGATACTCTCTCTCTCTATCGTAACGATAGAGCACAAACTGCGTAGCATAAATAAACTAAACGTTAGTTCATCTTTCATAAAATATCTACTAAAAAATATTCATTTAATAAGTTTTAAATCATTTGCTCTGTAAAAGTTATTTACGATTGAAAGGGCTCAACGTTGTTTAACTTCGGTTTCCAAGTTAGGACCGCCTACTCTCAGGAAAGGTCGCATATAAACAAATCATTAAAATTTATCTTGATGTTTATTATAAATGGAAAGCTAATCGAAGAGGCCTAATAAAGGCGGTTGAGATATAAAATATATAGAGGAAAATCTATAATTAAATTATAACGTGATAAGATAATTGCTAAAAGCCTAAAACACACTTCCATACTAAGGGAAGGGTCGGCCATTTAAAAGTCAAAGAAAGTCCAAAAAACAATCCAAAGTCATCAAAAATTAAATCTATCCAAAAACGAGTTCAAGATTTAAGTTGAAGATAAAACACCGGCACTGCGAAAGCTCAAACCAAAAGGAAGTACTTCACCAAATATGTTGAGAAAACTCCAGGTTATACAGCGAGTATTGATACGTCTTGTCGTTAAGGCCGACAGAGAAAAAAAATTGGGTCTGTTTACATGTATATGCGGTATCTGGCCGATAGTTGGCGCTGGTGGGCACACCCGCAACCTTCATAGCGATCGCTCGCGAGTTTTTGTGTGTGTTTTCTGTCGAGCCGCTGGAGCAGCAGCTATTATATATTCACCGGCTAAGTTAAATATTTAAAATATAACGATCATCAAGAGTACTACGTAGCGTAAATTGACTGGACGCTCGTGAAATCTCTATATAAATCGAAAATCAACTAAAGGAATTATACTAATAGGACAAATATATACTTAAAAATAACATATTTCCCTACATTATAAAAATTAAAATACTTATGCTTAGTAAGTTAGTATTTTTACATTTCTTGCAAGAAAAAGAAAATAATTCACATATTTCTAAGTCATACTACGTAGATTACGTCACAAGATTGCGACATCATAGCGATGGCGGACTGATTTCCTACAAGGCATTCAGATCTCGCCCTGTTAAGAGTTTGTCACATGATTGTGACGTCATAATGTTTTTCCTTCCATTATATCTTCAAGAGTTGTTCATTAGTTAATAAAGTAGGGGGAAAAAATTCCTTGATCCTATCCATTTCAATCTTACGAACATAGAAAAGAAAACAAATACACACATGCCCTCTGCTACATACTGTGTGGGCATCAAGAGCAGCTTGGAAGCCGGTCTAGCCCTACACACAAATTTTAACAACAGAGGAGCCATCCTGAAAATCAAGTTAAATTAAACTGTCCAAGTTGGACCAACAAAAAACTATCTTATTCGTGTGAAAAAGGAAAATCCAATATCTTCGATAGTCGAAAGGCAGTTAGTGAAAGCCATAAACAATGGCTACTTCACCAAATTTGTAGACAAAGCAAACCCAAATCGCGAAACGAATTTCCGACGTGTTGACTCGATCAACGGTAGGGAATTTATGAGGAATGTTGGGAATGGTTCCAGTTACCTACTGAGAGATGGCGCTCACGTATGACCACCTACTCACCTGGCGGTGATTGCCGCGAAAATGACAAATTCGGAGATAATTTGTATTTTTCCTAACCATACAAACCTTAGCTATTTACATTGGGTTTACCTTTCGGCGTAGCTGAAATGACGAGCCAATAGTTTTTAACGAGGGTTAACTACCCCCGCGCTAGTTAGCGGGGGTAGGGGAAGGGATAGCTTGCTACCCCTCCCCCCCCCCACACCGGTGATTTGCTTCACTTCGAGGTAGGACTTGACTTGGGGGATAGGGCTGGCGGGCAAATATGTGTAAATAGCTAAGGTTTGTATGGTTAGGAAAAATACAAATTATCTCCGAATTTGTCATTTGTCATTTGCTCCGCCTCCCAGTGAGTAGCACTTGAGAGAAGGAGCCCCTACACCTCACAAGTTCCTTGCTTCGCTAGGAACGAGTGGCCTACATAAGTTGTGTGTGGAGGAAAGTGTGACCCCTCCTATGAAGTTGACCTTGAGACCTTTAAATAGGAATCTAGGATAGGACGTTCCCAATACCACCTCGTCAGGGTATGGGGGACGCGACAGTATTAAGCTTAATACTAGGAGCACAAGGAAGCATGGGTTACCTGCAGAGGTCGAGGTCAGCTATGCGAAGACCAGGATGCTGCTTCCCCAAGAGAGGGGAGAATGTAGAAAGAAGTAAGGGTCAGACATACTCTTTCATTAACGCAGACTAAAACCGGGTAACAACGCCCTCAACCTACTGCTACTTGTCCATAAAGGAGCCTGAGGGTAGACCAGCTGTTGTGCAGCCACCACAGGGCCGATAGAAAACGTATCGAGGCTCCTGTGGGTCACGTCCTGCAGGTAGTGGGCTGTGAAGGTCTTGTGACGCTTCCAGACCCCGGCTTGAAGCAACTGCATCACAGAGAAGTTTCTCTTGAAGGCCAGGGACGTAGCAACGCCCCTGACGTCGTGTGCCCTCGGGCGACGTGACGGAGGAGGGTCTGGATTCAAGGCGTGGTGGATAACCCTTCGAATCCAAGCCAAGATGGTGTTCCTGGTGACCCTCCTCTTCGTCCTGCCTGTGCTTACAAACAATGCTCGCACTTGAGGACGGACTGCAGCTGTTCTCTTCAAGAAGTACCTCAGACACCTCACTGGACATAGTAGCAGCTGGTCTGGGTCGCTTGTTACAGAACGGAGACTCGCGATCCTGAAAGAGTCGAATCGTGGATCCGGCACTCCAGGATTCTGAGTCTTGGCAACAAACTCAGGGACGAACCTGAACGTTACCTCCCCCCATCCCCTTGAATGAGCGATGTCGTACGAGAGACCATGAAGTTCACTAACTCGCTTGGCCGAAGCCAAAGCGAGCAGGAGAGCCGTCTTCCAAGACAGGTGGCGATCAGAGGCCTGGCGTAATGGTTCGAAGGGAGGTCTCTTAAGAGCCCTGAGGACCCGAACCACGTTCCAAGGAGGTCTCACTTCCGACTGGAGGCAGGTAAGCTCATAGCTACGTATGAGTAGAGAGAGTTCTAGCGAGGAAGAAATGTCCACGCCTTTCAGCCTGAAAGCCAAGCTTAAGGCTGAGCGATAGCCTTTCACTGCCGAGACAGAAAGGCGCATTTCCTCCCGCAGATATACGAGGAACTCCGCTATTGCTGGAATAGTGGCATCAATTGGAGAGATACCCCTCCCACGACACCAACCACAAAAGACTCTCCACTTCGCCTGGTAGACTCCCTCAGAGGACTTTCGCAGGTGCCGAGACATTCTCTCCGCAACCTGTTGCGAAAAGCCTTTCTCCGTGAGGAGACGCTGGACAGTCTCCAGGCGTGACGCCGAAGCGAGGCCACGGCCTTGTGAGGGATGTTGGAGTGGGGTTGTCTGAGAAGCTCGCGTCGTGGAGGAAGTTCTCCCGGGAACCATTCCGCGTGATGCCATAGCGGAGCTACCAGAGTCATCGAACAGTTGACCGATAGTCTGGTCCTGTTGAGCACCCTTCTCCTCAGACAGAACGGTGGGAAGGCGTACACGTCGATGTTGTCCCACCGTTGCTGGAAAGCATCTTGCCAGAGAGCCTTGGGGTCCGGGACTGGGGAGCAGTACAGAGGCAGCTTGAAATTCAACGCTGTCGCGAACAGGTCCACGGTCGGGGAACCCCACAAAGTCAAGACTTTGTTGGCTATCTGAGGATCCAAAGACCACTCGGTACTCACTATCTGCGAAGCCCTGCTCAGACTGTCGGCGAGCACATTCCTCTTGCCAGGAATGAAGCGAGCTGATAGTGTTATCGAGTGGACTTCGGTCCACCTCAGAATCTCTACTGCAAGATGGGATAGCTGCTGCGAAAAAGTGCCTCCCTGCTCGTTGATATAAGCCACTACCGTGGTGTTGTCACTCATCACCACCACGGAGTGACCCGCCAGGGTCCGTTGGAACTGTTGAAGAGCCAGAAAGACGGACTTCAACTCTAGCAGATTGATGTGCAGGCACTTTTCTGATTCTGACCAAAGGCCTGAGGTCCTCTGGTTCAGAACGTGCGCCCCCCACCCTTCTTTTGACGCGTCCGAAAACAGTGTCAATTCCGGGGGAGGACGAGAAGACTCACTCCCTTTCGCAGGTTCTCGTCGACCAGCCACCACCGCAGGTCCGTCCGTTCCAAAGATCCTATTGGGACCTGTACGTCCGGGGAATAGGATCCTTGATTCCACCGGGACTTGAGCCGCCACTGCAGGGATCTCATCCTGAGGCGGCCGTTTGGAACCAGACGAGCCAGGGTGGACAGGTGACCTAAGAGACGCAACCACGATTGGGCGGGAAGCTCTTCTCGCCTGAGGAAGGGTTCCGCCACCCTCCTCAGCCTTGCTTTTCCAACTAGGGTTGTAGCTTGGATAGTAATAATAATAATAATAATTGGGACGGCTGCAGAGAGGACTTCTCGAGGTTTACCACGATCCCCAGATCCTGGCAAAGACCCAGAAGCCTGTCTCTGTGCCGAAGAAGGGTCGACTCCGAGTCTGCTAGGATCAGCCAGTCGTCCAGATAATGAAGGAGACGGATGCCGTTCCTGATCGCCCAAGATGAAATCAGGGTGAACACTCTGGTGAACGCATGAGGTGCTGTGGAGAGACCGAAACACAGCGCCTTGAACTGGTAGGTCTTGTCGTCTAGGGAGAATCTCAAGTACTTCCTGGAAGACGGATGGATTGGGATCTGGAAGTACGCGTCCTTTAGATCCAGTGTGCACATGATTGATTGATTGATTTAAAGTTTTCAGGCATCCTGACATCTAAGGTCATTGACGCCGGTAACATTTAATTTATGTATTCAAAAATAAAAAATAAAATAAAAAATAAAAGAGTATTCAATTAAAATCATAAAAGTTGAATGTCATAAAAGTTAAATATTTTTCAGAAGACCTGCTTCTGAAATTAATCTAAAAATGCCACTTGCATGGTAGGACACATCATTTCCAAGAATCTTGGCAAGGATGAACCTGCCACCCTCACCTCGAGCCTCAAACAAATATCTATTCCTTAAGTTGTTATAATTGGGGCATTCGGTCAACAAGTGCCTTACTGTTAGAGGTACTAAACAGTCGTCACAATACGGTTGGTGTTGGCCCTTCAGCAGAAACTCGTGTGTAAACCGAGTGTGACCAATACGGAGACGACAAAGAGACGTCTCCCATTTTCGGGGCATCATATTATACCTCCAAGGAGATATGTCATTTGTTACCTCTCGCATTTTATTGCCATCTAGGCTATCCCATTGCTGTTGCCATTTTTTGCAAACCAATTTCTTGATGTCAGGTAAGAAATCATTACAGGGAATGGGATACCTTCTTGGCAGCAACTCGGATGCAGCCTTCTTAGCCAGTGAATCTGCCTTCTCATTCCCAGACACACCTACATGTGCTGGAACCCAACAAAATTGAACTGTTATACCTCTCCGTCCAATAATAAAAAGCCATTCTAAAATCTTTAAAACTAGAGGGTTATTAGAATTAAAAACTTCTATAGCTTGAAGGACACTCCTTGCATCACTAAAAATTGTAAAATTACCCTCCTTCTCCAACGCTATTTTCTCAATAGCGGTTAATATGCCATACAGTTCCGCAGTAAATATGGAAGCGGTCAGAGGAAGTGCACCTTTACAATTAAAACCATTACTATGTACTCCAAATCCAACGCCAGCATCAGATTTGGAGCCATCAGTATAGATAAAAGTTGATCCTCTATGTTCTTTAACATGTTCATTAAAAAGAGACCTGGCTTCTAGGTCTGACATATTCTTCTTACCTCCAATAAAATATTTACAAAAAGATATTTCTGGTAACTTCCATGGAGGCATTGATGATACCTTGAATGGAAGTACCTTATTTCTAATTATATCCAGACTATTTAATAATCGTTTCACCTGAAAGCCATAAGGTTGAGGAGATTTTGGGTGAACTCAAAGTATGATGCGTGTCTTACAAGGCTTGCAGTCTGAAAGGCTAGAGAGTTAGGGAGTCTTTGCAATCTAAACCAATACCGAATAATGGAAGACATTCGGTAAAGGTCTAGAGGAAACTCTACAGCATCAACAAGGAGACTTGGGATAGGCGAGGTTTTAAAAGCTCCAGTAGACAATCTAATACCTGCATGATGTATCGAGTCTAATATTTTTAACCGGCTTGGGGTGGCTGAAGAATATATTTCACAACCATAACTAATTTTGGAAAAAATCAAGGCCTTGTATAATTTTAGAATAGTATTGCGGTCTGCCCCCCCATGATGTATGGGATAATACTTTTAATATTCAGAGCTTCAACACATCTAGCTTTTAATGCTTTTTAAGTGAGAAACCCATGTAAGCCTACAATCAAATATCAAACCTAAAAAATTAGCTTCTCTTGCACATGGTATCCGTTGACCTTTAATGTATATATCCGGGTCTGGATGTACTCCCCGGATACGACAAAAATGGACAATGGTAGTTTTACTTGTCGAGAACTTAAATCCATTCATGTCAGCCCACTGGATAATTTTATCAATAGAGAGTTGGATTTTTCTCTCAACCATTGCCATTCTAGTGCCAGCAAATGATATTGAGAGATCATCCACAAATAATGTTGAGAGAACATCCTGGGGAATGGCTGAGGATATCCCATTAATTGCTAGTGCAAAAAGGGTTACACTCAGCACACTACCCTGAGGAACTCCTTCTTCCTGGCACTTACTCTCTGATATAGTTTCCCCAACTCTCACTTGAAAAACTCTATGTGAAAGAAATGCCTGAATAAATAGTGGCAGCTCTCCTCTCAATCCCAATTCATGAATGGTTTTAAGGATACCATATCTCCATGTGGTATCATATGCCTTTTCAAGGTCAAAAAATACTGTAACATGGTGCTGTTTGGAAGCAAAGGCTTCACAAATAGAAGACTCTAGTCGTATCAACACATCAGTCGTTGAGTGCATTTTTCGGAATCCACATTGAATCGGTGATAAAATACCTTTCTTTACAAGGTACCACATCAGCCTTGCATTGACCATCTTCTCCATGATTTTACATAAACAAGATGTCAATGCAATTGGACGATAGTTTGCTGCTAAAAACTTGTCTTTACCGGGTTTTAAAAAGGCTAAAATAATAGCTAGTTCCCAAACACTTGGGTAACTATGATCATGCCATATTCTATTAATAATACTTAAAATAAATAGCTTTGTATTAAAATGTACATGTTTAATCATTGCATATGGAATTCCATCGGGTCCAGGGGCTGTATCATTGCAATGAGCAAGTGCGGAATCAAATTCTCTTTCAGTGAAAGGAGAATTATACGACTCTTCCCTTCTTGTTGCAAAATTTAAAATTTTCTTTTCTTCAGTGCTCCTATACTGGTGACCAGGGGCTCCTTCACACTTGCTGGACACATTTGAAAAATGATTAGCCAGGGCATTGCATCATTTGCTTCAGTTACATACTGGCCATTCACCTTCAACACTGGTGGTGGGTTGGGGGTGAATTTGCCAGCTATCTTTTTTACTTTCCTCCACACAGAAGATGGTGGTGTTCTACTGTTAATGGAGGAAACAAAAGACATCCATGACTGGCGCCTTGCTTCTTTCATGGCACGACGGAACTGTGCTCTACATTTCTTGTACATAATTAAATTCTCATCAGTTCTGCGTCTACGCAATCGTGTTAGAGATCTTCTTGTGGCTCTGTGGAGGGCAGTTAGTTCTGAAGACCACCACGGGACTGGTCGTCGTTTGAATAACCCTGTTGTTTTGGGAATTTAATTGACTCCTGCTGTATAGAGAGTTCCATTCAGAAGTCTATGGCATCATCGATATTTTCAACTTGTCCTGCATCCCCCTCAATTTCGCTTAGCTCACAAAATTTATCCCAGTCCGCCTTGTCAAGATTCCATCGTGGCGATCCCTGTAAAGGTGGACCATTGTTGGTGTTTATAATGATTGGTGCATGATCACTAGTATGCCAATCATCTAATGTTCTCCAATCGAAGTCGAGAAGGCAATTAGAGCTTACGATTGATATGTCAATACATGACAAGGTACCTGTCTGGACATCTTCATTTTCCACAATTGATGATATGATAATTCCCCTCGTGTTTGCTAAAACATCACCCCACAAAGATGTCTACCATTCAAATCTCCAAGTAAAAGAAAAGGTTGAGGGAGTTGTTGAATCACCTCCACTAAGTTATCATACAAAATGTTATCATTTGAAGGCAAGTACAGAGAACAAATTGTATATTTTCGCCCTATGTCAATCTGTACAACCACTGCCTGCAGATGTGTACGAATAGACAGAGAAACTTGGGGAACATCTCGACGAACGTATATGAGACTTCCGCCATGGCTCCCCACTTGGTGATCATATGGTGGTCTATAACTAATATATTCGTGAGGACAAGGGGTATTATGATCAAGTTTGCTCTCCTGTAGACAAATAATTATGGGGGAATGCTCATGAATAAGGAGCTTAAGTTCTTCATATTTGGCCCTTAAACCCTGACAATTCCATTGCAAAATGGAGGAAAAAACTATGGTTTATAATTTGGTAGACCCCTTGGATGGAGTCTTCTCATTAGCAGTTTTTGATCTAACACTATTTTTAGGTGGTTTTATTAAAGAGGGTCTTGATAGATTGGGTTTAGCATTTATGATTTTCTTTTTGTCTTTTTGATCTGATTGTTGAGGAGGTTGGTGAACCTCCACTTGAATTTCCGATTTATTTAAATTGACTTCCAGATCAGAAATATCAACAGACAAATCATCATATTTATTTGACGTCGTAATTTTGATATTTCTTATGGAAGGGGGCGAGAGAGATGGAGGTCTCTCTCTTTTCCGATTAGTAGGTTTTGAGCTACCAGGTTTTTGCACCTTCCCCAATACAGGTGCACCTGGTAACTTGGTGTCAGGTGGCATCTCCATCAAATCAGGCAAGGACATGGCCTGGGAGAGGTTAGTACTATTGTTGGTAATGGGGGACGAAGGCTGTACAGAAATGGGCAATGACCCATTTTTAATACACTGTGGCAGAGCCTCAGCAAGCAATATGATTACCTTGTCATGCAGTACTTTATTATCAAAGGTTGTATTTCTTTTCTTAGGATTACTGGCAGTGCTAGGTGGGGTTGCTGTCTCCTGTGGTAAATTTACCTTTGATTTTAAGGCCTTTGCATAGCTGGTTGATTTATTCAACAGTCTTTTTGCATGTCCCAGACTTATGTGTTCTAAACTTGATTTGTTTAGGGCAGCTTCCTCCAACTTATACAGTTCGCATCTCCTATCAATTAATTTATGATTCAAATTGCAATTTGAACACCTGGCCTCAAGTGTACATTCTCCATGAAAAGTTTTGGAGCAAATGCCACACATTTTTCCATTTTTGCAAACTTTGGATGGGTGTCCAAATTTAAAACAATTAAAACATTGCAGGGGCTTTTGTTTGAAAGGCCAAACTTTAATCCTTTCATTTTCAATAAAAATATGGAAAGGTACATCAGCATCCTGGAAAGTAAGTATAATCATTGAAGTTCCAGGAACCTTATGCACTTTCCATACATTTAATGGACACATAGAAAGTATCTCCACCTCTGTAAATTCGTACACGTCCTTATTAAAGACCACTCCCCTTCCATAACTAAAATTTAGATGAGGTTTCATTTCCAATGTAATTTCATCACTGCCTGTCTGTAAGTTAGACAGTATTGCAGACTGAGTCGAAGATTTGGCATGGATGAGATAACTATTCTTCCCAAAACGAGATATATTTCCAGGTGCTATGGTTCCTACTTTTTTTTGGATAAACTTACATATCTTAAAATAATTCCCTATTATCCCTTCAGGTTCAGCTAAGAGCCACATTGGTGGTTTGGGTTTTCTCTGTGAAGGCATGGGAACATTTCTATCTTTTTCAAACCAATCAGCAGGTTTGTACACATCCAATTCCTTTGGGACCTTATCACAAAGAGCTCCCATGATGTTCAATTCGTTAATTTTGATACTACTAATACTACTTATGGCATTAAACGCTTCATCATGACTTCAAAAGATATCCAAGAGTCCCATTTTTCATCTCCAAGTCTCATCCTTATTTCCTTTATCAATCCATAGCACTCAAATGCTCTATATATATCATCATAATTTGTCTCTAATGGGATTTGGGAAACATGAAGGAATCGTAGTTTCCCTGTGGTACCCAAATTGCTAGATTTTTTAACATCAGTAGAGTGGTCCTTTTTAGTTCGAAGGTTGTCAACAGAATTTTCCTTAATTACAGTAGCAGAAGTCGTCAACAGTGCCGGGGGGGAGTCAGCAAATCCAGGGGATGGGGAGTCAGTATTTGAAGGGTCCATATTTAAGGGTGGGATTTTCATGTTTTTTGTTGTTGTTTTGTTGGTTTACCTGCTTGAGAATTATAAGAAAGTATCACTCTTTGGAAAGGAAATTTGTATTCTCCACTATCGGCACAATGAGAGTATACTTCCCAGATGGTCCACTCCATACCCTACCCGAAGGATAGCATCAAAACAGATATAGAGGCACAGTTGTAAGCTAAACCCGCCTGTTAGGACTGAGACCAAGGTAATATGGAATCATCCTCCCCATATCTGTAATGATGGGCTTCCGGCCAAAAGCCAAGAGTCCCACCTCAAGGATTGGATCCCCCTGGATTCCGATGACCCAACCCTTGAGAGTAGTTCGGCCAAAAAGGTCCAAACCATCTTTGGGATGGCTGAGATCATCCAATACTCTTATATATAGCTTTGAATGCAAATACCTCCCAACCCTGATCCCTTCTCCCATTCATCTAAGCAGGCAGTAATAACGAATGTGGAAATATCCACGCCATTTAAATAAAATAGAAAAAAATAGATAAATAAATAAATGAACAAATAAAATAAATAAATATATATATATATGCATACATCTAAATATATATATAACTAAGAAAAATAATAATCATAGAGATAGGACAGCAAGATGAAAGAAAGTTGATAAAATCAGGAGAAGGTCGAAGTAATATTAAGCAGAAGAAAAAGATGAACGAGAGAAATTTCCCGAAGTTCGAGAGCCCTCTTGCCCGTCACCAAGATTCAGCTCGGGAATGAAATGCCGTGCTGAAGCTCAATGACTTCATCAAGGCATTCTCTCATTAAGAGGAAGAGTGCACATGAAGTCTAGAGGTCTCACCGCAAGTCTGACCGTGTCCGCTGTCTCCAAGCTGAACCGAGTTTGCTTGACAAACCCGTTCAGAGCCGAGAGGTCGATGACAGGTCTCCAGCCTCCAGACACCTTCTTTACAAGAAAGAGTCGACTGAAGAAGCCTGGGGAGCCGTCGACGACCTCCTGGAGAGCATCCTTCTTGAGCATGGTCTCGACTTCTGCCCGAAGGGCTAGCCCCTTTACCGATCCCATGGCATAGGAGCTCAACGACACTGGATTCGCTGTCAGGGGAGGTTGAGATGTTATGAACGGATGCGATAGCCTTGGCCGATCATAGAAACCGTCCAAGCATCGGCCCCGTGTTGCTGCCACCTGTGCACGCAACATCGAAGGCATCCCCCACAGGTGGACACGCGGGGGGATTGCCACTCCTAGTGTTTGCGGCCGCGGCCGCTCCCTCTAGGAGCCTTGCCTCCCCTGGAGGACTTACCGCCCCTCTTGACCTTGGCTGGAAAGGGCTGGGGCTTAGACACCACTTTCTTAGCTGCCGGTGCCTGCTTCGGTGCCTTGCGAGGCTGCTGCTGCTGTTACTGCGGAGCTGGAGGCTTATAGGGCCGAGCTGTAAGGGCCCTATGGAGGATGGAGTCCTGGCTAGACTTCCTCCATCTCTCAGCCATTCGTTCCATATCCTGTGGCTCCAAGAGATTCTCCCCAAGGAGGGATGCATGTCTGAGCCTACAGACAACCACGGCGGGGACCTTCGAGTGGAACTTCTCGGTCACCGCATCGCGCCGCTTCAATACCGAGTTGGCCCACAGGGTGGTGACATGGTGTGCCAGGAACTCGATGGAGCGGGTGCCCGAGAGTAAGAAGGTCTCCAGGGCCTTCCTATTGGTCTCCTTAGACAAGTCCTCGGAGCGCAATAGGATGCCCAGAGTCCCTAGCCATATATCTAGCCACGAAGTGGCCTGCATGGCGCACTTCGCGACCTTTTCATGGCTCAGGATCTCCGACGCCGAGAATGTCACCTGCCAGGCGGAGAGCTTCTTGAGAGGAACTCCCTTAGCCAGCTCTTCTACGGAATGATAAGAGAGGAAGAGCGAGACTAGACTCACCCAAGATCTCAAAATACCTCCTCTGCTGGAGACGAGGAGGTGGGATGAGTTTGTTCCCGGCAGAGGAACGACTGACAGAAAGCAAGAGTCCCGAGTTGGGCATTGGCCCTGGTTCTGGTACTCTTCAACCCCCGAGACCAGGGCAGAGCCGCACTGGTCTTAGGGGGCTTCTGAACATCGAACACCTGGTCCAGGACCGTGTCCTTGCCTTCTCGGGGGGCGATCACGGGGTCCATGAACCCGTTGAGTTGCCTCATCAGGCTCAGGACCTGCCAGAAGGCAGTTAAGTCTCCCGTCCCGGGGAGCAGCGGGTTCCTGGCGAATCCTTGAAGACGACTTCGGGATTGTCTTGGAGTCCTTGGGTTCCCTCCTGGGAGGGATACAGGATCCCAACAAAGAGGTTCGGAAGTCACCACGAAGTCCACTCCTCTCCTTCTCTTCAGCGGGGGCGAGGCAGCCGTTGGCTTGTGTCCTTGATCGGCGAGTGCCGTCTTCATAGCCTGCACTAACGCCCACATCAGAGGACCAAACCAAGTCTGCCGCCCCACGGACACAGAGTCCGAAATCCCCGCTGGAGGGAAGGGGATCGGGCGATCCTTTGGCCTGAAAAGGAAAAGGGGAAGAAAGTTGCACTGACCTCTCTGAAGTGTCTTCCCTATCCTGCACAAGAGTCCTGCGCTTTGGTGGAGGCGATCCTGAGTGCGGTCTGGCGACACGCGGTCCTGCTGCTGTCACGGGCTGCGAAATCCGACGCGAACGGTGGTCGCGCGGGCACGTAGGCGAGCGGTCGCGAGGGCGTACAGGCGAACGAGCGCGTGGGCGAGCTGGTGAACGAACGCATTGGCGCGTCGGCGAGGGAGCGCGTTGACGCGCGGGCGAACGAGAACGCTCCAATGACCGCTGACGACGACGTTCAGGAGACCTGTAGCGCGTGGGAGAGCGATTGCGAGCAGGCGATCGGTGGTGCGCTGGTGAACGCTGGCGCGTAGGCGAGCGATGGCGCGTTGGCGAGCGATAGCGCGTAGACCGCGTAGGCGAACGACCGCGCGAGGGCGAGCTAACAGAAGGCAACCCATGTCCCTCCAGATCCTCTGGGCGACGGCGCGTTGGAGAACGCTTGCGCGCAGGCGATAGGTCACGCGGGCGGTCTGAAGATCGCCGATGTTCAGGTGATCGCTGACGCGCTGGGGACCGTTCACACGCAGGAGATCGCTGACGAGCAGGCGAATGTTGATGCGTCTGTGATCGCTGGCGAGCTGGTGATTGCTGGCGAGCAGGAAGGCGACGCGTGGAATCCTGTGAGGGGACTATTGGCGCTGGGCGCAGAGGCGAACGGGCACAGGAACAGGAGGCGCGTGGGCGTACAGGCATTTTGGAAGAACGCGAGCGATGTTGCGCAGGAACAAGCTGACGAACAGGATCGCGAGGGCGAGGAGAAGAGTCCTTGGCCAAATTAGAGCGCTCAGGAGACTGATGGCGCGCAGGGCGCACAACGAGAACTGCAGGATATTCGGAATCCACAGGAGAGCGCTGGCGAGCAGTGGGGCGATGGTCATCAGACGCGCGCTAACGTACAGGAGAGCGCTGACGAGCAGGAGAGCGCCTGTGCGCTAACACTGCAGAAGGGCGAGCTGGGGAACGCTGGCGCGCTGGGCGCTCAACAGGAACAACAGGCTGACGGGTGTCCTCAGGAGAGCGCTGGCGAGAACAGGGGCAATCATCAGAAGAGCGCTGGCGAACAGGAAATCGCTGACGAACAGGAGAGCGCTGACGAGCAGGAGAGCGCCTGTGCGCTAACACTGCAGAAGGGGGTTGCGCGCAAGGGAAGAATCCCTTTGCCCCGAAGGGACCGTTGCCTGTCGGGTGACGAGGTCAGGGTGCTGAACATCTGCACCAGAAGCTGAAGGTCTGGAAGGCGTAGGAGACCGATCCCCAGAGAGGTCTATGGAAGCTGGAGCTGCAGGCTGCTTACGGCGACGAGAGTCCCCTTCGGAGGAAGGAGGTGAAGATTCAAAAAGGCGCCTCTTAGCACTCTTATAAGAAGACGGGAGGCCCTTGCGACGCAGCGGACGGTGAGCCTTACGGCGAAGGCAGCCACGAGGAAGATCGTCAGGACCATCAGTCCTCCGAAGGATGTACGGAAGGGGAAGGAGAGCCGTCAGCACCATCATCCACAACAGCACCTGCAGAGGATTGACCTGACCCGTCGGAAGCCTCTGTCACCACGACGTCGACGATAGACAGAGGATCTACCTCTGCTATCACCGGCGACTGCTTAACAGCGGCCCCCAACTGGACAAGGTCAATCAGGGCTACCCTGGAGGGCAGGCCCTTAAGCCCCAGGGAAGCCCAAATCTGAAAAAGATCATCGTTAGACAAAGATTCATTAGCAACAACCTCCCCCGGAGGAGGAACCGCCCCGCTATGGGAGGCGACGCCCTCTCCCCCAATCCAAGGTCGGGAAACAGAACTAGGGCCTGCGCTCCCACTCGGCAGACTCTCCTTAGGAGCCGAACGAGGGGGAGCTTCGGAGGAGATTTGGGCGGCGAAATAAGAGTCCCGAGAGCCTTCCTCCTTCAAGGCAACCCCGGAAGGAGAACGGTCTCTCTTGGACTTCTTCTTATGCCGGCGGCCAAACCTCTCCCACTGGGAGGCAGACCACTCCCTGCACTCACTACACGTATTCTCCTTATCCCACCGTCGGCCTCGACACTGCGGGCAAAGGGTGTGAGGATCTGTGTCCACCGCCGACATAAAAGTACCACAAGGGCGGCCGGCAATTCCAGGGCACTTGCGAATAGTGAACAATAAGGGTGAGGCCAACTTCAAAACACACACACACAAACTGAAAGAAAAAGCAAAATAAGATTAAGGCTGTCAACAAGGACGATGGACAGACACGTCTGTTCATCGCCGGAGCCAAAAGTGAAGTGAAGCAAATCACCGGTGTGTGGGGGGGGAGGGGTAGCAAGCTATCCCTTCCCCTACCCCCGCTAACTAGCGCGGGGTTAGTTAACCCTCGTTAAAAACTATTGGTTCGTCATTTCAGCTACGCCGAAAGGTAAACCCAATGTAAATAGCGTGGTTTGTATTTCGGTTACGGAACAATTTGAATTTCAGCCGTGCGCGCGACGAAACGCGGGATTAAGCTATATATATGTAACTACCAGGGAAGTTACATATTTAAAAAGGAAAATTATGCATATTATAAATATCTTTACAAGTATAAATTGCCTAAATAGCTTTCATAATTAATTAATTAATGCTATTTCAACCGGGAATGTCGTTCTACTAACTAAATAACACATGCCTGACGAACGACAGCGCCTATGACGCCTCCGGTAACAGGCCTAGCTCTTAATCACAATAAATTACTCTAATTTTTGCACCCTCCGGCGCAAAACCTAACTACTGAAGGACTAGAGTCTGACATGATGGTAAGACCACAAAATTGCAAAAAAGAAATTCAGCTTCAATCCTACAAACAAGGAGTTGAATACTTCACCGATATTGGAGAGATAATACTTCCCAATAAATGAAGAAAAGTCTGCACCGACCACTGATGTTCACCAGAAGCTGGCAGAGAACGAATTGATGTTACCTGGACAGTTATACCTATAGCTCCCGCGAGTGGAGGGAGAAGACGTCACCTACATCAGCGATGGCGGCGCCACCGCGGTAGTTTTGAATCTATTGTCTGCCATTCATAAGGAACCTACAGCTGTATAATTGTTCGATAAGACACTGCAATAAAAACTTAAATTACAAACAATTTTAATTTCACTTAAATAATTAAGAAAACAATCGGGAGCGCAACCTAAACCGCAAACGGGAAAGGTGCTCCCCCGTTAGTATACAGTCGGAAGCCCATGAAAGATGAACGGCCTTGAGAAGAGAAAGACCGGGTCAATGTCTGAAAGGGCACGCTCCCTTCCCTCAGTAATCCATGTTCCCCATGGAAGAGGGAAAGGCGAAGACAACAGTTGAACGAGGGGGGTCCAAACGATGACAATTCCCCTGTGGCGGCGGCCGAGTCAACGGTAGGTTATCCACCGACGGGAAGACCGATGGACAAGGGGGGGAGGAGAGGTCTGTAGGGAAGGTTCCCCAGCTTGAGAAAGTGTCTTGAGAACCTGTCATATACGTTACCACACATACAACACAAACACTAAAAAGGAAACTTGCAACATTTCTATATATATATATATATATATATATATATATATATATATATATACATAAACATTAGGAATATGTCTTCATATACAATATATATACGCATATATAAGAAAAAAGTAAGTTAAAAGACAAAAATTAATGGCAGTCCAAAATAGGCGAGGAGGAAGAGCGGTTACAACCAGTCTCTATCCGATCCAAAAGTATAGCAAGCTAAATCACTGGTGTGTGAGTGGGAGCGGTAGCAAGCAACCCTCTCTCCTAACTAGCTAGGTTGGTAGCATCATGGGCTTCTATTTCAGAAGTCCCGGGTTCGCGTCCCCCGCCAGGACGTGGATATCGTGAGACCTTCTACCGGGGGGTACTCCACAGGGTGGCGCCTGGGGGGAGGTTAGAGGGGGCTAGTCCCTGCTGGCTTATGGTCGCCCGAGCAGAATGATGTAAATCGTCTGAGTGGAGACCTAAAACCCGCAACTTTAACTTTATAACTTTAAATTTTAATGGCTCGTCATTTCAGCTTCACAGAAAGTAATACCCCTAAATAAATAGTGTAGGTTTGTGATCCAGTTATGGAACAAAGATATTTCTAAATATACAGTAAATAATTATCAAAATAAATTAATTCCATTAAATTTCTAAATACGATTGAACAGTATCATACTAGAGCTGATGCAGGGGGGAAAAAAGGCTGTTGTAGTACAGCACCCCGTTTTATTACAGTTACAGACGGAAAAAGATTTTCTACTAAAATGACAGGCGTTTCGTTTTCTTTGAAAATGACTCATTTTCACTGGAAATAAAAACTAGTGAAATATATGGTATTATTAGTTTCAACCAAATTCGGAATTTTTTACTTATTATCATACATTTTTGAGATGATTCGTATGAAAAAGTTACTCAAATCTTCTGCAAATCAAGAGTTACGGAAATGTTTGCCAATGAATAAAGTTCCTAACCGTTATCCACAGGACATACTTATGCTGCCATGTTAGCTTTTCCCAACATTTTATGGTTTGTTAATGCATTGTGGGTAAAAATATCTGATCGTCCTTTGTTTTTGGTTATGATGTATACGTACAGTAAATATGCTGAAACCTGATAGGTTGCTTTGGTTCAAGATTATCTAATCAACTGCAATTTTGGAATTTATCAGTCCTTCTAAACACAGTGCTTGTCAGTTGACCGTCATGGATTCCATTATGCAGACGCGCAGTGGTTGTTCCTCTTCATATTTTGACGTCATTTGCCAGTTTCACGGATATTACCATGGAACTCAAGAAGTGGTAAAGAGGCTTCTGCGTGAACATTCAGTCTCAAGTGATTCTGGTAAGGATTTATTTTATCATAATGTAATGATTTTAATTGTGACTTACTTTTAATTTGTGACCTGGTAAGGGGGGTTTACCCCGGCTAGGTCTTTGACCTGAGAAGGGGAGTCTGGGGCCTTGTCCACTGAATAGGTCTGTAACCAGGGAACTACTAGCTTAGGTTAAGTTGGTTTGTTAGGTTCTGTGGCCTATTACCAATCTTGAAAGTGTTAAATAATCATGTTTTGTCCTGTTTATGCACACCCAAAGTACCAGGTTCCCACCTGTGTCCGTAATGGCAGAACAGATTATTTGCAGTGGAAATGGAGGTCAAATTTGTTGAAAACAAACTATTTGGGCTAAAAAAATATAATTTTCATAACGTCTGGTTGAAACTTTAATTTTACCAAATATATAGTCAAATTCTGGGAAAGCACATTATTCACTACAGGAAAAAACTTTTTCTGTTCGAAATGTTGTTCTGTCTGTATTTCTAATAAAGTTATTAATGAGGTGAAATTTTGAATATTCATCATCAAACCTAACCTAAATTACACGAACTTTCACCAAGTACATTATACCTATAGCACAAATAACTGTGCACTGACCCCAATTACGGTCGCTCTCTATCCAGCCTTTGTATTTCATTCCAAAACAAATCCAAATTTGTCTAAACAAACGCAAAGCAAGGGTAAGGTAACCCATTTAGCTCATACCAAACAAAACTTCCTACCTTATCAAAGGTCCACGAGTCTAAGGGAGTACATCCCTTGGCGTTAATAGCACTTGTCAGCTGGGCAAACAAAGCAATGCAAAAGCAGGCCAGTACGTACTTTCCCAAACACCACGACATTTTAGACACCCAATTCAATGACAAAGTTTTCCAAGTATAGGAGGACCTAAAGGTTCTCTTGCGTCTTCTGCTCAGCGGCGTGTGTCGACCAGATCGTGTCGTCGTCTGCAGTAAACAAAGCGCGACCAATCAGCTGCGTCCAAATGGCTCAGGTATCAGTGTTCGGTTCCTTTCCGGAAATGTTCGAACGTTTTACATAATTCAATGACTACATTCTTCTACAGCCAACCCTTGTTATTGATTTAGCCCCATTTCATACCATCTACTTTATTTCCTGTTTATATGCTGTTAGTAGGCTACTTAAGGATTACACTCTGTATTTCCCATTGGTTCTGGAAACTATCCTTAATTATTTACTAATATAAAAAAGTTAATAGTTCGTTTATTCAGCAAAACAAACGTATTACTTTGAGTGATTATTTATTCAAATATCAAGTACTGAAAAATTGATGTTTCAAACGTACACGAGAAAGCAACACATACTTGACTGATAGATAAGCGACGACATCATAAATTATTCTTCACTTGAGATATATGAAAATTACTAGAGAATGAATGAATGATTTAAAGTTTTCAGGCATCCTGACATCTAATTACTAGAGAATGGGAGACGCAATACCTTAATATAAAATAGCTAATAATATTGAAAATTATAGAGCAAGAGGATGTAAAAATATTATATAGTATATTGCGTTCCTGGGTAACCATGTGATTTTTTTTAATACTGTTGCGACATAGGCATCAAGGAGAAATTGATTGTGTATAAAGACGGAAATTACGTCTTGTTTTATATAGCCTACAACGTCTTGGGTACCTTCGTTTTTCATATGCCCACTTTTCATCTTTAGAATAGGGTATTAGATATGAAACTTTATATCTTAAAACTATTTTGAAATTTGTAAGATACGTAGAGATCTTTGAGTATCACATTGTCTATGAGTCAATAAAATGTATACACCACAAAATAGCACACACCCACACACACATACACACACATATCATCATCATCATCTCCCCCTACACATTGACGCATAGGGCCTCAGGTAGATTTCGCCAGTCGTCTCTATCTCGAGCTTTCATTTCAATGCTTCTCCATTCATCATCTCCGACTTCACGCTTCATGGTCCTTATGTATGCCTGGGCCTTCCAACTCTTCTAGTGCCTTGTAGAGCCCAGTTAAATGTTAGGGGGTGGGAAAAGTATGTCCAAACGATGCATCTCCATCTACCCCTCACCATGATCTTGTAAGGACACCGCTCCCTCCGTCGTCCAGAAATTCAACAAATTGTCTATTTATTTAAATTCTCCTTTCGCCACACCGTGGCTTCCTATATATATGTATTCCGCTCCCTCAGAGCTACAATTTGACATATGTATTATTTCATTACATTTTTCTGTTTACTTGCAATTCGTGTATTTGTTCATGTGAGAAAACACATATATTTTGGCGGGAAGTTCAAGCTGAATTGGCGCCTACGCCATGCTACCTTTCCGTCCGCACCCTGTATTATATTCCCACGCATGTTTGTATAAACTATCAGTTGATGTTGGTGAAGCTTGTCTCACTGTCCTTACAATTTCATCCACACTTGGCACTCGAGTAATCTCTCTTATAGTTTTATTTCTAAGCATGTCCTACCATGTAACTCCCAGTATTCTTCTTATGGCTTTGTTCTCAAATCTACTAAATCTGTTGGAGGTTGTTTCATTGTCATACCATGACTCATTTCCATACAATAACACAAATCTCACTAAACTGGCATATAGCCTGATTTTTATGTAATTTCAGGTGATTTTATTTCCAAATTTTACTTAACCTAGCCATTGCCTGATTTGCTCTTTTCAATCTTTAGTTAAATTTCAATTCTAAAGAACCTGTATTAGAGATCATAGTTCCCAAATACTTAAAGATTCTACCTCATTAATCCTTTCTCCATCCAATGATATTTCATCTTCAATTGCATATTCCATTCTCATAATCTCTGTGTTTATTTTATTTATCTTGAGCCCAACCTCGTGTGATATTTCAGGTATTCGGGTAAGCAAACATTGCAAATCCTGTGGTGTTCTGCTGATAAGGACAGAGTCATGAGCATAATCTAGGTCAGCTAATTTCCTATTACCAATCCAGTCCAATCCTTCTCCACCATCTCCAACTGCTCTATGCATTACAAAATCCATGAGGAGGATAAACGACATAAGTTACAACACATTTCCTTGGAGTACTCCACTGTTCACTGGAAATTCATTTGATAGGACTCCACAAACATTAACTTTCCACCTGCTATGCTCATGTGCAGACTTAATCAAATTTACATACACACACAAACACACACACCCATACACACATGCCCATATATATACAGTATATATATATATATATATATATATATATATATATATATATATACATATGCATAAATATATATATATATATATATATATATATATATATATATATATATATATATATATATATATATATATATATTTATATATATATATATGTGTGTATGTGTGTGTGTGTGTGTACATGTGTATATTTTGCACTCGTAGAGTATTTAATCAGATGATCCTACCAGAAATAACTTATGCATCAGAAACTTGGAACCTTAGTAAACCCTAGGAACAGATCCTAGTTACATTCAAAACGCCACGTAAAGAATAATGATTGGAATAACACTAATGGATAGAAAAACGCAACATTGATACGAGGGCAAACTGGAGTAATAAGATAAGAATATGATAAGTTTGGTTTAACCATACAAAATAAGGACTCCCAGCTACATGATGAAATAGAGGGGGGGGGGGGGGGTAAAAAAATAAATAGGAATTTACCTAAATTTGTATTGGAATCAGCATAAGAAATAGATGGAAAAGTTCCTAAACAATATCAAGGAAAACTATAAAAAAGGCAAATTCTAGAGAAATGAAATACAATGAGCAGAACCGTCCAAAACAGTGAAAAAACTAAAAACCCAGAACATTCCTGAACACAATCAAACCAAAAGTGAAGAAACACTGTAGAAAGTAAGAAGCCTCAAATTGATGAAAAGAAGACTTGAAACAGGGTGTCAACAGATGTTTGCCTTAAAGGGTGGAAATGGAAATATTATCAACAATAGAGGTGGAGTGATAAAATTTAAGATTTCTATACAATGCTATAAAATAGTGATATAAGAGATAACTTTGGCAATAGAAATAATGAAACACCTGACCAGGTAACAAACGTAATAGTAGGAGCTGTAAAGAAAGCAGCAGGAGAAGATGGCCTAACAATTGATTTAATAATATACGGAGAAGATTTCATAACAGTAAAACTCGCTCAACT
>NC_090731.1:60376370-60378870 GCF_036898095.1 Palaemon carinicauda
GTACGTAACAACAACAACAACAACAACAACAACAATAATAATAATAATAATAATAATAATAATAATAATAAAAATAATAATAATTACTATGATAGGAAATTAGCAGACCTAGAGTATGCTGATGATGCAGTCCTTGTTAGCAGAACACCACAGGACTTACAATGCTTGCTTACCCGTATGCATGAATTATCACACGAAGTTGGGCTCAAGATAAACAGAAGAAAGACAGAGATGATGAGAACAGAATATGCAATGGAAGATTAAATATCATTTGACGGAGAAAGGATTAATAAGGTAGAATCATTTACATATTTTGGAACTATGATCTCCAATACAGGGTCTTCAGCATTAGAGTTTAGTGAAAGATTTAAAAAAGCAAATCACATTTAAGTAAAATTTGGAAATCAAATCACCCGAAATTACATATAAAAGTCAGACTATATATCAGTTTAGTGGGATCGGTGTTATTATATGGACATTAGTCATGGTATAACAATAAAACAATCTTCAATAGATTTAATAGATTTGAGAACAAAGCCCTCAGAAGGACATTGGGAGTTAAATGGCAGGACAGGATTAGAAATGAAACTATAAGAGAGATTACTCGAGTGCCAATATAGGGATGAAACCATGGTGAGAGGTATATGGAGATAGTTTGGGCATACTCTTCACACTCCCCAAGAGAGATTAGTTCACCAAACGTTCAGCTGGGCTCCACAAGGCACTAGAAGAGTTGGAAGATCCAGGCCTACATGGCTGAAGACTATGAAGCGAGAAGTTGGAGATGCTGAATAGAGAAGTATTGAATTAAAAGCTCAACATAGAGACGACTGGTGAAATCTAACCGAGGCATTTTGCGTCAATGGGCGGGGGAATAGGTGATGGTGATTACTAATAATAATTTTCATCCATGATTTCTAATAATTGATGAGTTCTGAATCATAATTTTTATTTCTTTAAAGAATATATAGAGCCGATAGTGGCTCATGTTTATCAAACAATTTAAGATAAAAAGACAATAGTTGAACTAATTTCTGGTTTGAAAAAAAAGTTCAAATTCAGCTGTTTGTTCCCCTCCTCCTAAATGTTGGTTGGGTTGATTTAGATAAATGCACCTGATGCGATCCCATGACTTTGCCAATGTAAAAATTGATAAAGGATATAAGAGACATGGAAACGTCTTTGATAATATGATTTTTGTGTACAATATTGATAGATTTCCAATTCAAAGTCTTTCAACTTGAAAGAAAGGAACACACATGTTATAGTTCGGTATCCTCAAACAAAGCATTGCTCTACCGACCGTGCCGAAGGAAAAATCAATACTAAGAAATGTCATCCTCGAAATCACGTTCAATAGTCACGGGTAGTATCATAAGCCACAAAAATCAAGGCTGTAGATATAATGTTTCCCAGCAACAGAATGAAAGGAAGAGATAACTGTCACTGTATATGGAAACAATGAAAACTTCACAATAAGCACCAAACTAGAAAGGTCACTCTGGAGTGTTAATAGGCCTATTTGGAAGTAAGGAGATAAACATAAATGGGAGAAAATAGAAATTGAGAAATCAAAAAAAAAAAAAAAAAAAAAAACAGTAGAGGCTATAGACATTTGAAGTAATGCTATAATGACAAAGGAGATCATAAACTGAGCATAGGAATACGAATGGAAAAATCTAGTTTCTTATATATTGTCCGGTTGTTTTATATGTATTTATATGCATACGCACACATAGACACATACACATATGTATATGTATTTATGAATATATATTCGTATGAGCCATAAATCGTAATATCGAATTCGCTTTAGCCCAACGCTAAGTCACTAGAATCTCAGTTTCAACTTGATCCGAGTTCGAATCCTTGGTCGACCAGAAGCTATTATCAGAAAGTTTATTCTTCTTTGGGTATCTGATCTCAAAGCAGAGCAAATTCGATATTTAGACTTATTGAAGGCTTACATGAATTTATGAGGAACATGATTAAATGTGGAAATTATCATATATATAAGTGTATATATACATATATATACAGTATATATATATATATATATATATATATATATATATATATATATATATATATATATATATATATATATATATATATATATATATCCTAATTCTTGTATATACTGTAGATGAGTGTTGTACGTCAAGGTAAATGAACTTAATATTCATGTGTATTCCACAAAAACCTATGACTCAGCATGTTATTGCAAAGATTGCATTTTGGTAGTGAAGGGAGTTTAGTTGCCTTTGGGCGCTCAAGTTGACAAGTCCCTCACCTGAGAGGGTAGTTGTGTAGAGTGTACTTACGAACGAACCTTTTGTAATAAATGAAGAAAACCCATATTACGACGTCTCATTATCCGCCTACATGGGTCATATATGAGTTTTATATATATAATTTATGTATATATACCATATATTTATGCATACATACATCACTTTTTCTAAGTTTGGATCTCTTTATCATGTAAACTCCCACGTGT
>NC_090731.1:60381370-60388870 GCF_036898095.1 Palaemon carinicauda
ATTATTATCATTATTATTATTATTATTGTTATTATTATTTTGTTGAAAATAATGGCTGCCTCAGTTGCATTGATCTTATACTCCGTCTTCTTAATGGTTCTTATCTTCTTTTCAGGATTAACGCATACAGCCAGTAACTGAGTAAAAGTCATCCTTAATGGTGGGTAGTCAAATTCAGGAATAATTGGCGAATAAAGGTTTTAATGTAAAATTTACAAATCAGGTAAAATTCACAATTCGGGTAAAAGAATATAGTGAACAAGCTACGCGTTTTGGGAGTGCTGTCTCCTTCCTCAGGCTTGAGTGTTGGAAACGATGAGAGCTACGTCCTTATTTTAGCCCTGGTTACCTATATGGTAATGTGAAGACTCATAAGAACGGCAACCCATTCCGACCTATTATCAGCCGGTGCCCAACGCCGACCTACCACCTGGCAAAAAGACTCAACAGCCTCTTGATCCCCTATGTTCCGGACGATTACAGTGTCGCCTCATCTGCCGAGTTCCCGAGTAAGCTAAAAGGATCCCCCAACAGTGGCACCATTGCTTCCCTGGACGTGTAGTCCCTTTTTACAAACATACCTGTTTGAGAGACCATCGACTTGATCCTGGTGAGAATCTACATGTACCCATCTACTCCAGCCCTGAACATCCCTGAGGAGTCCCTCCGCACTCTGCTTGAAATATATACTAGGAAGGCCCCTTTTACCACACACAGGATCCACACATATATACAGAAGGATGGTTTAGCGATGGGCTCTCCCCTTGGTGTGCTCTTTGCCAACTTTTATATGGGAGTTGTTGAAGAGAGGGTTTTCTAACGAATATGTTGTCCACAATTGTACGTGATATACATAGATGATAGTTTTGTCATGGCCCCTTCTACCTAGGACATTGAGACTCCCCGCAGGATGTTTGAGGAATTCAGCTGCCTGCGGCTTACTGTCAAACATAGCAAAGGTGGATGGCTGCCCTTCCTGGATGTTCTCATCTCTCCTAACCCTACCAGATTTGATACTAGTGTGTACAATAAGCCCACTAACCTCGGCTTATGCTTAAATGGAGACAGTGAATGCCCTGCCAGGTACAAGGCCTCCACCATCAAAGCCTAGGTCCGCAGAGCCCTTTCCCACTGCTCCTCTTGGGCTGCTACACACCAAGAACTCGACCGAGTCTCCCAGGTCCTGGTGAACAATGGCTACTCTAACAGACAAGTTAGCCGTGAAATAAAGTTAGTCATGGACACCTAGTACCAGGGTGAACAACCGACTGTGAACACCACAACTCCCATCAACCTTTACTATAAAGGGTTCATGCATCGGGATTACCAGAAGGATGAAAAGGCCATGAGAGACATAATAAAGAGTCACGACTCCCCTATTTATCATCAAACCAACAAGACGAGGTCTCTCATCATGTGGAACAACTCAGCCCTGCCGACTCAGGACATCCTTGGACAGACCAACGTGGTCTATTTCTATATATGCCCTGTTCCAGGATGCTCTGAACGTTACATAGGAATGACCACCATGCATCTGTCAAAGAGACTGCCATGTAATGTTTAACAAGGTGCAATAAAAGCTCATGCCCTCCACGTTCACAACAACCACATCAAACGTGAGGAAATAATTAAGAACATCAAGATCATCGGCCGTGCTCCAGATAGCAGGAGACTGCATACTTGGAGCTCTTCTTATACAGAGAAAAAAACGACTTTTAACACTACCCAGGAAATGTTCCTCCTCCCCTCCTGTCGAAAGAACAACACACAGAAAAGTAACCCAACCAACCATGACATATCCAGTCAAGACAACCCAACTGATCAAGACAGGATAGTCTGCCTAGACTACATAACCTCTCGGCGAGCGCTCCCACCAATCAGAGCCCAGCTCCCAGAGGACAAGATAGCGACTCATCACCCATGAGTGAGTGCGAAGGCAGTCTGACTGTTTTACAGCCGCTTACCCAATGAGGATCAGCCATTCTATTCACTCCGCCCACGATGCCCGAGGCAGCCAATGTAAATTCACTGCCTCTATGCCTAAGCCAGATTTACCATATATAAGGACATAGCTCTCATCGTTTCCAACACTCAAGCCTGAGGAAGGGAGATAGCACGCCCGAAACGCGTAGCTTGTTCACTGTATTCTTTGACCCGAATTGTAAATTTTACCTGATTTGTAAACTTCACATTAAATCTTGATTCACCAATTATTCCTGAATTTGACTACCCACCATGAAGGATGACTTTTGCTCAGTTACTGGCTGTATGCAGTAATCCTGAAAAGTAGATAATAAGAGCACTTGAGAAGACGGAGTATAAGATCAATGCAACTGAGGCAGCCATTATTTTCAACAAAACTTGTCTGAAAGAGGGTCTACTACCCAAATATTATTATTATTATTATTATTATTATCATAAGTAGTAGTAGTAGTAGTAGTAGTAGTAGTAGTAGTAGTAGTAGTAGTAGTAGTACTATTGCTGCGAACGAAAGGAGTGACCTCATGGGAAATTCAAAAATTTTTGCGAACGAGTCTCACCCAACCCATAGCCCAGTCAACCCTCCATGAGCCCAATCATTCCCTTCTATTGCTATCACGGGGTGGGGGAGAGCAGCTAATATTTTCGGCTGTGGGGTCGATAAGTCCTATACCAATGAATATATTCAAATAGAATTTTGAGGGGTTATTTAGGTATATATAAGCTTTGTTTCCGCCAATTGTCATGTTCATACCTACTCTAGACATGCCCTGGCTGTCACTTTTGTTCGTAAGTGACGACTTTCTGGTAAAAAAAACAGCGAGGAGCCGCAAACTACTACTAGAGTTTTACATATATCCAAATGATTTTCGCAGAGTTCGATGAGTGTTATATGAACTACATCCATACCAATTTTCGTATTGATACTTGTCATAGAAAAGTCACAGTAGCCATTTTTCGATTTTCGGCGACACAGTAAATTAATCGTAGAATACTTCTCATATCTGAATGAAATTTTCAGGGATTTATGGGATGAACATTTACTTTATCTATATCAATTTTCATGTTGATATCTGCCATAAAAATCCACAGCAAATGGTTATTTTTTGGCGGTGAAGTAAATTGTTCCTAGAATAATTCATATATCCAAATGAAAGTTTCAGGGATTGATGTGAAACAGTTTTTCTGTTCCTGCCAAAATTCATGGCAATATCTTCAATTGAAAAGACACAGCTATTATGTAACCTTCCTAAATATGCGGTTAAAAGTAGCAACATTACAGTGAACTGCGTGATATTGAGCGACATCAACGAGTGACAATGCCGATCTCATAAACAATATCTGTCCCGAGTTGTACCTGCTAGTTATTATTATTATTATTATTATTATTATTATTATTATTATTATTATTATTATTATTATTATTATTATTATTATTGTTATTAGCTAAGCTACAACCCTAGTTGAAAAAGTCAGATGCTCTAGTCTAAGCTCTAGGGCTCCAGTAGGGAAAATAGCCAAGTGAAGAAAGAAAATAAGAAAGCAAATAAACTAAATAAGAAACAACAAATAAAGAATATGAAACACCCTAGGATATGTAACAGCATCAAAATAGATTTCTTTTGGTATAAACTAGGAAGAAATACTTTTGTTAATTTATTAGGAAAAAAAAATCGATGTAAGCTGGAACTACTGACACCGATTCAACTGTTTAAATATGAAGATCATTCCAATATTTGTTCACATCTGGCATAAAATTCATAGAATACTATGCTGTATTGAGACTTATGATAGAGAAGGCAAGACTGTTAGAATTAACTGTATACCTAGTACTATGTACAAGATGGTACAATCTGGGAATATCTAAATGCAATGGATGATCAGAATTATAAAAATTCTTATGCAACATGTATTAAGAAGTAACTGGACGATAGCGCCAGAGATTAATATTCAGACCTAGAATAAGAAATTTAATAGATCGCAAGTTTTTGTCCAGCAAATTAAGAGGAGATTCAGGAGCTCACGACCAGACAGAACAATACCCAAAACAAGGCAAAATGAAAGATTTATAACATCGTTTTAGAATAGATTGACCACCTTACATCTCAAAAGACTCTCAGTAAACCATTTTTTTGTACAAATAAAGAAAAAAAAAACAATCGAGTGTTTTTCTCAAAAGTAAATTTGTAATCAGGAATTTAACCTAAATTTTTAAAAGAGTTGAGTATAGTTAAAGAAACATTATCAATTCAGAGATCTGAATGTTGAGGAGCCGCTGTCCTCAGTGTGTTTATAACCATACTTTAAGTTTTCTTAATGTTCAGGTATATGCCCCATAATTTGACTCACAAAAAAAGATTCACAAAATACTCACAGTTTACCAAATTGATAATGATTAAAAAAGTATGGTAATATAGACCTTAGCTTTAAAAGTGTCTATGAAGTGAGAGACAGATGACAACAAAACTATACTCTGAATTTTGAAGGGCTTTCCATGCTCATCACCTAAGGGAATCCAATCGGTCTGGTGGTCTAGGGCAGAAAATTACGAGGAACCTGAAACCTGCAAGAAAAGCAGAAAAGCTGTGACCGTAGAACTGTCCGTAGATGAACCTCAAAAGGAAAGAAAACCCCAAGTAAAACTAAAAGACTATGTTTGGAAAGGTACTGATCAAAATTAACTTGAATAAATAATCAAGTGTAATGTAATGTAAATGGCTTATGTAAATGATAAGATTTTTGTTTTAGAAACTGAAGTAACTAACAGTTTGATGTTAAGGATAAGATAAAGTGTTTATCTTAATTCAGTAAAAGAGGAATGTTGACCATTTACGTACATACTGCACACACACCATGCTGGATGTTTCCAGAACTGTAGTGACCCTTCCAGTCGGTCGTTTGTTACATGTAGAAGGGTGGTCCATATTTTTTTATATTATTATAGTATGTTTCCTATATCTATATATAAGGCTGATAACTGTGAATACCTCCATCCCCCCCCCCCAAGTTCTGTTTTGTTTAGTCATTCAACAAGTCAGTTAGTAGTATCCCCATATACTACTTTATATTTTCTACATCACCTACCGCTCATGCCAATTTATCAACATTGATAGCGTTTGTAAATTCCCTTTGAAGTTACAGTATATTACTGGATTAGATGCAGGTTATAGAGGCCACACAGCATCAATTTCCCTGAACATTCGGTAACTTGTATGGTTAAAATCGTAATTGAATTTGAGACTGCAATAAAGGCTGTGAATACTTATTTGTCATATCCAATTTTTCTTTATCGAATATCGAATCCCATAGAATGATAGTCAACATTTGGATTGACTCCACTCAGGTTGAACGTAACTTGAATAGAATGTCGATTATATATATATATATATATATATATATATATATATATATATATATATATATATATATATATATATATCACTGCATTATGTCTATTACTATTTCCTGTTAAACCTATTCACATATTTTTTCTATTTCACTAAAAGCCACCCTTCTTCTAATGTAAGAGAAAACCTAAAAGTACAATAACAAAGAAATCCTTTTTTTTTTTTTATTTGGCCTTGAGCTGACCAATTATAAGAGATCTGCTGTGCATAAATCATTGTTCATCTGATGAGAAAATGTGTGCATGAGGTGTGGGTAGATCCTTTGGGATATATTGGATTTGATATTCAAACCTATAAGACATTTTAATTTGTTGCCTTTATGCTTATTTATAAAAAAACGAAAAAGTTGAGTTTTTCGTTTATTCAACATTTAAGTATTATGATATATATTGTGTTATGACACAAGTTTGTGTACCTTGTTGTATATGTCCGCTCGTATTTGGTATGACAAGAAGATTGAAGAATAAAATTTATTTCTTTTAATAAAGGATAAATAGACCTTGGAATTTTTACTTACTACGCCGAGTATTCCACCCCTCCCCCTCCCTCAACCTATATCGAGAATATTGTGAAATCTGCAAGATCAGAAAATAATTAATGATATTTCATCGATTATTTCCTTTAAAAACAAATCCTTATTAAATGAATATATCCATTATTAATCCGATAACCTGATTTGCAATCCATATTATATGAAAAATAGTCTTTAAAATTTTTGATACGAACCACATAACTGCAAAATCAAGAATCTTGCCACCAATTTTTGGGGCTATGACATTTTGTCAATAAGACCTTGTCAGGAGAAAAGCGCCTGGAAATCAACAGAAGAAGACCACCAAATAGCAAAGTGACGTGTTTTTTTTTTCCGCTGGTATTTTTTGGGGATAATACATGAATCATGTTATAATGGCATTCTGTAGATTATGATTTGATTCTGATAACTGGGATGGTAGTTGTTAAAAGCATCTACTAAATTTTTAAAATTTTCATAGACTTATTTCAACGCTGAATAAAATGCTCTAAAATTATGGATATTTCTTTGAGCCAGGTTTTCGTAACCACTGTGTCTTTTTTCTAGGTTTTCCACGTATGCTATAGCCTTCGTATTTGTATGATGCTTGTAGAAAAAAATATGTAGGCTAGTTGTTACATATTGACCCAGGTTCCGAGCAAGGCTTTTTAAGTGAAATTAGTCAAGTGCTTAACTAAAAGTACCTAGGGAATAAAAATGACAGTTTATGTGTCCATAGAGGTAGCATTTTTTTTTCCTTTTTAAGGCAGCGGGGATTGATATGAGAAGTTAATCTAGATGAGTCTCCTTATCTTTTCGTTTTCTGTAGCTTTCCTACTATACTATAGAAAATTAATCACCAATTCTGAATGCCTGACTAAAGTAAAATACTTTTATAGTTTTATTTTGTTGTTTCATTTATTTATTTATCTTTTTATTTTGCAGTGATTTCTACACATAGTTTTGGCCCCGGTCTAGGTTTATACCTAGACCGTGTTAGTAGCATGGGCGTGGACGAGGTGGAACGGGAAGGGAGAAGGTATAATTATCCTCATCTATTGTGGCAGGGAAGAAATGAATGAGCGTTTGAGGATCGGGGAAATCAGGTCAGCTCAGGGATAGAATAAAGGGAAGTTCAGTCCCATTTTACTTAATCAAAGAGATGTGACTTACCATAAATACCTCAACATAACTTTACCTACGTGAGTGTGTCCCTAATTCAGTTATCTCTAATAGGAATAGTAAGCTAGTGAATGTGACTTGAAACCAAACAAGTTTTTCCTATTAATTTGATTAATCTAAGAGTTAATGCCCCGAATGTAGTTGGCGTTACCATCCCTAAAGGGGAAAATATGTTAGATAGGTTTAACATATAATTTTTAGAGTAGTGTTCTTTTCTCTTCCATACTGAGAGTATGAATTAACCCATGGTCATCTTACTGCCGAAAAGAAAGAGAAGTAAAGAATAATTTCTAAAAGAGAAATAACCAACTATATAGAGAAAAAGCAAAAAGTGGTAGTTTGAGAATGAAGGTCGAGTATAACCATAAAAAAAAAAGAAAAGGAAAGGATACCGCTTTTGGTAAACCAACATTCTCTTAA
>NC_090731.1:60396370-60401370 GCF_036898095.1 Palaemon carinicauda
CCTAAAACTACATAAAGATAATGAGAAAATTCCAGTTGAGAAAGAAGTAAGACTGGGACACTCCATCTCTTCTAAATTATTCACAGCATGCCTTGAAAGTTTCAATAAATTTAGATTGGGAAAATGTAGGAATTACCATTAATAGGGCCCTAACAAATTAAGATTTACAGATGACATAGTTCTCTTTAATTAATCACGGAAAAGATGATAGAAGATTTGAATAGAGAGAGCAGAAATGTTGGACTGAAAATCAATATGAATAAAACTAAGATAATTTATAATGAAAATGCAGAGAGACAACAATTAAGGGTTATGGATGAGCTTTTAGAGATTATTAATGAATATATGTACTTAGGACGGACAGTAAGTGTTTCTCCAGGACACAAGACAAAAATTAAAAGAAGGATAAAAATCGGATGGAGAGCTTTTGGTAAACAAAATGAGATTATGAAAAGTAAAAGGCCCCTTTCTCTAAAAAGAAAAGTATTTAATGAGATGGTCCTACTAGTATTAACTTACGTATTAGAAACTTGAATCCTTACTAAAGCATTAGAACATAGGCTAGTTGCAACACAAAGGGCTATGTAAAGAATAATGATGGGAATAGCACTGAGTGGCAGAAAAAGAACAACATGGATACGAGAGCAAACTAAAGTAGAGGATATTCTAACATGTAAGAAAAAAATCGACATGTGCAGGACATACGATGAGAAGGAACATTAAGAATAGCAAATCTGTTCCCTCGAGAATGCAAATGAAGCAGGGGAATGAAGAGAAGACGATGGATTGATAGATTAAGAAAACATGCTGGTATAAATTGGCACAGAAAGGCTATATATAGACAAGAGTGGAAGGGCATGCCTGAGGCATTTGTTCTATAGTGGTCTAGTATCAACTGATGATAATGATGATGATAATTTTATGAATATATATATATATATATATATATATATATATATATATATATATATATATATATGTATATATATATATATATATATATATATATATATATACACACATACATATGCATAAATATATATATATATATATATATATATATATATATATATATATATATATATATACTGTATATATATATGTATATGTATACACACATACACACACACACACACACATATATATATATATATATATATATATATATATATATATATATATATATATATATATATATATACATATATACATACATCCATACATATACCAAGGCATTTCCCCCAATTTTGGGGGGTAGCCGACATCAAACAAATGAAACAAAAAGGGGGACCTCTCATCTCTACGTTCCTCCCAGCCTGACCAGGGACTCAACCGAGTTCGGCTGGTACTGCTAGAGTGCCACAGTCCACCCTCCCCCGTTATCAACCACAGATGAAGCTTCATAACGCTGAATCTCCTACTGCTGCTACCTCCGCGGTCATCTAAGGTACCGGAGGAAGCAGCAGGGCCTACCGGAACTGCGTCACAATCACTCGCCATTCATTCCTATTTCTAGCATGCTCTCTTGCCTCTCTCACATCTATCTTTCTATTACCCAGAGCTTTCTTCACTCCATCCATCCACCCAAACCTTGGCCTTCCTCTTGTACTTCTCCCATCAACTCTTACATTCATCATCTTCTTTAGCAGACAGCCCTTTTCCATTCTCTCAACATGGCCAAACCACCTCAACACATTCATATCTACTCTAGCTGCTAATTCATTTCTTACACCCGTTCTTACCCTCACCACTTCGTTCCTAACCCTATCTACTCGAGATACACCAGCCATACTCCTTAGACCCTTCATCTCAAACACATTCAATATCTGTCTCTCCGTCACTTTCATTCCCCACAACTCCGATCCATACAACACAGTTGGTACAATCACTTTATCATATAGAACTCTCTTCACATTCATGCCCAACCCTCTATTTTTTACTACTCCCTTAACTGCCCCCAACACTTTGCAACCTTCATTCACTCTCTGACGTATATCTGCTTCCACTCCACCATTTGCTGCAACACCAGACCCCAAGTACTTAAACTGATCCACCCCCTCAAGTAACTCTCCATTCAACATGACATTCAACCTTGCACCACCTTCCCTTCTCGTACATCTCATAACCTTACTCTTACCCACATTAACTCTCAATTTCCTTCTATCACATACCCTTCAAAATTCTTTCATTAATCAGCCAAAATTCTCTTCCGCGTGTGCAACCAGTACAGTATCATCCGCAAACAACGACTGATTTACCTCCCATTCATGATCATTCTTGTCTACCAGTTTCTATCCTCGTCCAAGCACCCAAGCATTCACCTCTCTCACCACTCCATTAACGTACAAGTTAAACAACTACGGCAACATCACACATCCCTGTTTCAGCCTCACTCTCACCGGAAACAATTTGCTCACTTCATTTCCTATCCTAACACATGTTTTACTACCTACATAGAAACTTTTCACTGCTTGCAACAACCTTCTACCAACTCCATATAACCTCATCACATTCCACATTGCTTCCCTATCAACTCTATCATACACTTTCTCCAGATCCATAAATGCAACATACACCTACTTACCGTTTGCTAAATATTTCTCGTATATCTGATTAACTGTAAAAATCTGATTCATACAACCCCTACCTCTTCTAAAACCATCCTGTACTTCTAACATTGCATTCCCTGTTTTATCCTTAATCCTATTAATCAGTACTCTATCATACACTTTTCCAATTACACTCAACAAACTAATACCTCTTGAATTACAACACTCATACACACCTCCCTTACCCTTATATAGTGGTACAATACATGCACAAACCCAATCTACTGGTACCATTGACAACACAAAACACATATCAAACAATCTCACCAACCATTCAAGTACAGTCACACCCCCTTCCTTCAACATCTCAGCTCTCACACCATCCATACCAGATGCTTTTACTACTCTCGTTTCATCTAGTTCTCTCCTCACTTCCTCTATTGTAATCTCTCTCTCATTCTCATCTCCCATCACCGGCACCTCAACACCTGCAACAGCAATTATATCTGCCTCCCTATTATCCTCAACACTCAGTAAACTTTCAAAATATTCCGCCCACCTTTTCCTTGCCTCCTCTCCTTTTGACAACCTTCCATTTCCATATTTTACTGTCTCTTCAATTCTTGAGACAGCCTTCTTTACTCTCTTCACTTCTTTCCAAAACTTCTTATTCTCTTCATATGAATGACTCAATCCCTGACCCCTTCTCAGATCAGCTACCCTCTTTGCCTCACTTACCTTGCACTTTACTTCCACATTTTTCTCTCTATATTTTTCATACTTCTCTACATTATTACTCTGCAGCCATTCTTCAAAAGCCGTCTTTTTCTCTTCCACTTTTACCTTCACTCCTTCATTCCACCATTCACTGCCCTTCCTCATGCTGCCTCCAACAAACTTCTTGCCACACACATCACTTGCAATCCCAACAAAATTTTCTTTTACTAACTTCCGCTCCTCCTCCAAATTACGTTTCTCATACTTTCACTTCGTCATATGCCATTTTCAACCTTTCTTGATATTTACCTTTTACCCCCGGTTTTATTAGCTCTTCAACCCTCACTAGCTCCCTTTTACATCCACCTACTCTATATCTCCACTCTTTTGCTACAACTAATTTTCCTTCCACCAAAAAATGATCAGACATACCGTTAGCCATACCCCTAAACACGTGCACGTCTTTCAATCTTCCAAACATTGTTTCAGTTATCAACACATAAACCATTAATGCCCTTTCTACTACTCTTCCATTTGCCACTCTTACCCATGTATACTTATTTTTATCTTTCTTTTTGAAAAAGCTAGAACTTATCACCATCTCTTGCTCAACACACATATCTACCAGTACCACTCTCATTTTCACCTGGTACGCCATACTTCCCAATGACACCTTCTACCTCTCCAGTGCCCACTCTAGCATTTAAGTCACCCATAACAACTACATAATTACTTCTACCCAGTCCTTCTACACACCTAGTTAATTCATTCCAGAACTCATTCCGCTCTTCTTCACTTTTCTCACTACCTGGCCCATATGCACTGATAAAAGCCCAACATTCCCTACCCAACATAACCCTTACTCACATTAACCTAGATAATATCTACTTCCATTCCACTACTTTACCTGTCATCCATTCAGTCAGCAATAAAGCTCTTGCTCTTCCCCTTTCAATCCCAGACACTCTACCAGACATTTCACCAAACATCTCTTCACCCTTCCCTTTTATCTTTGTCTCACACAAGGCCAATACATCCATCCTTCTATTCCTAAACATACTTCCAATCTCACATCTTTTACTCTCTATCGTACTACATCCATGCACATTCAAACACCCCAAAACTAGAGTGCGGGGAGCAGTCACTCTCCCCCAGCTCCACCTCTCTGCTGATGTCTCACAGGATTGTAAGTACAGGAGAGGGGGTTCCCAGCCCCCTCGTCCCATCCCTTTTAGTCGCTTTTTACGACACGCAGGGATAATGTTGGCGCTATTCTAATTGTTTTTATGCCCTCACAGACACAGGTGGCATACATATATATATATATATATATATATATATATATATATATATATATATATATATATATATATATATACATACATATATATATATATATATATATATACATATATATATATATATATATATATATATATATATATTCAGAACGCATGGAATATCACATAAGGTTAGACTTAAGATAAATAGAAGAATGACAGAAATGATGAGAACGGAATATGCAATGGAAGATGAAATATCATTGAAAGGAGAAAGAATTAACGATGTGGAATCATTTAAATAATTAGGAAATATGGTCTCTAGAACAGGGTCTTTAGAACTGGAGTTTAATGGATGATTAAAAAAAAAATCAGAAAATGGCTAGGTTAAGTGAAATTTGGAAATCAAATCGCCTAAAATTACATATAAAAATCAGACTATATATTACTTTAG
>NC_090731.1:60403870-60411370 GCF_036898095.1 Palaemon carinicauda
CCGGTTGGGGTCTGAAAGGGATATCTCGTTGTAGGAGTGGCTGGGCGTTTTTTCCCTCTTCAAGCAGAACATCTGTGATACTTCCTTCACACGGGCGGAAACAACGTCTTTTTTATCCTTACCAAGTCTTCCGTCTTCCTTTTTTATCATCTCCCATCCTTTACTTTTATCCTTAATTAAAGACTATACCCACTGAACTTTTATTAATTTTATCCCATCCTTACATGTCAACCAGTGTGCCATCATCTCCTAACCTTAATTAACTCACCTTGTGGCAGTGTTAATTTCCATGTATAGTGTTTCAAGTTTATAAGTTATGCACTTGGATTTTATTTGCTCAAAAGTTATAACCAAACGACTTCACTGTGTTCTTAGCCTTTAAAAGTAAATTGCATAAGGGATAGGTTTATAACTTAATTTATTTTCTCCTTCCAGGGACTGATATTGTTTGCTGAAGTCGTCCAGTGTTTGTCCAACTCCACGTGAGGCGCTTTGGGGCCTAAATCACAAAGAATATCTTTCTCCGTTGTGCTTCCTTTTCACACATATTAGTAAATATTTTTTTTTTCTGAATATAAAGTTTTATTTTTTTTCTAGGTAATCATTGTTTTAGTGCCGGTTGGTGACCTTAACCTTTTCTCCATTGTTCTTTTTGTTCATACCCGAGGCCTTAACCAAGGCCGGGCTCCAGCGGCGTGATAATATATATATCCTCTGAGGAAGTATCACGAAACTAGTCAGGACTTAAGTGTGTATTCCGTATTTTCATTTTCCCTGTGGTTCTTCTGCATCTTAGCATCACGTTTTCCTGTGATTTTTACGCATACATATATATATGTGTATATATATATATATATATATATATATATATATATACATACATACATATATATATATATATATATATATATATATATATATATATATATATATATATATATATATATATATATGTATATATATAAATATATATATATATATATATATATATATATATATATATATATATATATGTATATATATATATATATATATATATATATATATATATATATATATATATATATATATGTGATGGAAAGCTTGACCACCACACAAAAACACTAAACTTTTCAAACAGTATTCACTTAAGTACCATACTAAGTCCACAAAAGGTGGAATAGTATACAATTTCAATAAGAGTGCAAAGTCAATTCAAGGGGACAAAGAAAATACCACAAAAATATACTTAATTTTAATACACAAGTTTCAGTCAGAAATAACACCTGAACCTCAACAATACAGTAATTAATGATAAACACTCTCTTAAACTCCCTGTAAAAGAAAACAATTACACAATTAAAGAAAGGTCATCAACACAAGCATACAAAAAGGGAAGAGGGTCCAGAATGGAAGAGGCAAACGAAAAGTAAGAATATCCTAACAATTACACATTAAATATCCCTAACAAATTCCTCATTCACTTCTAGGGGTCTCCTCAGAGGACAATAAACTCTCCAGCTGGATGGCTTAATTCAGGCGGCAGAAAACACGGATCCAAAACAATGGTGGTGACTGGTTCAATAATGCAGAACGCCCAGGAGTACAGGTCGTGGGCCCGACACACAAATATAACAATCAAAATTTTTACCTTGGGGCAGAGAGGTCCCCTTGGCTTTTACTGAACCAAGGGCAGTTTAATATATGTAGGATAAAAATCCTTAATGCAGAGCGAGGATATCCTTGGAAAGCTAAACAGCTTCACAATGCAGCTCTGTAATGGCGATGAATATAATAAATCCAGCAGCAATTATCGTGCCCTTCAAGGTTGGAGGCTCAGAAACACACTGAGGCCAACTCCTCCAAGCGAAACCCTCCATACCTCGGATAATGAAGGAGAGCTGCCACGTAACCAACACAACTTGAAAATATAAAATAGTCGTTAGCCAATAAAAACACCAAGATAACCACCGGTGAGGAGACAAAAAGCTAATAAAGAAAAAATACAACACTTGCTATACTTAACATTAAAAGTCTAAAAACTTAAATAATTCAGAAATTAATGACAACTAAGTTACACCTCCTCACCCGACCAAAAAAAAAAATGTCATTTTTTTTTTTTCATAATGTACGTTAACATTTAATCACATATTGAAATAATAAAATAACAAAAAAAATAGTCATTAAACCACCTGCAAAAACATGACAAACAAAAGGAAAGAGGGGGGCAAGTACCAAGGTTTGCAGCTCACAAGGAAAACAAAATATAACAATATATAACAAATACTAACAACCTCTTAAACTTAATACTAATCACAGGAAAACTTTCCAAAACCAGAAAGGCAAAACATCACCATTCGATAAATAGATACCCCACCTAAAAATTTCCCATCACTCACACCGTTAATAAACCTAATAAAGAGTCATTGCACTAACAACCGGATTCTGTATATACAGTCCAAAGGCTATAACCTTTTCCACAATCAATACACTGTTCATTTTCAGGGATACACATCACTCACTAGCAATAAATGTTGATCACAAAAACCACTGTCTATTTCAGTGTTATATATCACACTTATCACCTTAGTGTCCAATACATACACACACCGAACGACACAGAGAAGACCACCACAAGACTTCCCTGCGCAAACAAACAAACAAAATCGATGAAGCGTAATTATTAGCCTGAAAATACAGAATACCAGATTAGTGCCTATCTCTTTTCTTAGCTTATTATAAACCTTATCGTACCTGACACTTCTAAACCTTAGTTGATTAACCTTAACTTAGTCTAGGGTACCACTCATACACCAGCCTGTAGCGCCTAAAAAACGGCTGTGTTGTGCTACAGACCCGTGAGCCCTTGACCCATCTAATTAATCAATCATTAGAAAGTACCAGTGATCACCCTCAAAAGATCCCATATAATATACCCAGAACATTATAGTCTTCTGTAAACAAACCATGATTAATAAATCTTAAATATACATTTACTTCTACTCACTACGTGCCCACTTCAACAGCACAAACACCATAATTAGAACGATACAGATACTACCTTAAATAACTGCATAGCCCTCTGTCAATCAACTAATATTCAACGCTGCGAGAGAGAAAATCGGCAACAATATTATCTTTTCCTGGGATGTGGGAAAATTCTAAATTCCATTCTTGCAGCATGAGACTCCACCTCATCAATCGTTGATTTTTATTTTTGTATCTGCTGATGAAGGTCAGGGGATTATGGTCTGTCAAGACCTTAATAGGTGTATCTGAGGAGGAGAGATAAACCTGAAAATGGTTAATAGCAAATACTAAAGCAAGAGTCTCTTTCTCCACAGTGGAATACCTACGTTGGGCGGAGGACAATTTTTTTGAAAAGAATGCGACAGGATGAGAAACTCCCTGCTCGTCATTCTGCAACAACACCGCTCCTACACCAACGTCACTTGCATCCGTGGCAAGAGAAAAAGGAAGGTCAAAATCAGGAGCTCTTAAGACAGGGAAATTAATTAATACTCTTTTTAAATTATCAAAAGCCCTTTGTGTTTCATCAGTCCAGACAAAAGCTACCTTCTTTCTTAAGAGATTAGTCAAAGGATCGGCGATGTCAGAAAAATTTCTAACAAACCTTCGGTAGTACCCACCCAACCCAAGGAATCTTCTGACATCCCTCCTACACTTAGGGATTAACATTTTTTCAATACATTCGATATTTGCTTGCTTAGGAGCAACTTTACCATTACCAACTTCATGACCCAAATATACGACCCTCGCCTTTGCGAATTCACTTTTCTTTAAATTAATTACTAAACCTGCTTTCTTCAAAACCTCAAACAGTGCCCTAATACGTTTTAAATGAGTTTCCCAATCATTACTATAAATAACAATATCATCAATATAAACTACACACCCCTCTAAACCATAGACTAAAGTATTCATTAACCTCTGAAAGGTGGCAGCCGCGTTCTTCATACCAAACGGCATCACTTTACATTGAAATAGTCCCTGGGGTGTTACGAAAGCGGACAGGGCCCTTGCCCGCTTCGAAAGAGGAACCTGCCAATAACCTTTCAGCAAATCGAATTTACTAATGTACTTGGCCTTACCCATACGATCAATACAATCCTCAATTCGTGGTAATGGGTAACAATCAGACTTAGACACTTCATTCAATTTACGGTAATCAAAACATAACCTGAAATTACCGTCGGATTTCTTTACCAATACAACAGGGGATGACCAAGGACTTTGACTAGGTTCAATTAGGTCATGTTTTAGCATATAATCAACTTCCTTCGCCACAACCTCATTTTTAAAGGGATTCAACCTGTAAGGTGCTCGTTTCACAGGAGTGGCACTACCTACGTCCACGTCATGTTCAAGGACATTAGTCCTTCCCGGTACATCCGAAAATAATTCATTATAATTAAATACCAATTTCTTTAAAGACTTTTGTTCTTCATTACTTAAATGAGAAACCATACCAGAAAAATGTTTCAAAGAATTCTTATTATCTGAACGCCATTCACTTCCATTAAAACAATTATCATCAATACTTTCACCCTCTGAAAAAGAAAAAAGTTTATCGTTCTCGGAAACTACAGCATTCCCTATGGTTGCCACGGGAGTGACTTTCTCCCGTTCTACATAAGCCTTCAACATATTTATGTGACAAAGCTGAAAAGGTTTCCTTCTCTCGGGAGTCTCTACTAAATAATTAACTTCACTAATTTTTTTCAGAATTTTCCAAGGACCTGAAAAAGATGCTTTCAATGGATTTCCAGGAATGGGTAACAAAACCAAAACTTTGTCGCCTACCGCAAAGTCACGTGCTTTAGACCTTCTGTCAAAAAAGTACTTCATTCTTTTTTGGCTACACAATAAATTTTCACCTGCAAATTTCCAAGCTTTTGTTAACTTATCACCTAGATTAGACACATAATCTAATAAATTGATCTCAGGGACGTCTCCCTCCCAGGACTCTCGAACAACATCAAGAGGACCTCGAACACAATGGCCAAACACAAGGCTGAAAGGCGAAAAACCTAAAGACTGACTTGGGACAGAACGAAAAGCGAACAACAAATAAGGTAATTCCTTATCCCATTCAGAACCATTAATCAAACAATATTTCTTTACCATTGATTTCAGGGTTTGATGAAATCTCTCCAGAGCTCCCTGACTTTCTGGATGATATGGAGAAGAGGTCACATGTTTTATATTTAACTCTGCCATTTTATCTCTGAAATACCTGCTAACAAAATTAGAACCACAATCCGATTGAATAATTTTAGGCATCCCAAACCTGGTAAAAAAGTCAATTAGTACATCTACAATTTTAACACTTTTTATTGTACGTAGTGGTATTGCCTCGGGATATCGAGACATCTTATCCATGATAGTCAAAATATATTCATTTCCACTACGAGTCCTTGGTAATGGTCCAACAATATCAATAATGACCTCCGTGAAAGGTTCGGAAACCACTGGAATAGGACATAGAGGCGCTTTTGGAATAAGCTGATTAGGTTTACCGACCTTCTGACAAACATCACAGCTATTGACAAACTTCTTTACGTCCGCCTTCAACTTCGGCCAATAATAATTCATTAACAACTTGCCAGAAGTCTTATGAATGCCAAAATGTCCGGCCAAACCACTTTCATGTGCCAATGATATCAACTCATTCCTGTAAACAAATGGAACCATTATCTGTTTCAAAATTTCATAATCAAAGTTATCAGCCTCCATAGGCCTAGTCAACCTATATAAAATATTATTAATTATTTTAAATTTGGGACCGGTTATATCAGTCACCTCACCTGACTCAATAGGGAGATCCCGAAAATCCTTTTTCTGAGCTTTGATTAGCTCTTCAATAGTCCAATTCAGTTTGTCCTTCAAAATCCCAAGATCTACAACTACGCTATCACTACGTTCTAAACTACTTAAATCTAGATCAATTGTTGACTCTGCAGCGTCAACAATTCTAGCACTAGAACGAGTAACTACTGCTACTTCACTATCAGGGTTTATCAGTATGGGACAAGTATTATTCTTCAGAGCAACATCATTCCCTATCACAACATCAACATTTTTAACCGGGAATTTATCAACTATGGCCAATTTCAAATCCCCTGCAAAGGAAGGGCAGATTAAATTAAAATTTTCAATAGCATATGACTTTACGGAATCAGGAAAACCAGCCAATAACACAAATTCCCCACTTTTGGGTACAAAATTACAAGGTAATGCCTCCCTTAATATCAAAGACTGAGCTGCACCGGTATCACGCAAAATACGCACACGTCTTTTCTCGGACGAATTGGCGAAAGAGACACTACCGAAGGACAAATATCTGTCAAAACAACCAGGTAGTCATTGATCAGCAGATGTTGTTGGGGTAGGTTCTCTCTCTCTCTCTCTTCCACACCCATCACTGGCCTAACATTAGCATTTTGTGAGTTTCTAAATGCATAACACATGCTCTTTACGTGCCCCTTCTTATTGCAAAAGAAGCACGTCAATGTTTTCAATTTCTCGGGATTATATATCTTAGGTCTATTATTCCTGTTAGGAGAAAAATTAATATTAGTATTGGCATTGCCCTGATCATTACTTCTATAATTATTTCTAGTAAACATCCCTGCATTATTATTATTGTTAGAATTATTATTATTGTTGAAATTATTATTCCTACCTACTTTACCCCATCCGGACTTCACCATTTTTGTTACTCCCCCTAACTCACTCTTATGAGACAAATAATACTCATCACTAGCGATGGCTACCTCCTGAATGGTCTCTAGTTTTAACTCTTCGAGGTGAACCTTCAGTTTATCCGGAACACACCTCTTGAACTCCTCCACCAACATTAATTCCTTCAATTTCTCAAAATTTACCACTTCCTTGGACTTGAACCAATCACTAGCATATTGTTCCTTCGATCTTGCGAATTCAATAAAAGTTTGCTCCCTGCTTTTTTCTAAGTTCCTGAAGCGTTGCCTATAGGCTTCAGGGACTAACTCATAGGCCTTCAAGACGATAGCCTTCACACACTCGTAATCTGATGACAGATCCTCCTCCAGAGTTACATACACCCTCTGAGCTCTTCCAATCAATTTACTTTGTATAAGAGTGGTCCAATACTCTTGGGGCCACTCCAACCTTGCTGCAATCCTCTCAAATGATACAAAAAATTCTGCAATATTGTCTTCCTCAAATTTAGGCACAAATTTGAGAGCCTGCGCTAAATTAATAGCAGGCGTTACTGACCTATTTGGGGAAGGGGGAGAGGAAGAAGAGGAACCTGAGTTTTTCATGGCAATCTCATGCTGCCTCTCCTTTTCTCTTTCCTCCGCCTTAAACTTTTCTATATCAAACTCCATCTGCCTCAGAGCAATTTGCCTATCCAAAATTTCTACAGACAACAGTGCTTTATCAGGTTTCACTTGTTCCCCACCAGCCTTTACAGTTTTAACACATTCATAAATTTGCAATAGCAATACACCCTTT
>NC_090731.1:60416370-60453870 GCF_036898095.1 Palaemon carinicauda
TCCACAAAATGTCCGCAAAAGTGCTTTATACCTACAGATTGGAAAAAAGTTTATCATTATACCAATAGTTTTTTTCAAAAGGAGTATGACTAGATATTAGGGTAGTGTTTGAAAATATAATTATACTTTAAAAATATGTTGATTAGGAATAGTTCTGAAAAAGGTATTAATATGGTATATGATATTCCTTCTTCAGATTGTAACTTGTTCTCTGTCGGCCAAACATAGAAAGATATTTCAGTCAGAATAAAACAGCATAAGGTGGCCGTCTGTAAGGGTTCTCTTAATAATGCCTTGGCCTCCCAATGGTTAGGATTTAGTAATAGAATTGACTGGTCAGAGACTAGTAAAATAATCCATGTAAGTGACCATATCCAAAGGAATATTGTTGAATCCTCTTTAATCTCCTGTACCAAAGGTCAAAATTTATATCTAAGCCTTGATCTGTTTTCTGTTAGTCCGGCATTATTCTTTTATCTAAAATCAGACTTTTTTGGAATCATCAAGAAACCGACAGCCGTAGAATCGTCTTTTCCTGTATAAATACAATGTCATTGTATATTTATCTTCATTGTTGAGTCTGTTGATTCCCCTAATGGAACGAAAGTCCTAATTGCAATCAAGTCTTTTAATTTTTCCCTTTCGTGGCTACAATACATATGTTATGCTCACCACGTGTCATCTTTCGTGATTCATACACACACACACACACACACACACACACATATATATATATATATATATATATATATATATGTGTGTGTGTGTGTGTGTGTATGTATATATATAACCTTATACATATATATGAAAAAAAATTCTCATCTTCCTATAGTGAATTCAATCCGGGGCATGTATGTTTACGAACCATTGTTTCATAAATATTTTGAACATGAAAGGATATGGAACATCGCATGTGATGTATAATAGACAAAGGCGAGATTTATGCAAATGTTCGAATGAACTTTTCATAAAACTTTAGTTTGAAGTAGGCTAATACTTCAGAAAAGTTCAGTTTGGGAACTCCTTGCTATTAATATTTTGCAGTTGATTCCTACGATAACGTTCACCGGATGGAATTTTTTTTCTTTTATATTTAGTGAAAAGAGTTGATTATCTAACACTTAATTGTGGAAAACCTTAATGTTATTCTTAGCAAGAATCGTTCATCTGATGATACAAATATGAAGTTTGGTATAAACATGCTCTGTATGTAACTATTTAGAAAAAATGCAAGCCATACAAAATTAGGATATCGTGGCCATTTTTTTGAAGATAGATGTTACACACCAAAAACACAATAAATTATAAAAACGCCGATCTCTGTCCATTTGTTTACAACTTTTGCTGCTAAGAAAGCATGCTAATGCAGGGAAGACTAAGCTCTTTCTGTCTATATGATATGATATTCCAAAATGGTTGCAAACTACGGAGCCTATCTTGCAGTCAAGTCAATAATAATGTTCCTGGGGCAAGGGGGATACTGCAGAAGTGTTTCGCACTACAAATACAGTTGCTCTGAGCAGTTTAAGCTCAGTATCAGAGTAAAGAGTATTCATATATGAGGAGGAAAACTCCGAAATTAAATTTTGGAGGTAGAGCCAAGAGAGTGTCTCAGATTAGGGTTCAAATCAGCTAAATTGCAAGTTTAGTATCCCAAAAGGCGACGGAATGTATCAGCGCGGGAGATCCGAGCCAAGGATAATGAGGGCTTTAATGTTTTCTGGAGTATGTATAGATCGCACAGTATTATACAAAATTAGATGAACAATCGGGTTAGGTGTAGGGCAACAATGGAGCCTAAGTAGTTGAGAGATAAACCCTCGGCCAGCTCTATTCAAGTTCAAAGTATCCTATTATGGATGCCAAATAAAAATGCAAATTTACTGCATTAAATATTGTCTTTGGCAAGACGACAATTGCTGAAGCACTAACAACCCCTCTTAACTAATTTCAGAAGAAACAGGACTATACTGGATATGTTAATCGTGCAAAAATTTACCATTGTTTGATGCTCTTTATGCTATACCAATAACGTTTAATTCAGCGCGGTTAGAAACTACATTGATACGAAATAAATCAAAATATCATAACAGTTGCACGCTTTGTTTAATAATACCAAATTGAAAAGAGACTAGACGAAAAAATGAGTCCCAGTACATAGGGCACAGAAGAAAAGCATGGGAAGTGATCAGGAGCTTCAGATACTCCAGAAGCTTTCTGGGTAAAGAAAGAGGAGGAGATGTCATATTTTACTATAAGCTACGGCAATGGTGATGAAAGAAGGGCTTAATCTATAGGGCGAGACCCTATACCATTGAAAGCGGGCGATGTATATTTAAAAAGTGAAGTATTGCCGGCGATGCTTGACAGATTTATACAACCCATAGAAAGCACATTTTGACTTGATAAAGAGGATAATCACCCCAATTAATGAAAAGAGTTAAGCCCTTTTGTGTGTTTTTGAATTTGTTAACTACGTCATTGATAAAAAGGTTACTCAAAACAAAAACATTGCCAGTAATATTCAGACTTGCTGATCTAGCTTCCAAATACAAATGTAGGCTACAAAAAGGTGTAGATTCCCCATAGCATTAAAAAGAAAGAAAGAAAAAAAAACATGAGCACAATTCTGTCTTATTCTAGAAAGTTCAGTGTAGCTATGAATCTTGCTAGAGCTGCAGATTCCTACAAAGAAAACAAAGAAGAAAAAATTCAGTCAAGATTTAAAAGGACTTGGAAAGGAAACTGTTTTGTTTTAAGTTTTCTTTTCCCGAAAGCAGAGGTCTTATGACTTGATACCGCCAATTAAAAATATACACTAAAGGAACATGCCGACAGAGCAGCCTATAAGCTGGCCCTATTTATAGACAATGCGCCCAAATTCCTTTTAGGTGGGGATGGACAAAGGAAGATGAGAATCGGAAAATTTGGTGCCGGAAATTGACTAAAATGTGGATGCAAGAGGAACTTTTGTGTTAAGTGCAAATATATAAAAAAAAAAAAAAAAAAAAAAGACGGGATTAGACTCTACTGCAATCTGTAACTGTTCTTTTCATGCCTCTTCAGGAGTCTGGAACACTGAATAGAATCCAATATACCCATAATCATATTTCTCAGCTCCGAGCACGGTTAATAATATACTAGTATATTCGTCACTTATATATATATATACATATATATATATATATATATATATATGTATGTATGTATGTATGTATATATATATATATATATATATATATATATACATATATATATATATATATATATATATATATATATATACATATATATATATATATATATATATATATATATATATATATATATATATATATATATATATATATATATATACGTATATCTGCAAGGAAATGACAATAGTTACTCATAGAAATCAATATGGACAGATATGTAGAAATAACATTAGATTATTTTGCGTATTGGGCTTACTTGGTGGCAAGCTTGGAAAATGGCCGAAAAATTTAATCCATGAGCGGCAAGCCCAGGTAAAGTCTGCCATATTGTGACAAAGTAGCCTATAATTTATCCTTAATTTATCCTTAATTATCCCAATAGTAATTGAACTTTTGCTATTTATACAAAACATAGTGTACCCGAGCCGTCAAAAATGACGCCTAAATATCTAGATAGATATGCATACCCACCCACTCTCAGATTCAATCCTCCCCTCCCACACCACCACCCCCTTTTTTAACTATAACACGCTTGCTGGGCAAGTTAAGGGAGAGTGCGGTTTTTGAGCGTACCCCTTGTTGTACCACCCTCACCAGAGTAGCACTATTCTCTCCCCACTGAGCCATATAAATATATATATATATATATATATATATATATATATATATATATATATATATATATATATACACATTTGCATATATACGTATACATATATATATATATATCTATATATATATACATATATATATATATATATATATATATATATATTTATATATATGTATGTTATTCTTACAGTCGGAGTTCAAGATAGAGACGACTGGCGAAATCTAACCTAGGCCCTTTGCTTCAATAGGCGTGGGAGGAGATAGTGATGATATATATATATATATATATATATATATATATATATATATCTATCTATATATATATATATATATATATATATTTATATATATAGATATATATATATATATATATATATATATATACAAATGTGTGTGTATATATATATATATATATATATATATATATATATATATATATATATATATATATATATATACATATGATAAATTTTGCACATTTCTTTCTTCGTGGCCGAATGGGTTAGTCACTGTCTATATAAGCTTGCCGACCAGGGTTCGATTCCCGGCCGGAGCCAAGCTCTTGTCTTTGTGAGATTTCGCCTGGGGCTCTGATCCCGAGGTTGTTAAGAGAATCCAGACATTAATATATCAAAATATATATGTCTTATTTGAATATATACATATATATATATATATATATATATATATATATATATATATATATATAGTTAGTTAGACACTTACTCCTTATCATATAGGGTATATATAGTATATTGGCATATTTTTACGATCATATGGCAGCCAGCTTATAAAATGGCCACCTAAGGGAATTTCAAGTGGCTTGCAATTTTTAGTTAAAGTATACACCCCCACCCCCAATGTGTCATTATCATCATCATCATCATCATCATCATCATCATCACTATCTCCTCCGACGCCGGCCTATTCACGCAAAGAGCCTTGGTTAGATTTCGCCAGTCGTCTCTATCTTGAGCTTTTAAATCAATACTTCTCCATTCATCATCTCCCGCTTCACGATTCATAGTCCAAAGCTATGTGTGCCTGGGTCTTCCAACTCTTCTAGTGTCTCCTGGAGCCCAATTAAATGTTTGGTAAACTAATCTCTGGAGGCGTGCAGGACAATGAGTATTTCTGCCAAATTTCATTCTTCTATCCTTTAATGAACGATTGCATTGGTTATATGCTCCACTATGGTATTTTAGTATGCTCACGGGTTTAAAGATACTGAAAGACACTAATATTTTTTATGCCTTTAATTATACCAGACAGTGATATAGCTATGAGAGTCTCAATTAGAATAATTGAAAATAGAAAAACAAAGTCCAGGCAGTAATCTTCGGTAAATATTCACCCGAGGAAATGGAATCTTTCCCAAATGGGACAAGATAAAATCAATCTTCAGTGCCAACTTTTCTATTAAAATACAAAATAGCTAAATTGCGAAAAAGGTTCATAATTTACATTTAAATGAGAAACTAAAATGTCAGTAAAATGTATTGTTATTCCGTGTGCGCGAAATGGTACAAATTCAATATTGAAACTGAATATTTCATTTAATCTGGACTAATGGAAAATCTCTCTCTCTCTCTCTCTCTCTCTCTCTCTCTCTCTCTCTCTCTCTCTCTCTCTCTCTAGAACCAATAGGAAAGTATTTAATCATTTTTATGTAGGTAGAGGATACGTGTATGTACAGTAGATTATGTGACAGAAAATTTAATGTGAAAGATTTCTATCAACATAAAAAAAAGTGTAACAATTCTTCATAATCTCTTTTTAAGCGTAATAGACTCCCACGTGGCCAGAATACGACATTAATAATGTTAAAATAACTTATTACCAATACTCGTTATGATTTAGTTTACTTCCTAATATTACAAAGATCTGTAGATTTTTCCATGTTCTTCCAAAAGCAAGTCATAATACTATTGAGTTATCTGTGCTTATGACTAGGAGTAATTCTTTGCCATTCATATAATGCGTACTCTTTTTTTTCGTCACTTCCCCAGTTTATGTGATCTTTGCTATAATCATTTAGTAACTAACCAGAGTACCGTCTCGTAATTATGTTTTTTTTTTTTTTTTTTTTCTTTTTTAAATGAAGATCAACCTTTTCGTTTCACAGGCTAGTGACGAGTTTTTCCTTTATGCCTTCTTGACCCATTCCATTTAATTTATATTAGAATGCCTACACTTTCATTAATTACTGTTTTTGCATCATTGAGTTCTTTTATAATATTCAATAATGAAAACTCACCTCTGTAAACACATTGTACCAAACCTTCAAAGATTAGATGATATTAATTTCAACCTATGACTTTTCATATCTTTGATGATCCTATTGCAACACATTTTGCAAGTATATTCAAGCTAATTAGCATTGTAGATAAATTCCTTATAGAAATATACACCCTCATTCCTTAAAGCATTTTAAACTCGCCTATTCTTTCTGTTAAAATAACACTCCAAGAGTCACATTCCCTCTTGGATTCTATCCAGATCCAGGACACATCTGCCCTCGTTTGCAGTGTGATAATGAACAATTATTTTCCCCCTTTTACTTCTTGCATTCCTTCCTTCCCCTTATCATGCATAGCTGTCGTGCCTTTGTAACATTTCCTTTATTCCAAAGAAACAATATTTCTCGTCTTTTGTTGGAGCAATCTTTCACAGGCGTTTCTCTCCATTCCTGCAGATTATCCAAGCATTATTTTAACTTTGTACTGTTTTCTATTCTTGAGCCTTTCTGTCCGTCTAGTCGATTTCTTTTCTTTTTTTGATTAGAAAATATTCTTTGACTTTGTAATATGTAGGCAATAGATTTAGATTTACTATGTACAAACGGTAAAGGTTAGTGGGGTTTTCTTATCTAGGATTATTAAGCGTAAGATTTCGTTACATTATTTATTAGTGTATTATCCGTCCATATCATTCGTTTGGTAAAAAACAATAACAACAATAACAAATGCAGCCGGTTCTAGTCAACTGCAGGACAAATGCCCCAGATATGTCCTTATTCATGTCAGGGGTTTGGCTAGTTTTCATCACCACGCTGTCCACTGCGGATTAGTGATGGTGGGAGACTTTTGTCTGATCGGTCACAGCCAATCAACCCTGACTAGTTAGCTTGGCTGATCATGGTGGTACACAAATCTTTTTACAGCGTTAAGGTATTTGCACTCAGAAAAGGTAAAACAATGATGGTATAAAATTTCTTCTTCAGAGATGGGAAGCTGCTTGTTATATGACTGGTTTCTCCATAGAGGCATTGCATCATATATTATTTCATTAAATCAAAGTTTATTATTATCCCATGAAAAAAATGTATGCCTAATAAAAGCAAAGAAAAACCTCTTCAAAAAGTTTTTAAAAATTAAATGGAAATTAATAAAAATTATAGAAATAATATAAGTAATGAATAGAAATAAGAATATGTGCAATAATACGTGCCGCAATGTACAATCATGAATAAGTAAATAAGAATAAGTTAATAAAAATACCAGCATATATAGAAAATAAGAGAATGGCTATCTCCACTATATAATAAAGGGCAAGTGTTTGGATACAGCCACGCATACACACACACAAACACACACACAAACACACACACACACACACACACACATATATATATATATACATACACACACTACTGTATATATATAATATATAATATATATATATATATATATATATATATATATATATATATATATATATATACACTACTGCATACATATATATACAGCATATATATATATATATATATATATATATATATATATATGTATATTTATATGTGAATATATATATATATATATATATATATATATATATATATATATATATATATATGTATATATATAAATACATATGTATGTATATTTATATGTGCGTATATATATATATATATATATATATATATATGTATATATATGTGCATTTATATGTGTGCATATATATATATATATATATATATGTATATTTATATATATATTTATATATATATATATATATATATATATATATATATATATATATATATACATATATATGCATATATTTATATATATATATATATATATATATATATATATATATGTATGCATATATATGTATATATATATATATATATATATATATATATATATTTATATATATGCATATATATGTATATATATATATATATACATATATATATATATATATATATATATATATATATATATATATTTATATATATATATATGCATATATATTCGGTCACGTTTAGCTCTTCCCGTTCCTCGGGTAGGGGATACAGGGATTAGTCATACGCTGGGCGTGTGCGGGTGTGCATTTCTATCTACCGTAAATACTTAGCCGTCATTACTGACAGATCGCCTACACAAGTAATAATATATTTACCATTAATGGCTATTAAATCGTGTTGTGTGCTTTTAATTAAAGGCTTATGTGTAAAAAAAAATATGGACTGCCTGGTTGAATAATAATAATAATAATAATAATAATAGTAATAATAATAATAATAATAATAATAGTAATAATAAATAATAATAATAATAATAATAATAATAATAATAATAATAATAATAATAAGAAGAAGAAGAAGAAGAAGAAGAAGAAGAAGAAGAAGAAAAAGAGGAAGAAGAAAAAGGAAAAGAAAAATAGAAGAAGAAAAAGCAGTTTGGTAATATCAAGGACTCAAATTTTCAAACCATTTCCCTGAAAGTATAGTTAGAAACTGATGAAAAATTAAAATAAATCAATAAGTAATGTTTAGTGTAAATGAATAAATGACAGGAAAATTGACGTATGATGTAGATACTTAGACTTTCTCAGGACACGTCGGTATGTAATTCAATGCTGGAGATGCCGAGTTAAGTAAAATATGAGATTTGGTTGGGTCGAAAAAGTGTCTTTAAGGTTAAAATTCTTGAGTATGATTTTTGAAATTTTTAATTGGTAGTTTGAATGTGCGGAGTATGATTTTAGAAGTTTGAAAGTCTGGAGTGTGATTTAGAATGCTGAAAACTCTGATGTTTGTCTTGACGCTTGAAAGTATGGTGCCTAATTTATGAAGTTTGGATTATGATTTTGGAAATTTAAAGTCTGGAGTATGATTTTACAAGTTCCAAAGTCTAGGCCTAGAGAATGATCTTTGAAGTTTGAAAATCTTGAGTATGATATTTGACATTAGAATTTCCTGAGTATGATTTTGAAGTTTGAAAATTCATAGCATTGATTTGGAAGTCTGAAATTTTGGAGTAGGATTGTAGAAGTTTAAATATCCGGAGCGTGATTTTGCGAATTGAAAAATCCAGAAGAAGGTTTTCATAGTTTGAAAGTCTGGAACATGACTTTTGAAGTTCGAAAGTCCAAAAGTATGTTTTTGGAAACTGGAAAATCCAGGGTTTGATTTTTGATGCTCGAAAGTCCGGAATTAGTTTTTTGAAGTATGAAAGTCTGAAGAAGGCCGATGGTTTTTGAAGTTTGATAGTCCGTAGTATGATACTTGAATTTCAATAGTCCGGCATATCATTTTGAAGTTTGAACTCTAGAACATGATTTTGGAAGTTTGAAACAAGTTTACGGGAAAAAATATTACAAAAAAAAGAGAGAAAAAAATGTTAAAATGTTATCCAAGCATGGAAGCAAGTAGTCCGTCTGGCCCAGTGGAAGATGCCATTCGGATCTGCATAAATTGCTTTCGACAAGATTAAGCGAGACAGGGAAGCTAGGAGGAAAAGGACGGGGTTTTGGCAGAGAAGAGTGATTTGCATTTAGTGGATGAGACTACAGAGCGGCCCAGAGAAGTCATTAGGGCGAATAAAGGAAAGACTTCGAGAGGATATTTTGCTGTCCTGCAAATTAATCCAGCCTCACTCTTGCTCCTATATTCGTTTCTGTTTTGTTTTTTATACCTACTTTCACCATTCCATCAGCTTTTGCTGATCATAGTTTATATTATTTTTGCCAATAAGTTTCTTTATCCAATGATTTCTCGTTATCTTAATTGCCCATTACTTTCCTGGAAGTTTATTTATTTCCTTATTTCCTTTCTTCATTGGGCTATTTTCTCCTGTTGAAGCCCTTGGACTTATAACATCATGCGTTTCCCACTACGGTTGTAGTTTAGTAAGTAATTAAGTAAGTAAGTAAGTAATAATAATAACAACAGCAATAATAATAATAATAATAATAATAATAATAATAATAATAATAATATACAGAATTCCTTGTCACACCATTTAAGAATCTTTCTCTTATTTATTAAACGACTTTTATGTTAGGTTGGTGTTGATTCAGTTCAGTGAAATATTTGACTGTATTTTTCACGAAGAGACAATGAAAATGAGGGAGCATAATGTAAATCATTATTCATTAAGATTCTGTTATTTTACTTCTACGTTTTTAAGCTTTTGTCATTTTCCTTTAACTCTACTGAAAATTCATTTTTATTTCTCCTTTTGAAATTTATCATTTAATGTATCATATCATATTATCCCCATCTTTTTCTTCTTTATTTTATTTTTTATTCCTATTTTTGCATTGAAAAAAAAAATGTACGGCACTGGACAAAATCCGGTTGATTTTTCTCAAATGGTTCTTTTATAGTTTCAGATTTTCGTTTCTTAAGATTAAAAAAACAAATATTCTAAATTTATAAGTATGACATACGAATTTTTGCTACGCTAAAACAAAACTATATTGAAAACTTTAATTTTTTTTCTTATTTAATTATCAATCAAGCACTGCAGTCATTGACGCTACTAACACTTCTGCTGTATCCTCTACCAGTCCAATTGTTTTGCTGTTGCTTCTGGGAGTTCGTGTGTCTGTATACGATACACATGCCGAAATTAATACTAAAAATAATACGAATAAGAAATGTCTAAAGAGATTTCAATCCAAACCTGTGCATTAATTTTAAATCTCTTCATTTTCTCATACCCCCCTTTCAGATTTGTTTATTGGTGTTTTCATTCACTCCCCTTCTCTTCGTTCTTCTCCTTCTTCTTCCCCTCCTGCTCCTCTTCCCCTTTCTTTGTTTTCTCAGTCTCCATGAAAGTAAATCCAGGCCATTTCCCGCGGCCATCTCTCCTCCTCCATCACAGGAAACTGACATTCCTTGTCGCATCTGTAATGGCCAAACTGTTGCAGCGAAAAGTATGAGAAACTGTGAGGATTTCGAGAATTGGGTTGAGCCGCTATTGCTGCTCATGAGGAATGGGCGTTATCCTCATAAAATGGGCCGTGGCGGTAAAGAAATATAGAGGTTTTGTGCCGGACTCATGGAAGATGCGCCGACAAAACAGAGGCGATGTATGGTATATACTGTATAGCTCCCCTCATAGAGGGTTGACAGTACTTTTTCTACTTCTTGTTTCTTTTCTCTTATCGTGTTTTTTTTACCGTTAAAATAGAACCAAAGAGATAAAGTAAACAAGTACACATACTCATATATATATATATATATATATATATATATATATATATATATATATATATATATATATATATATATATAATATATATATATATATATATATATATATTCATATATATATATATATATATATATATATATATATATATATATATATACAATGACAATGACAATAAATACAAAAAAAAGGCCTCAAACATGTCCTCAGTCCTGACAGGAGTGTGGCCATTTTCATCCCATCTACTGCTGATTTGTAATGGTGGGAGATTTTTGATAAATCACTCATAGCAAACCCACCTAATATACTTGGCCCTGACTAGTTCAGATTTGCTGATCATGGTGGTACACAAACTCTTTCACCGCATGGTATCCAGATTCAGAAAGGGATATATATATGTGTATATATATATATATATATATATATATATATATTTACATATATTTATATATATATATGTATATATAAACATATTTACATATACATATATATATTTATTTAGTGTATATATATATCTATATATATATATATATATATATATATATATATATACATATGTACATTATATACATATATATCTATATTGTACATATATGTGTATATATATATATATATATATATATATATATATATATATATATATATATATATATGTATATATTTACTGTATTAATATACACTCTATATATATATATATATACATATATATATATATATATATATATATATATATATAGATATATATATATATATATATATATATATATATATATATATCTATATGTATATATATATATATATATATATATATATATATATATATATATATATATATATGTATATACATATGTATAAATAAATGAATATACATATATATATATATATAAATATATATATATATATATGTGTGTGTATATATACATATATATGTATATATATATATATATATATATATATATATATATATATATATATATATATATATATGGCCATCAATTATTTTTCTCTGCGACACACAAAACCAAGAGCGTCCCAAACCTTTTTCTGTGGATCCTAAAAGGACGAACGCTTATCATTTGGTGCAAATAGAATGGAATGGTCAGCGAATGGAACTGCCCAAACACTGACGGCTGAAGATAATTCATCATGTTACGTGGAAGGGAAATAATGGAAGCCTCATAATGGATCTGTAGAGTAAACATGTTTTGGAAACATCAAAAAATCCCGCGGTGGATCTCTTCAGCTAAAAGCCACTCAACTTGATGAACTATTAATTTCATCGTCTTCTTTTATTTGGAAGCGCCGACCCTTTTTCTTTCTTTCCATGTTTTTTTATCTCTTTCAGAACATCACTTCTTGTTCCCATTGCTGTTCTTCAGAGAGAAAGTTTCGAATTAGCATTTTCTGGCGCAATGGGAAAAGTCTGGAGTTATATTCATCTGGTAGGCGTCTGTTTACATTCAAATATCTGTGCCTGGTATGTATGATTATGCTATCTTAAAAGCATGACAAATTCTTTTATGATTCTGCTAAAATCATAATTTAATCAGATATTACATTTTCATAACAGAGGGATTCTTTTAAATTTACAATTAACGGTTATAACGTTTGCCTTATAACCATTTCTTATCCTCGTTTTTTCCTACTAGAGAATTCTTGAAATTTTCCCCATGTCCGTTAATTGGATTGTGTTACGTTTAACGATTCATAATCTATGTAATAATGATTTGTTAATCCCATATTATATTTACCATGCCAGTTTACTAATTAGAGGATTGGCTGATAAATAAATGTGTATTCTTTTAGAGAAAAAAATGACCTTAAATTCTGGGTAAACTAAAACGCGTAAAAACGTTCATAGGTCGAAGAAATGAAGATTATTGACCGATAATGTCAGAATGCCGCACTCATTATAAATGCATTATTACTGTGCTCATAGGGCGATATCACGGGAGGCAGGATACCGTATAGTGTAAAATGGTTATGATGAATAATAAACTGGATGAAAAGTGTTTTTCGGTGCTTGGAAAGGCTAGTGGAAATTCAAGAGGACATCTTTCTCAAAATGGATGGAAATTTAGTCCTGTAATGAAGGTTTGATGGAGCGATAAAAATGTTGTAAGAGAGGAATTTAGTTCTCAGTGAATACTCTATTCTCTTGCAGGTTTATCAACAAATGTTAATGGCAAAGAAAATTTGTGAAACAGCATTGCTTAAACACCTGGAAATAAGGCATGAGATGACGCATACTTTACCTCGAGGGTTTTAATCTATATAGCCATGCTTTCTCCCAGAGGCTCAAGCATATAAACATATATAAAGCACTTAAGGTCCTCTCTACTCATATTAGGACCAGGCAGCACCAGAGAATGGTTGCTGCTGATACTGCAGGCAAACACAGGGCCCGAAAAACACATACTATATCTATCACCCCGTGAGTAGTGATTGAACTTGGGCTACACTGAATGCGAGGTGACTACATTACTATGTTATCTAAATAACAATCTATTTATTTACTTATTTTTTAAATGATTCTCTTATTCATACGTTTTTGTCTAAAATTTGTAGAAGTTTAACAGCCTCTGAAGAAAGCGAATCTAATCATTAGGATGTGCTGCTAGTTTTCCCTCAACTCATCTATAACCACTTCCCTTAAAAAGTCACAATAACACACTGTTGGGATAGTGAACATATAAACTAGTTACGCATCCGTTTATCTTAATTCTTTTAATTTTTTGTTTGACAAAAAGAAATTATTTTCCATGGTTTCCTCTTCTTCGTTTATTCCAATTTCTCACGAAATTCGTCATTAGGTTTCCAAGATAAAAGAATAAGACTGTACAGAACGACTTGTGAGGGAGCCATGCTTACTGAGACAATGGACCCGAGGGATTTTGGAGAGGTTTTGGTAGCTGAAGAAAGCTTAAAGATCTCTCTGTGGAGGGTAACTACATTCTCGGCCGACTATAGAGAACAGAACAGACGTTTGTAAACAAGAAACAGAAAAAGTTTGAGGAAAAGAAGTATCCATTGTTGAAAACCACGGCATACTAATAAAAAGCTTGATATAGAGAGAGAGAGAGAGAGAGAGAGAGAGAGAGAGAGAGAGAGAGAGAGAGAGAGAGAGAGAGAGAGAGAGAGAGAGAGAGAGCAATTTCCCCTGGCTTTATATTTACTTCAGCTATCTCTATGACCGCTAATCTTGGCCACTACACAACGGTGGAAGGAGTTTTTATTTTCCTTAATCTGGTTTTTCTTTTTTTCAGGGAAAAAGTTTATCTTCAGTAAGCATAATGATAGCAATATGTCATTCCTCACTCCTAATGGGCAATTTGTCATCATGCATGACAGTTGTGTGGTTAGAACATTCATAAATCTAAGGAAGTTTTCTCTTCCTTCTTCATTATCTTTTTAAACTTAGCTGATAAGAATTTTTCATTAAAATTGGACATTTAAAGTAAATACATATGTCTGTCTGATTTTTCGTCTCTATCACTTTCCTTGATATGTACTACTATCCGGTGCCTTCTCCATCTCTCTTGCTTTTTTTCCTCGGCACTACTATTTTCCTCTCTCTCATGCCCTATCATTCCCTCTCACATTTCCTCATCTCCAGTCACTAATAAAGAGTCTGGACGAGATCAGTTATTCATCATACGAGCAAGAAATCAAAGGATTTTTGTGGCTTTTTAATGAAAAGAACAATCAAACGCGCTATGTCATCAGGGGCCTTAAAAAAGAAATATTTAAACTCTTCCCTTCAAAGTTGGTAGACTAAAAGATTGAAAAAAATCTGAAACAATAAGAAATAACCAAAGCAGGGCAGCAAAAGGCAAAGCCAGAGTCAGTCCTATGGGGCAATCGATGACCTGTCGATGACCTAACAGCTGTTACGAAGTCGTTTGAGATGAGGTTGCGCAAAAAATCTACTTGCGACGGTGAAATATTGCTCTAGTAACTAGAATGGTGCTCATTTATAGTTGAGTCTGTTTCGACATACAACTGAGAATTGCAGCTTTGCAGTATATGGTTTCTCGTTACGCTATGCGAGGAAGTTATTTTGGAAATTGTTCCCAAGAGCATGAAGCTTCATGCATCCATGAATATCATCTTGTAAAACCTGTCGTCTCTTATCTTGGCTTTTTCTGTTAATCTCTTGTATTTTGAAAGCTTCTGTCGAAGACTTAAGATTATCATGTCGATAAGGTAGTTATTAGCTTCCTAACTTAATATATTTTCTATGGGTAGTCAAACTACTTCGCCCATCTTATTTCAATAGTGTATGATGGGAACATTGGCCGTAAGTGATACATTAAGTCAATTAAGTCAAGATAGGAAGAAAAAAAGTTATTTCTTTTTTTACAAGGAAACAGGAATAACAATTTACAGTAGAATTATTCAACGGCCAATAAAACAAAGGATAAAAACCCTCTAATGGCCACGTCTACCAGAGACAGTTTCTTTATGGTATTGCAAACTTGGCCTTTCTGGAACGGATTCTAAATCAAGGTATTGAACTTTATTCTAATAATAGGTTTTCAAAACAATTTGTATTTTGCCATTTCTAATACAATGTAATGGAGAATACAGCTATGGTTGCAAGATGAATCTTTAAACCAATATTACTTTTTTCCGAAAAAAGTTATAATAAAGAATTAATTTACATCATTCTTTACATGGTTGCCTTTCTGTCTTCTGTCTCTCTGTGTGTCTGCCTCTCAGACTTCAACTAGTTATCTTTCTTTTCCTCATGCACTTTCTCTCCTTCTCTGAAATTCCTTATATCATTAATTTGGAAATGGTTAACCAATAATAATGATCTCGTTCCTGCTGTGGGAAATAATTACTTTGAGCTATTCTATGCTTTCATATTCGCTTCTTTCTAACTGTTTTCTTTTTCATCTATTATGTCCTAACATAATGTAGAGAAAAACTGGAAAATGAAGACAGAAATAAAAGGTAAAAATTCGGTTAAGAAAATAGGTAGCTAATAAATGTAGTCAGGAAAGGAGGTGGCTAAGGAATACGACTGCTTAATCTGCTCTGAGAAACTTTCCTCTTACTTTTAGACTCTGGCTTCTCTATGATCTTTATCTTGTTTTTAACTACGCCTTTGACTACTCTAGTAAAAAGGGGGTTTCTCTGAAAGGCCCCTCGTAGAAAAAACATTGCTGTACCCTTGAAAAGGCTCTTTTATAAAAAAATTTCAAATTAAGGATGGCAATTGATTCAAGACTGAATAAGGTACCGTGAGATTAACCTTGTTCCATTCAAGATAATTCTCAGCCTCTTACAGCATATCTATGGTTGCCTAATCCCTTATTAGAAGTGTAGCTAGATTACTGCATGGTGCAAATTATTTGGTATGACTTTGAACCCTAACAAAACTCAAAGTGTGATTGTATGTATGTTGACAGGGGCTCTGAATTTCAACAATTTAATTTTTGTATGCTTTACTATATATTTTTTACATCGATAATATTCCTTTAAGTATGCACAACTCCTTTAAAATTGTAGGTTTGATTCTTGATTGCAAACTTGCTTTTGAGGAAAACATTTGGTCTGTTTCTAATTTAGTTGCATAAATACGACGTATTGAGAAAGTCTTTCAAGATTTTCGGTGATCAATCTATCTGGAAGAATGTTTTGATTATTTAATTCTACTTTGGTCTGAGAATTGTTCTCGTGTCTGGTCTTCAGCTGCTGAATCTCTACTCAATTTCTTGGGCAAAACTTACGGTCTATTAATTTTCTAATTCCTGATCTTGATATTAATGCGGCACCGTCATTCAATTAATTCGTTATGCATGTTGCATAGGATTTTTCATAATTCTGACCCTCTAATTTTTTATTCAGATCTTCCAAAACTGTACCATCCTGTACGTAGTACTAGGTATGCAATCAATTCTAACAGTCTTGCCTTCTCCATCTTAAGGCACAATACTTAAAAGTAACCTAGAAGTTTTATTCCAGTTGTGGCCAGAATGTGGAATGATCTTCCAAATCTGCCAGTTGAATTGGTGGAATTTAGGAAAGTTCAAACCTGCCGCAAATGTTGAACAGGTTGACACAAGCCTCACTTTAAAGTTTATGCAGTATATGAAGGATCTATTTTAACGATTTAATGATCCTCATTTATTTCATACTAGAGTACCCATATTTAGGTACTCTATTTCATACTAGTGTATGTGACCCGTCAAAAGTGACGGCTAAATATTTAGATAGATATGTCCCACACACACGCAACACACAGATGCAACCCTTCCTACCCCTTACTCCTTTTCTAACTACAATACGGCAGTTTCGGTAATATGTTGCATATTGTTGTTTCTGAGTTTACCTCTCGGGGTACCACCTCTTACCAGAGTATGACTACTCCTCTTCCCCATAGCCAAGGGAAGGGGAGGGACCGAGTAGTCATGCATTTGACAATACTGCTCAGCGTGGCAGAATATATATATATATATATATATATATATATATATATATATATATATATATATATATATATATATATATATATATATATATATATATACAGACACATGCTCTTTATTATATAAAGGAGATTTTTTCATTACTTCTCATATATTTCCTTTCCTTACTTGGTGTAGCGAACATATTTTGTTGCTATGATTGTAATAATAATAATGATAACAATAGTATTAATAATAATAATAATAATAATAATAATAATAATAATAATAATAATAATAATAATAATAATAATAATAATAATAATAATGATTTTACAAATAATAATGAAAATAATGATAATAGTAATAATGTGAAATGAACCAAATTGAACGAAAACTATAATTATATTCATATACTTAATCACCCGCATTGGTAACCAGTCACAAAAAATATGTTCAAGCTTTATTACATTCAATGGAGAAAATTTTCAGTGTACCAAAGGATATCAGATATATAAAACTACCATAAATGAGAGGCTTCAGTTTTCAATCACCCAAAGTACCAAGAAATGCTTATTCACAAGCGCAGTTCAAGGTCGCTTTTACTATTAAATTCATAATGGGCCCCTGCAAGCAAAATTACAAGTAAAGATTAGTCCCTACCTGAAGGTTTAGCTTCGTGGGCAGTTTACAATTTTTATTGCCGTATTGTAATGCCAAGTATATTAATAAGTGTAATAGTCGATTGCAACATAAATTTCTAAGCATATGGGAAGGAGCACCATAAACTGTCAACAAACTACTGCACTCAGCTACTATCAATCTCTTCCACCAAAAAGACTTCAGACGCTGTATTAGTGGAAGACAGACTGGCCTTTCTCATTACAGTGTCTTTAAATAAGAGGATAAAAGCCAAGATTATCTTAAAAAATAATATGATTCGAATTGAAATGGGAAAACAAATTTGAGCGATGCACTTGTGAAAACAGAACTGGGTTGCACGTACGGATTGAGTATGCCATCTATATCTGAATAAATATACTAATCCAAGAAAAGCCCAACATATCTAACTGCAATTCAAGTTCTCCAACGAAGGAATGACATATTTCTCTTTCCTGAGAATTTTTTTCTGTATAATACAAAGTATCGACAAAACTTACTTGAAGAATTCTAGTAAGTCTGAAAACTTTGTACATTTACAGATGTCTGAAGGAATACTGGGAAGATTTGAAATTGATGGTCAATTCACTATGACACAAAACGAATGAGGTGAAATGCTGAATGAGCTTCTTAGGAATTTTAGAAAATAAAAGGAAATTTAATCTAGTAAAAATAAAACCCCGATCACATATTCAAGAAAAAACTGGTACTAGTTTTTAGAAGTTTATAGATACAAAGCAGGAAATAGTGTGGCTACATAATATACAAAACTAGTTAGAAAGAGACAAGGCATATACTATTCCTAATTACAAAGGAACTCCAAAAGAATTTAAAAGAGGAAAAAAGATGATTTAGAAAACATTAGGCGCAAAACGCAGCGAGGTAACTTTGTAGAAAAATCTTGTAAACAGCAGTTATTTCTCATTTTCCTGGCAGACTAAATGCTGCCTTTTAGTAAATAAAGGAAAACTTGTTGATTTAAAGGGCCCTGTGTTTAATCGCGAAGGTTGAAGAGCTACACTAATCCCAGTTATGAATGATATACAATCATATTCATCGCCAGTTAATTGCCAAAAGGAGAAAAGGGCAATTTATCCCTAGAATAATATAGTAATGAAATAAATCATATACAAATCTGTATGGGGAATATTAAGTACTGTATAGTTTCTCTACTTGAAAATTATACTTTTCTTTACAGTAAAGAAAAGGCTCTTTTTTCATGTTAAATCTTAATTACCTTCTCCAACTTGTTGTGAAGGTAATGTTTTAATAGCTATGTATTTTTTATGTCAGTCTATGTGTTTGTGATACCAATAACTCAAGAACTACTTGACTAAATCTCTTGAAATTTATTGGGATGATTAGACATGATATAGGGACTATTTGATTTGATTTTTAGGCGTGATTGGGTCAAAGGTCTAGGTCAAGGTAACGAAAAGTTAAAAAGTCTTTTTGCTATATCGTAGTCAATTTTGTAAACGATTTGCATGAAACTAGAGCCAAAATATGCATAATTCAATTGCCTATCTTGTGATTATAGAGTAATTTGGTCAACGGTCAAGGTCAAGGTCAAAACATCTTTTTGCTGTATAGTGGTTATTTTCTATCCGATTTGCATGAAACTTGTGCCAAAATGTGCAAATTTCAATTGCCTGTCTTATGATATACAATACGATCAAGGTCAATGCCAAAAAAAGGTAGAAAATTTCTTTTTGCTATATGACGGCCAAATCTCATGGAATTTGGTGGGTGATTGGCCGTGATATAAGGACAATTTTATTAGATTTTTGGAATGATTGGGTCAATGCTGAAGGCCAAGGTCACAAAAAGGTAAAAATCGTCTTTTTTTTTTCTTTTTGCTATATCATGGTCAATTTTTATCTGATTTGCATGAAACTAGTACCAAAATGTGCATAATCCCATTGCCTATCTTGTTATGAAGCGTTGGCAAAGGTATGCACTGTACCAAGTGTCTATTCTAGTTTTGTATGCTATAGTATAAATTTTTGTGTACTTGAATTCAGACTAGAAACAAACTGGATATTTTGAACATTGAAAATAAAGAAAATAAAACAAAAGCATTTGAGTCGGGAGCTTTGTCCAATTACTACTACAAGCACTGTATTGACTTCATGAGAGATAATTGTCTCACTAAGTGCATGACTGTATTTCAATAATTTAACGAGGGAATATATGGCTAAAACTGTTGACATTACCAAAATAATTGTATGGAATTTTAACTTTTGTATGATAAATATAAACTGGTAATCATCATTACACAAGAAATTTGAGTTTAATATTCGTTTGCCTCAAACTTGTCTCATTCTAAATATTAATTCAACTGAAAAAATCCTACTTTAAAAAATGACTAGACTCGAAATATTATCTCTCATTCGTCTTGTATGGCATCTTCGTATTATATAAATTATATATATATATATATATATATATATATATATATATATATATATATCTATATATAAATATATATATATGTACATATATGTATAAATACATATTTATATATATATATATATATATATATATATATATATATATATATATATATATATATATATATGTACTTTGAGGACTATCCTCAAAGTACATATATATGTATTTGTATATATATATATATATATATAAATATAAATATAAATATAAATAAATAGGGTTCATATTATGAACCCTATTGAATAGCTTAGTAAATTGCTCGGAACTATACAAGGGAATTGGAGATTTAACGAGTGCCTCCAGCGAGTAGGATTCCTCTTTAAAATTGTCTTTATACCTATAATATCCAAGTTTATTCGCAAGTTTTGAAAACCACTTCATACATACACAAATACACACGCACGCACGTACACACACAAACACACACACACACTTTATATATCTCTCACACATGAATATATATATATATATATATATATATATATATATATATATATATATATATATATATATATATATATGTGTGTGTGTGTGTGTGTGTGTGTGTGTGTATGTATGTATTTACGTTCATTGAATGTTAAAGCACCAGTGATATTAAGTTTTTTTTCTAAATATTACATTGTTTTAATTTTACGAATCTTTTCTTGTCTCCATACCTAGAGTTTTGAAAGAGTACCGCACGTGTATCACACACGCTCGTACACTGTAACGGTTTTTCTGTCTTTTGTATATTGTTGTTATCGTTCTCCCCTCCCCCTGCCATGATCACATGTATGTTCTTGCATCATAGTGTGTGGATTTTTGTGCCCTTTATGACTAGAACGGGTTGTACAAATACACATGCTCTGTCGAAAAGAAGTTAGTTACATTCATTCTGTTTTTCAGTTACTTAACTAGTACATCTGCACATTGATGACCACCGGAGTGTCCAGCTCCCTCCTGCCTTCCCCTGCACTGCTGTGTCTTACTGTTTGATGCTGCTCTCAAACAATGACTCTACTATCAAGGCCACACCACTAAAACCACTGTCCTTCGCCAGCAGAGAAGCATTTGCCTGGTTCCAGCGTGCTGAAGTCCAGTTTTGCATCAAGGGCGTTACTCAGTCAAGCACCAAAGCAGATTACGTTCTTATGACGATCCCCGAGGAGACTTTTTGGAAAACTCTGATTGGCCGTGCGAGCAAGGGGATACACAAATAACGTACAATGTCCTCAAATCATACCTCTTGGAGCAGCACTCGTTATCGCCAAGCGCGTGCATAGCAAAAGTTTTCAGCATTCTCAACAACTGTTGGGGAACCAAAAGGCTTCGCTCACCCTGAGCGGTGCTTTGCCCAGATTCACACTGATGTTGTAGGTCCCCTACACACATTATAAGGACATCGCTACCTGTTTACCATCATCGACCACTTCACTCTTTGGCCTGAATCCATTCCCATGGAAACTGCAATGTCTGCCTCGTGTACATCTGCCTTACTCTCAGGTATCCATGAGCATATTACTTCCGACAGGGGCACCACTTTCACCTCTCAATTGTGGACATCATTAGCAAATCTCCTGGGTATCACCCTTCATCAGGCAACCGCACACAACCCTGCTGCCAACGTTATGGTTGAATGTTTTCACTGTACCCTCAAAGCAGATTTGATGTCCTGCTGCAAGGACTTCAGCTGGTTGACCTAGCTTCCATTGGTCCTCCTGGGACTGAGGGCCACTCTTAAAGACGCCCTGGATGTCTGGGCAGCTGAAATGGTGTATGGGGATCCGTTGGTTGTCCTTGCCGAATTTTTTCCGTCGGTAGTCTCCTCCGACTATCTCCAGTGCCTATGTCATGTTGTGGGAAAATTTACTCTATGCCGCCAGATTTACAAGACCCCAGCTAAGTGACACATACCGAGAGATCTGCACTTGGCAACGTATGTTTTCCTGTGCAATGATATTAGCAAGCCACCATTAACATCCTCTGACATGGGCACTTTCCTTGTGATCCATCGTATGCTGAAAACATTTCCCCTTAACATGAGTGGCAAAAAAAACTGGTCTCCATTGATGGCCTTAAACTCGAATATCTCCTGCCAGATGACCCACCTACAGTACGCCTCTCAAAAGCAGGGTTGCCCTATTTCACATGTATGCCTTTTAAGGGGGTGGGGAGCCATGTACCACACACCTATCATGCACGCTCGTACACAGTAATGGTATTTCTGTTTTTTGTATATTGTCGTTATCGCTCTCTCTTCGCACTGATAACCTGTTTATGCCTGTATTTTCTTGCATCATTGTGTTTGAATTTTTGTGCTGTTCTTGACTGTAATGGGTTGTATATATTCTCATGCTCTGTATAAATAAAGTTAGTAGTATTTGATCCGTCTCTCAGTCACCTGCTAATGCCTCGCTTGCAAATGTTTTCATCACCACGCTGGTCAGTGTGCCTTGGTGATGGTGGGAAACATTTATCTGATCGCTCCAAGCAAGCCAGCCTAGTATGGGTGACCCAGAGGAGTACATCTTTGCTGATCATAGTGATACACAAACCGTTTCACCATGTTAAAGTGTCACCAGTCAGAAAGGAATATTATAATTACAAGCAATTTAAGCATTTTACTCTTAATCAACATCTATAGATTTACAGTTATAACGAAAACCATTAATCTTTCGCTTCCTGTCAAACTCAAGATTTCGTTATCCTGCCTGCATTGTTAATTTCTAGACAAGCGTGAAATCATTTTGCTACTTAAATTGAATTTCTGTTATCCCACCTTGCTCATCACCTTACCCAGGTGTATTCCCGCAAGATTGTTTGCTATCCATCCGACTTCCATTGTTGTAAAAGTCTATTGTTGAAATGGTCAGGACTCTTATATCCACAGGGAAATTAACAGTATACTCTGCCTTTCCCTGATTTGTAGAGATTAGATATTTACATTAATGTTTTTTTTTTAATTTATGAATAGCTTTAACACCTGTATTTCTGCACCCCTTATCTCTTTCCTCTACCCCTCTTGCGAGTATTTACACTGCAAATCTATTTGCCTTTTTTAAAGGTTTCTTTTATTTCATGGCTGGATGGCGTCTATTCCAGAGTCGGGTGACTCTGTGGCTTGTAGGATATCTGTCCATTTTAAAGATAGAATGTAGTAGGCGAACTCCCGACCCCCAAAGAGTAGGGCGCCTAAAATAAGGCTGAACTGGCCTCTCTGACAGGGATACTTGCTGGATAGGATTGCCTCATTGGTCCTATCCTCCTTCCTTTATACCGTGGATTTTAGGGCATTTTCCATCATGTTGTTTTATGATAAATTGATTGATTTAAAGTTTTCTGACATCCTGACATCTAAGGTCATTGACGCCGAAGCTTTATGATTAAGCTGTGGTGAGACACATAGCCTTGTCTCAAAATGGCGGTTGTCAATGGGCTATACCGAACACGTATATTTCTCTTTCATCCAATGCAGAGATTTTGACAACCTTGTGATTGTGAGACTAAATAAAGTCTAGACCTTATGTCAGCTTTTCCTTTCTCCGTCGCCTAAGAATACCTTGTGTTTTTAATTTTTTATATCAATAGCCTACGAGACATCTACATTCCTTCGCCTGCTAATAGGATGTTGTGTTTACTTTTAAACAACAAATTGCTCCCCTACCCTATACCTCGTTCTCTCTCTCGGTCTCTCTATTTAACCCTTAACAAACATCTTAATTAATTTCATAATTATCACATACACACACACACACACACACACACACACATATATATATATATATATATATATATATATATATATATATGTATATATATGTATATATTATACTCTTCATTTTCTTTTATCTAAACTTGCCGTAAAACCTCCCATCCCATACCTGAGCCCCGACTTCCAGCCATCCACATAGGACCCCCCACCCCCAAGTCCCTAACCATCCCGCACCCCCATCCCCTCCGGTAACAACAACAGCAACATCAGGTGGAGGAAGAGCCAGTAGCTTTAAATCTCTTGTAGGATGGGATACAATTATCCTTTTATTATTATATTTCTCTCACACCCGACCATTCCCCTTAAAAATACGTACAGCCCAGCGAGGGTCGCTCTTATCCTCGCCAGGGAAACAAGACAAGAAAGGATGCTTTCGAGATAAGTGAGGAAATAAATGAGGGGAAGAATCCTAAAGGCTGGTGAAAAAGAGGTTAGTTCAAAGGAAGGAGTTAGGTTCCTTTTGAATATTTCCCTTTTGAATGTTTCTGTTGATGCTCTTATTTTCTCCTTCATTTATGTTATATTATTGTTTTTGAAAAAATATTTCTTTTAGAACATGAAGTACGAATGTTTCCTGAATATATCTTGTAATTGTTTGTGACTAAAAACAATAGAATACTATCAGACATCAAATTTACTACTATCGGAGTTTTCAATGTTTCTCTGTAACACGTAGTTATCATATTTTTAATATAAAACGAGTTTGGTTTTCATATTATTACCAACATTTTGGTCATTATTCACCCTTAGCATGAATTAAAGTATGAAGATTTAAAACTTGCATTTTTTTTAAAAGGTAAAGGTCTCTAATTAACTATCATTCCCATGGCTTTGAAGCAATGCTTTTATATTGTAAAGCACGTACAGTTGGACACAGGAATTCATGGGCACCTTATCATACCCTTTTACTGCCCGGCGAGCTCCTTTGTTTAGCCCCGGCCGCCACCTCTGCCATCTTTCCCTACACATTCTGTTTGGTTACTAGCCGTGAAGGGTACCATAGGGTGCACTTCTTTAGAGCAGGGTACGCCAAGGAGTCTGGTGTCCAACTGTACGTGTTCATTCATGGTACCTACTACTGATTTATGTTGCACAAATATTTAGAAATTTTAAAGATTTGTTTATTTTACGAGTTGAGTAAACGTAGTTACATTGTCGCTGACAGATAAGTGTTTAGACTCGAAATAGAGACATGAACTTAAAACACATTTATTACATTTTCAGATTATTTCTTTATAAAAATGAGAGCAAATTAAAAGAAGAGTTGAGTTAAATTGGCAAATATAGAGGAGAAAAACATTTGGCAACTAAAATTTTTTGAATAAATATTTAGAGGAAAAAGCAAAAATACTCCCGATTCCGCTTATAACGGTGGTTGATAACTGTAAGGGCATGCAATCGTCAAAACTTCTGCCAGACTATAAACCATGCCTGATGCTATTAGAAATGTGGATGCAGTTAGGACGTCCCCTGTAAACAACGGGTCAAGATCCCCTACTGGTGATGAATGGACTGCAGGGTTCACGACTGCGGAGGAAAAAGCTAGTGACAGAATTGAAGATGAGAGTAGGTACTTGGAAAGTAGGTACACTAATAGTAAGATTGAGGAAGACAGTAGATGTGATGAAGAGGAGGAAGATAGATGTTCTGTTTGAGCAGGAGACAAGATGGAAAGGAAATGGAACTAGAGGTAGGAAATGGGTATAAACTCTATTACAGTAGGTCAAGAGAAGGAAGAAATAGAGTTGGGGTCTTAATAGGTAATAACTGGAAGAAGAAAGTGGTAGAAGAAAAGAGTATAAATCTTAGGCTTTTAAAGATTCCAATAGTAATAGGGGATCCAATCGTAAATATAATTTAAGCATATGCCCATTACATGAGTTACCAAGAGCAAGAAAAAGAATTATTTAGACAAGAGTTTGAGGCAGCTATGAGAACAGAGAATAGGGAGGAGACATGAATGTCAGAGTGGGGAAGAGAAGGGATGAATATAAGGAGGTACTGGGAGGCCATGGGTTTGGAATTAGAAATGAAGATAGGGAGTATATATTAGAGATGGCTCAGAGTTTTGATTGGCATATATGAAGAAAAGATAATTTAGGAGAATTGTGAGAAAGAGACAAGTGGAAAGGGTAACAGAGTAGAAAATATCTGGGTGGATATGAAAGAAATATGCTAAGGTAAACAGAGGAATTAGAGGGAAGAACCAACAGATATGGTGTGGTGAAAGAAAAGTGGTGGTAGGACAGAGGTACAAGAGTTGATTAAAAGAAAATTGAAGGCATTTAAGGTCTAGAAAGCAAGGCATGCACAGGTTGCAGGGGACTGGTACAGAGAAGAAGAAAAAGATTGCAAGAGAAAAGTAGGTATAGCTATTGGAAGAGCACTTGAGCAATTGAATGAAAGGCTATGAACGAGGGAAGGAGAAAAGGATATCCATAAGATTTCTAACTTGAAGAAAAGGCAAAGGCAGGATCTGGGACAACTAGAATTAATCATGGATAGAGTTGGAAATATATTGCAGAGGGATGAAGACATTAAAAGGAGATGGAGAGAATATTTGAACAATATTTTGAAGAATATTTTGTAGGTAGAACGCTGGTAGGGCACCAGGTACCCGTTGAGATACTACTACTAGAGAGTTCCTGGGGTCTTTCACTGGCCAAGCAGTACTACATTGGATCCCTGTCTCAAATTATGGCCCATTTTGTCTTTGCCAAAACACACACCGAATAGTCTGGCCTATTCTTTCCACATTTTTCTGTCTTCATACACCTGCCAACTCAGAGATTACCAAACAATTCTTCTTAGCTCAACTGGATAACTACTGCAATTTAATTGTTCAGTGGCTACTTTCCTCTAATTTGGATGCAAATTCAACAAAAAATGTCGATATATGCATCCTGCAACCATGAATGAAAGTAAGAAAACTCAGCAAACAGAAAAGGAAAATGAAAGGAAAAATGAAACAAAAAAAAAGAAACAAAAAAACAAGCCGAGTACGTACCGCGCTATGCACAAAAGGCCCCAAGATATGATGCCTTTCAACCCAAATATGCACATTTACAGCCCAGCTACAAAGAATGCATCTATAATGTCAGGGGTTGGTGCAGATATGGGGATAATTGCAGGTATACACACAAAAATAAATATGAAGGCGAAAGAGCAAATATAATAGAAAAGTAGGATTTTTTAATGGCAGAATTCCTGGAAATGAAGAAAAGAACATCATATCAGAACAGGAAGGAAGCATGGGAAAATCCATATTACCAATATTAAATAATGGGGATGAAACACAAACCATAATAGTGATGAATGCACAGGGTTTAGTCACGGGTAACTCTAAAAGGAAAATAGAGTTCTTAGAAGGATTAACCCAAATTGAAAAAAATAAATATATTAAATATAAGTGAAAAATGGTATTCCCAAGAGACTGGAAGTGATGACCAGATAAAGGGTTTCCAAACATATAGATCAGACAGAACAAATAGGAATCAAGGGAGAACCACAATATATGGAAGAGACATAAATCAAGGAAAAGTCTGTGAAAAATACAGCAACACAGAATGTGAATTGATTGCAGTAGAATTTGAATTTGAAAAACTAGTGAATATTGTAGTATACAGACCCCCAAATACTAAGGAGTTTGACATAATAATAGAAAAAATAGATGATATATGTAGAAACCATAAAGACTGGAATATACTCCTATACGGAGATTTTAACTTTCCTTTCGTGGATTGGAAAGAACGGATAGAAGAAAGTGGTTGTATATATACATATAAAAAAGAGAATAATAGTAGCGCAGAAGATAAGAGGCAATTTGAAAAGCTTCAAGATATGCTATTAGAACATAATATCCAACAAATAAACCACATTCCAACAAGAAAGGAAAATGTCCTAGATCTAGTATTTGTGAATGAGGTGAATAATGTTAAAGACATAATAGTGTATAACACGGGAATTTCCGACCACAATGTCATAGAATTAATAGTCCATTCCAAAGCAAGTGATCGCAGAGATAATTAAAGCACAAAACATTGGGAAGGATATGGAAAATATGATTTTTATAGTAAGAATATAAAATGGTCAGAAATAAATGGAGAACTGAACAAAGAATGGAAAAATGTATTCGTAAGTGATAATATACAGGTAAATACAGACATACTGTACAAAATACTGGAGGAATTTGTTGAAAAATATGTACTGAAAAAAAAAAACAATAAACAACAGACATGCATACCAAGAGACAGAAGGATCTTATTTCAGAAAATTATAAAGTGGAAGAAATATCTTGCAAAAGAAAAAATGTGTGGAAAATGATGGAAATAAAAAGTAAGATAGAAAAGGCAGAACAAAAGATTATACAATCGAAAGAAAATGAAAAAAGGGACTTAGAAGAAAGGACACTTCAAAATATAAAAAAACCCAAAGTACTTTACTCCTATGCAAGGAAGATAAATAAAGGGTTATTAGAAATAGGCCCTCTAAGAATTGAAGGACGGTTAATAAATGAAAAAAAAGAAATATGCAACATATTAGCAGAAAAATATAAAAGTAAGTTCACGCCAAGATTTGCGAATGAGAATAATGAAACAGAAATGAGAGAAGAGAATATGAATATCTAGCGGATATAGATATTAATAAAGCAGATATTGTCAAGGCTATAAGTGAAAGGAAAAATGGATCGGCAGCCGGACCAGATGGAGTTTCAGCAATTTTGTTAAAAAAAAAACTGCACACACTATCGCGAAACCGCTTGCAATGCTGCTAAGACAAAGTGTAGATATCAGCGAGATATATGTTAAACATAAATTAGCTTATATACCCCTATTTTAAAAAGTGGATCAAGACTAGAGGCAAGCAATTATAGACCTGTTAGTCTAACATCACATATTATGAAAGTGTATGAGAGGGTAATAAAAAAGAAAATAATGAATCATTTGGTTAAAAATAATTTGTTTAATATAGGTCAACACGGTTTTTGTGCCCGGAAAAAGTACACAAACCCAACTTATAGCACACTATGAAAACATATACAAAAATATGATAAATGAAAAAGACACAGATGTGATCCATCTAGATTTTGCAAAAGCCTTTGACAAGGGAGACCATAATATATTAGAGAAATAAATGAGAAAGCATAATATTGTGGGAAAGATAGGAAAATGAGTAAAAGAATTCCTGCAAAACAGAAAACAGATAGTGACGAGAAATCAAATGAAGATCAGATAATATCTGGCGTGCCACAGGGTACGGTAGTAGCTGCACTGCTGTTTTTTATTATGATCTCAGACATAGACTGTGATGTTAAAAACTCTATAGTGAGAAGTTTTGCCGATAACACAAGAATAAGTAGAAAAATTACTTGTGATGAAGATAGGAACTCACTACAAAGAGATCTAAACAAAATATATGAATGGGCAGAGGTAAATAGGATGGTTTTTAACTCCGATAAATTCGAATCAATAAATTATGGAAACAGAGAAGGAATGGTATGTGCATACAAGGGACCTAATAACGAGACATTCACAAACAAGGAAGCAATTAAAGACCTTGGTGTAATGTCAAATAGGAATATGTTATGCAACGACCAAATAGCAACACTGTTGGCTAAATGTAAATAAAAAATGGGAATGTTATTCAGACACTTTAAAACAAGAATAGCTGAACACATGATTATGCTTTACAAAACTTATGTACGTAGTACACTCTAGTACTGCAATGTGATAAGGTACCCACACTACCAAAAGGATATCGCACAACTAGAGAGTGTACAAAGGTCCTATACTGCTAGAATAGAAGAAGTTAAGGACCTTGACTACTGGGAAAGACTGCAATTTTTGAAACTATGCAGTCTAGAAAGGAGAAAAGAATGCTACATGATAATACAAGCATGGAAGCAAATAGAAGGAATTACTGAAAATATCACGGAGCTAAAAATATCAGAAAGAGCAAGCCCAGGTAGATTGATAGTGATAAAAACTATACCAGGAAAACTAAGGAAGGCGCACAGAACATTAATCCACTATGCACCAGCATTGATAATGCAGCGACTATTTAGTGGGCTGCCAGCTCATCTAAGAATCATATCAGGAGTGAGCGTAGATGTGTTTAAGAATAAGCTCCATAAATACCTAAGATGCATCCTAGACCATCGAAGACTGGAAAATGCAAAATAAACCGGAAGATGCATTAGCAACTCTCTGGTGGATATACGAGATGCCTCACACTGAGAGACCTTGGGGAGCCCAAACATAGAATAAGGCAATAAGGTAAGTGTAGAGGAGACTCTCTAGCTATGGTAAGCAGCTCTTCTAGGAGAAGGCCACTCCAAAATCAAACCATTATTCTCTATCCTTGGGTAGTGCCATAGCCTCTGTACTATGGACTTCCACTGTCTTAGATTAGAATTATCTTGCTTGAGGATACTCTCAGGCATGCTGACCTTTCGGTCCTATTTCTCTTCATCTTGTTTATTTTGAAGTTTTATATATTATATATAAAAGATCTACTTTAAAGTTGTTACTGTTCTCAGAATATTATATTTAGATTCTTTAATACTTCTCTTGTAGTTTGTTTATTTCGTGGGTTCCTTTCCTCACGGTTTTTTTTTTTTTTTTTTTTTTACTGTTGGGGCTTACAGCATCTTGCTTTTCTAATTGGGGTTGTAGCTAGCTTGATATAATAATAATAATAATAATAATAATAATAATAATAATAATAATAATAATAATAATAATAATAATAATAATAATAATAATAATAATACTGAGATAAATTGAGCGGAACCAGTGATGAAGTTACGGAATACAAAAGGGAAGCGTGCATTGAGGTAAATGAAAAAGTGGTAATAAAGCCCCAGGTTCATCAGAGTTTCCAATTGAAATGGTCACGATTCTAGCTACAGAAGGAAAAGAATGAATGCTGTATTTATCAAGAGCAATATAGGAAGAGGAAATAATGCTTAAAGACAGGCAAGAGAGTCTAATAGTGTTATATTGAGGGAGAAAGGTGATACCATAGAGTGTGGTAATTACAAGGGAATTAAACTAACAGAGCATGGTTTGAAAATTTATGAAAAGGTACTAGATCCGAGATTGAGTGATATAGATTCATAGGGGGAGAAGGACTGTGGATGCCATCTTTATAGTAAGACAGCTATAGGGAATTATTATTATTATTATTATTATTATTAGCCGAGTTATAACCCTAGTTGGAAAAGCAAGATGCTATAAGCTCAAGGGCTCCAACAGGGAAAAATAGCTCAGTGAGGAAAGGAAATAAGGAAAAAAATAAATGATGAGAATAAATTAACAATATATCATTCTAAAAACAGAAACAACGTTAAAACAGATATGTCCTATATAAACTATTAACAAAGTCAAAAACAGATATGTTATATAGAAACTATAAAAAGACTCATGTCAGCCTGGTCAACATGAATACATTTGCTCCAACTTTGAACTTTTGAAGTTCTACTAATTCAACTACCCGATTAGGAAGATCATTCCACAACTTGGTAACAGCTGGAAGAAAACTTCTAGAATACTGTGTAGTATTGAGTGCCATGATGGAGAAGGCCTGGCTATTAGAATTAACTGCCTGCCTAGTATTACGAACAGGATAAAATTGTCAAGGGAGATCTGAATGTAAAGGATGGTCAGAGTTATGAAAAATCTTATGCAACATGCATAATGAACTAATTGAAAGACGGTGCCAAAGATTAATATCTAGATCAGGAATAAGAAATTTAATAGACCGTAAGTTTCTGTCCAACAAATTAAAATGAGAATCAGCAGCTGAACACCAGACAGGAGAACAATACTCAAAACAAGGTAGAATGAAAGAATGAAAAAACTTCTTCAGAATAAATTGATCACCGAAAATCTTGTAAGAATTTCTCAATAAGCCATTTTTTTGTGCAATTGAAGAAGACACAGACCTAATGTGTTTCCCAAGAGTAAATTTGCTGTCGAGAATCACACCTAAAATTTTAAAAGATATCATGCCGTTTCACACATGACTTTTCACTAAACTCTTACCTTCGTCAATTGTACTTAATTTCGGAGGCACCATTCAACTTAGGACAATCGACTTATTCCTGGCTAGCCTATCTATAACAAACCAAGCCTTGACATAGGCTAATACCGTGCACATCATAGGTATAGGCTAATACTCTAAGCCCAGACTTAAAGTTACTTGACTCTTGCTGTGGAGAAGGACGGATCTTCATTTGCAGTGGAGGTTGAGGGAAAGGCTGGGTCCCGGGGGGTCTTTTTATTCTTACTAAAATTGCTAGTACATGATCGGTACCCTGTAATACAAAGTCTTCGTTTAGGACAGCGATCCTATGTCAAACAACATGCAATTCGTACCCCAGGCTATACTGTACTTTTACCTAACCTACTGGTTACACTGCACAGTTAGCCTGACAACTCAAAGAATAAACTTCACAAATCTGAGAATAATATTACACATCTTAATTTACGGTTGGTGGCACAGTTCCAACCACATGCAAGCACAGCATAAAGCCGTTTCAATACTGGTAAAATTATTGTACTTTATTTGATACATTTGAAGAAAAAGATAACCACAATAGACAATATCAAGTGTTATTACAACACATAAATGATAACTAGAATAAGTGCATACCTTTTACAAGGGAGAAAGTAAGAATTTCACATAATAATAAGGGGGAGCAACACCGTTTCCCCTCTACACTGGTCGCTGTCGGCTCGAAGAGTGCGCTCTGAGCTTACCTAGCACAGCTACGCCCGAGGCTCACACAACTACGCCTCTGTTTACCTTGGCATTCAATCACAAACTCTCGACCACAGACAAAACTAATCATTTGTTACACCTCTCTACACCTCTGCGTATGCACACTCGATCCTACACCATCTCAACAACGTGTGGCTAACATTTTGATGAGATGAAAACCAATTCGTTTATTAAGTCTAAAAATCGTAAATGGAATTACCATTCAGTTAAATGAAGCATTTCTGTCATTACACTGAGACCCGGATGTGGAGGAGCCACCATCCTTGACCTACTTACAATCATACTTTGAGTTTTGTTAGGATTCAACTTCATACCCCATAATTTGCACCATGCATTAATTTTAGCTAAATCTCTATTAAGGGATTCACCAACCACAGATCTACATTCAGGGGATGGAATTGATGCAAAGAGAGTAGCATCATCTGCATATGCAACAAGCTTGTTTTCTAGGCCAAACCACATGTCACGTGTATATAGTATGAAAAGTAATGGGCCAAGAACACTACCCTGTGGAACACAGGATATCACATTCCTATAATCACTATGGTGGCCATCAACAACAACTCTTTGAGATCTATTACTTAAGAAATCAATAATAATGATAAGAAATGACTCACCCACTCACAACTGTTTCAGTTTGAAAACAAGGGCCTCATGATTAACACGGTCAAAGGCAGCACTAAAATCAAGGCCAATCATACGAACTTCCTGACCACAATCAAGAGATTTCTGTACAGCATTGGAGATTGTAAGAAGGGCATCACATGCTCCAAGGCCTTTACGAAAACCAAATTGCACACTAGGGAGTAGATGATTACCTTCAGCAAACCTACTAAGACGTTTTGCCAGAAGACGTTCAAAAACTTTAGATAATATGGGAGTTATGGAAATTGGGCGGTAATCAGTGGGACTTGAGCTTCCACAAACACATTTACATAGAGGAGTAACATTAACAATTCCCCAACAAGTGCTAAAAGCTCCTCTTCTTGCTAACTTGCGCAAAATAACAGATAACTTGGGAGCTAAGAAATCTGCTGTCTTTATAAAAAACAAAGGAAAAATACCATTTGGGTCTACACCTCCATAAGCATCAAGGTCCATCAACAGAGCTTTAATATCACGAGATCGAAAAGCTAAACTAGTTAGTTTAGCCTCAGGAAAACAGGAATGAGGAAGTTCAAGTTTTTCATTATTCTGTTTACTATCAAAAACATCATCCAAAAGGGTTACCTTTTCCTTTGGACAGTGAGTGACGGAGCCATCTGGTTTAAGTAAAAGAGGAACTGTTGCATCTACACCAAAGAGTGTAGATTTAAGGGTAGACCACCATTTATGTTCCTGAGTTGTACCAGAAAGGGTTTCTTTTATGGTTAAATTGCACTCCTTTTCAGTTGAGGCATAAACTTTGTGAGCAAAAGTTCGAAGCCGAGTATAGTTGTTCCAGGTCAAATCTGATCTGTTACCTTTCAAAAGATGATAGGCCTCCCGCTTCTCCAAATAAGCACATCTACAATCATCATTGAACCACGGTTTGTCCTTCACTCGGTACCTTAGCACACGAGAAGGGATACGCCTATCAATTATGTTGACTAGATTATCATTCAAAGGGACAACAGGATCTACACTACTATATAATTGTGACCAATTCAAGCACAGAAGATCATGCAAAATCCTATTCCAGTCTGCTTGGGATTTCATATAAATTTTACAAGAGTATGATGTATCAGGGACAGGCTGCTCAGTCTTCACTACTAATGAAATCAAGGCATGATCAGATGTCCCAACTGGAGAACCAACCTTACTAGTTATAACGCCAGGGGAGTCAGTGTATACGAGGTCCAAGCAATTACCAGACCTGTGAGTAGCTTCATTTATGATTTGCTCACAGCCTGATTCAGAGGCAATGTCTAAAGGTCTTAAGCCATGGCAATCGGTAGGAGAGATAGAACTTAACCGCTCCCTATGGTGAGCATTAAAATCACCAACAAAGACAAAAGAAGCATTTCTATCATCTTATTGTATCTTAGCCATAATGGTAAGAAGACAATCGAAGATAGAATCATCCATGTCTGGATTCCAGTAGATCGAACACAAATAAAAGTTGTTATGCCTGCCACAAACTTTTATTACCTGAATCTCATGACATCTACATTGATAGCAGGACTTATGAGAAGCAGGGTACTCATTTCTAATGAGTGTAGAGGGATGCTGCACAAAAGAGCAATGACAAAAGTAATAACAGCTGTTGGGGAAACAGAAACTTTTGAAGTTAGTGTTGGATAACAGTAGGGGTCCGCATTAAGGCCGTCATTATTTGTGGTGGTCATAAATGTGTCAAGTGAAGAGATCAGAAATAAAGAGTTGTGGGAGTTGCTATATGCAGATGATTTGGTGATTACTGCTGAAAGTGAGGAAGACATACAGAAAAGGTTGTAGAGGGGAAAGAGAGTTTGGAGTAGGGTGGCTTGAGAATAAATGTGGATAAGACTGATGCTATGGTGAGCAGTAGGGATGATAGGGACAAGATAGCCATGCATGAAAGTAGAGGCTGGGTTATAAAACAGGTGAAACACTTTAGATACTTTGGATCTAATATAATCCATGAGGGAGGATGTGAGGCTAAAGTAGAGAATAGGATGAAAGCAGCTTAGGGGAAGTGGAGGGAGGTAGCAGGAGTGGTGCGTGTTAAGAAAATGCCAATCAAACTAAAAGTCAGGATCTATAGCACAGTAATAAGGCCAATGTTAATGTATGGACCAGAAACGTGGAGTCTAAGACAAAAAGAGGAAGCAAAGCTTAAGCAAACAGAAATGAGAATGCTGAGGTGAATTATGGGAATATCCCTACTTGAAAGATTGGAAAATTATGTACTAAGAAGAATGGCAGACCTAGTAAAGATAACAGAGGTGATAAAAGTATCATGACTAAGATGTTGTGGGCACATGTTGAAGATGGATGGTGGGGAAGGAGTGAATAGGGCTTGGGAGGAACCTGTTATGGGAAGAAGATCGAGGAGGATGCAGAGAATTAGATTACGATATAAGGTGAAGGATGTGGATAGAAGAGGTTTGGTGGAAGAGGATGCCAGTGATAAAAGGCATTGAAGAGGGCGCATCAGACAACTGACCCCTTAATGTGGGGATAACAGTGGAAAAGAAGAAGACTCCATATTACGACATTGTTTGGTTGGTTTTCTATTAAGCTGGCTGTATGTTTGAGGAGTTCCTTACACAGGTCTTTGAATAGCCTTTAGCTGGATATAATTGTGGTTATGATAACTTGAGTGAGCCTGCTATATATGCTCATCACTATCAACCATATCGGTGACAGCAATAGGTCAGTGAGCTACCTTTTCATATACACCATATTAATGTATTTGTTTACGCTGCTGTTCTTTAATTCTATTTTTCCCTTTTATGTTTCGCAAATGAAGGATGCAGGTAAAAAATAAATTACCCCTAGAGAGTTATGGGGTCCTTTGACTGGCCAGACAGTGCTACATTAGATCCTTCTCTCTGGTTACTGTTCATTTTCCCTTTGCTTACACATACGGCAAATAGTCTGGTCTATTTTTTGCATATTCTCCTCTGTCCTCATACACCTGACAACACCGATTTTACCAAACAATTCATCTTCTCTCAAGGGTTTATCTACTGCACTGTAATTGTTAAGTGGCAACTTTCCTCTTGGTAAGGGTAGAAGAGACTCTTTAGCTATGATAAGTAGCTCTTCTAGGAGAAGGACACTCCAGAATCAAACCATTGTTCTTTAGTCTTGGGCAGTGCCATAGCCTCTGTACCATGGTCTTTTACTGTCTTGGTTTAGAGTTCTCTTGCTTGGGGGTAGACTCGGGCACACTATTCTATCCTATTTCTCTTCCACTTGTTTTGTTAAAATGTTTATAGTTTATATAGGAAATATTTATTTCAATGTTGCTACTGTTCTTAAGATATCTAAATTTTCCTGTTTCCTTTCCTCACTGGGCTATTTTCCCTGTGGGAGCCCCTGGGCTTATAGCATCCTGCTTTTCTCCTTGGGTTGTAGCTTAGTAAGTAATAATAATAATAATAATAATAATAATAATAATAATAATAATAATAATATATAGTTTTAGCTAAGATAAATTTTTTTGATTGAGTTTTAGGGCACTGTTCAATTTCATCTTAAAAATTGCCATC
>NC_090731.1:60461370-60466370 GCF_036898095.1 Palaemon carinicauda
ATTAATTTTCTTTCACTATGAATAAAATCTATTTCGTTTTTAGTTTTTCTATTTGGGCTTCTCCATGTCCCTTTTCTATGTTCCCTTTTTATAAAAAAATGTTCATGATTTTTAGATGTTTTTTTTTTTTTTTCATCAAATTCTGAAAGAATGTCTTCTCTATTATTCCTTATGCTTACTTCAGATTTACCTACTGCTGATTCTCCTCTCTGCTTTTGACATACTTAAGCATTGAAAACACTCTCTGTATGGGATGTTCTTGGTGCATATGTTTGTATGATCTCCAGTTTATACTTCTTATTCAATTTGATAGTCAATCCTATAATTTTACGTAATATATATATATATATATATATATATATATATATATATATATATATATATATATATATATATATATATATATATATATATATACACTTCTGTGCAAAATAAAACACAGGGAAAATCAATACATATATATATATATATATATATATATATATATGTGTATATATATATATATATATATATATATATACATATATATGTATATATATATATATATATATATATATATATATATATATATATATATATATATATATATATACACTGTATATGTATACATAGATATGCATGTATATATGTATATATATATATATATATATATATATATATATATATATATATATATATATATATATAGTGAATCCTAACTAGTTTCGTCTTACTTCTTCACGGATCCTCTTAAAGAAATATGACGAAACTAGTCAGATTCAATATTTTCCTTTTCCTTTTGTTTATATTCTTTTTGCATCTGGGCGTCACGTTTCCTTAGGATTTATATAATTATTTTATTGAAAGAGTTCATACTGTATTATGTGGTGATGATATTTGGAATCTCCACGTCCACCGAGTTTATCTTACACGTTCAATATTTCATTATATTTCTTTACGTAAACAGCAATTAATCTAACATGTATAAACGGAGAGTTATGACTTATACCACGGCAGAGTCGAATCAGAGATTTAAAAAAATATAAATCTTTGTTTACCATCTTTTAGCAATACAAAAACTTCTCAAACAGAGAGAAGTAGGAATAGGAAGGCCCATAGAAACCTCGTCATGGCTGATCATCCCTCATACAGCTTCCCCGAAAGCTCCTCCACAGGGCCATCAGTTGGACGATAGCCTAAAAATATCCCCTCGAATGATTATGACAGCGAAGATATACAGAAATAAGAAAGGATGAGGAAGGGATAAGCCGAGGAGAAGAAGAAGTAGGATTTGGTCGATGTCGGCGAGGTTAAATAAAGGCTCCTCAGGGACTCGGAATTCCCACCCGAATCCACAAACTTTCTCGGTGGAAATTCTTTTACTCTGCCACAGTTATGGTCAAGAGAATATGTATGTGTATACATATACAGTATATATATATATATATATATATATATATATGTATACATATATATACATGTATGTATATGTATACACATGTATATGTATATATATATATATATATATATATATATATATATATATATATATACATATATACATGTATGTATATGTATACACATATATATGTATATATATATATATATATATACACACACACACACATATATATATATATATATATATATATATCTATATATATATATATATATATATATATATATATATATATATATATATATATATATATATATATATATATATATATCTCTGTGTGTGTTTGTTTACACATACTACACATTCATACACAAACATGATTTCAATGTTGTTTTTTGTATCATTATAAAAGTTGATAAAATGTTTTCAAAATGGACGTCTTAAATTTTTTCTCTTTTCTGGCTAAGATTAATTCAGTAATAGATTACTTGAACAATTTACGAATTAATCAATCAAATATTATATTTTTCTATTGCGAAGGAATTAATTGAAATATTCAGATGTAGCCTACAGTGCAGTGAACTAAAATTCTATATACAACGAGGTTCATTTAAATGATAATAATTTCAAAATGAATTGAACCAAGCACGCCAGTTTCTAAAACAAAATATGTTAGAGAAAACAGAAATTTCTTTTCTCATATGAAATTTATAAATTTCAAGGTAAGACAGTTTACAATTCTATGGGAAATGGAGTAAAATAAAACTATATTGACCATAAACAACTAAAACCACATCCAGAAAACAATACACTTCGACGTAAAGAACACAATACAACGACGACTTAAAGAAAAAAATACAATGATGGCATAAAGAACGCAATGCAACGACAATGTAAAGAAAATAATACAGAAATTACAATGACACCGTAAATAAAACAATACAACGGCTATGTATAGAACAAAATGTAATGACAACGTAAAGAAACAATACATTGATGTATAGAGAACAATACAATTGCATTGTAGAGAAAATAAAACGACGACATAAAGAAAATAATACAAAGAATATGTGAAGAAATAATACAATGAATACCAAAAGAACACAATACAATGGCAGCATGAATAAAACAACATAACAACAATGTAAAGTCCACAAAACAACGATAATATAAAAAAATAATACAAAAATGACGTAAAGAAAACAAAAAGAAAACAGTTCAACGTGAACGTAAATAAGACAATACAATTATAACTTAAAGAACATAATATAATGGTGATGTAAAGAAAATAATACAATGATTATATAAATTTCACTATGATGGCGACGTGTGTAAAACAATAAAACAACGATGTAAAGTTTACAATACAATGACAAGGTAAAGAAAACAATAAAATGACGAAGTAAATAAAACAACACAAAGGTGACGTAAAGAATACAACACAATAACGACGTGAAGAAAACAATACAACGACTACGCAGAGAAAACAATAAAATGACGACTTAGAAAACAATACAGCGACTAAATAACGAAAACAACAAAATGTCAATGTAAACAAAATAATACAGTGATAACGTAAAGAAAACAACACAATGAAAATGTGAAGAAAATACGAATGTCGTGGGGGAATGTGCTCAAGAAATATGGAAGAGAAATATGAACTTGGGCAGTGGAATTTGTTATAAAAACTACCTTTTTTTCTGCAGGATTCATTTGCATTTTTATTCAACTTACTGTCTGAAAAAGAATAACGTACTAAAACGAGAAATTGGAAATGAACGAAAAAACTTCACTGTAGACCATCAAATCCAAGAAAGGGGACAAGATATAAAAAACAACACCCTTTCTCCTTCTAATTCTCTATCTCCGTATTCGTCAACAAATATTATGAAGCAATCTCTGCTAACTGAATTTGAAATATTACAGGAAGGGTAATGATCCGGAGTCAGAGAGAGAGAGAGAGAGAGAGAGAGAGAGAGAGAGAGAGAGAGAGAGAGAGAGAGAGAGAAAAGCGTAATCCTAACCGTTGGTGTGAGTGTGTTTGTTAGAGAGAGAGAGAGAGAGAGAGAGAGAGAGAGAGAGAGAGAGAGAGAGAGAGAGAGAGAGAGAGAGAAGGGAATCTAATTAAGCCAACCTAATTACAAATTCGCTTTTCGTCATTGGTTTCATCTCTCGGTTCCTGATGCGAAAAAGAGGCTTTTCTCCCCACGTTTGTTCAGGCATTTCATGAATCTCGTTAGAATGAAAACAGAATGAAAGCACTCACACACACACGCACACTGCATTTCGCCCCCAGTATCTTCCTTGAAAGGCAAAGGAAATCAGGCAGTTTCCTTTCGGCCTCGGAAGTAATATATTGAAATCTCAGCTGAGTAGTCGCTCATGCTGAATGAAAGGATTATTCATGGCAATAGATTAAATGAAAATTAAAAAAAAAATGATGTTATAAATAATGATGGTATCGAATATTTTTGTGATATAATTACATATAAATATTCATATATTGTTGGCGGGGCTGTCCTAGTGCAAGAGCCCGTGTCTTGGTATAGGCAAGGCGTTCTAAAATGACATATATAATTTTTTTTGGCAAAGGTTATTTGTACGAGTAGTAAATAGGAAACAGTGCAATAATACTGCATGCATGATGTCTGTCTACCCTCATTCTATATTGACGTAGCATTCACATTCGCAGCACAGATGAATAGTATGACTGGAATATAAACATAAAAATATTTCTATTTTATAGTGCATTACGGATTATTACCGAAGACGGATATAAGCTACTTATCTGAATTAAATACACTAGTTTTCCTCGGGTCAGACGTCAACTAACGGTTTCTTGAAAAACTTCCTCCTGGAAGTCAAGAACACATTAAAGTATTAGGCAGCTTATGTGTCCTAATACAGACATGGTGGGGCGTATCTGATAAATCCAGATCCACCAGGTAACTAAAATAAAAAAATAAGATGATAGTTGAGGAGGAATCTCAGGATATTTTTTTTTTTTTTTTAGTATTTTGTATTTAAATGAAGAAATTTTTTCAATGGGTTATTAAGTATACTTTTACTTAATTACAAAAAAAAAATCATATAAGTTGTTGCGTGAATTCTTCATACAGCATTTAATCTAGTCCCTTAAGTATTTTTTTACTTATTTATACAATAAAATCCTTTAAGTTGTTTCTTGAGTTCTTGATGCAACTTTTATAAAGTGTAAAGATGTGTGGTGAAAATGATACGAGGTTTCTTTTATCATTTTACTTTGAACTATGATAGGAATATTATTACAGATGATCTGTTTTTAAATGAGTTGGTCAATATTTTTATAGATGGTTGATAGTATCACATGTCATTGAAGTGAAAGATACAGCTCAGCTATTTCCTAATCTAGTAATTGATAGGCCTCTTAAAATCATTTCTTTATATGATAGATTAAACTAAAATGATTTGTCTGCAAAACTATGACTTCATTCTATAAACAAAAGCGTTCAAAACTTTTGAGGAAGAGCTGAAGACCTAATGACGCAAAAATGACATTGAAGACAGAAATGTAAGCTTTAATTTTAGTGAATATAATCTAATTTTAATAACATCTGCCTTAGTCACTTTCATATGTGTGGCT
>NC_090731.1:60486370-60488870 GCF_036898095.1 Palaemon carinicauda
ATAGGCCACACTATTCTTTGTATATGTAGGCAAAAGAAAAATACACACACACACATATATATACATGTACATATATATATATATATATATATATATATATATATATATATATATATATATATATATATATATATATATATATATTGTTACGGGCCACTGGTTCGAGTCCAGCCTTGCTTAAGGGACTCAAGGGCAATAAAAAAACAAATAACAATGGTAAAGGTCGCCAGTCAGCAATAATACAAGGAATACTGACAAAATTATGTATTTACAATAACATTTAAATAAAAATTAATATAAGAAAGGGGAGCACAACAGCTACTTGTAATTTTAATTTATGCCACGAGGAGCTTCGGATGGAGTTTGGTGGGCCGTGGATGAAACCCAGCACAGCAATCAACGTTCCCTTAGTAAAAGGACTCTGGTTCCTTCCCTTATGGAAAGATATGTAAACAGAGGTCCTGCCTCCCTGATGTCTTGAGGGTGAAGAGCGCTGGTGATTCCCTCAAGGAAGCTGAGTCACGAAGAAGAGGAGATGTTAATGTTATCCTCATGGAGGTTGAGATAAGAAGAAAGATACCCAGTTTTCCTGGGCAGATTCAACCCCACTTGGCCCCCAATTGGGGTGGTAGGGGGGATTGGCCTGACCGCTGTCCTATTGGTCAGGATTGGTCACGTGTCCCCACATCCTTCACAGCTCGCCTCGCTCCTTCTCCTGGGACCTCGATGTTGTCACGTGACTCGTAGAAGGTAGCAGAAAATGAGATCTCATGGGGAGTAGACTGGTATAGGATGGTTGGAGGGGGGGGGGGGGGTGAGACTCTGGGTAGGGTTCCAGAACTCGCGGCATTTCGACTCATGCTTGCTGAGGGGGTCTTTTGTTATTTGAAAAAAGGTGGCGTAATGACCGCCATTACTAACAATATATACATATATATATATATATATATATATATAAATATATTATATATATATATATATATATATATGTATATATATATATATATATATATATATATATATATATATATATATATATATATATATATATATATATATACATATATATATAAACAGTGTATATATATATATATATATATATATATATATATATATATATATATATGTATATATATATATATATATATATATATATATAATATATATATATATATATATATATATTACTGGTAGGATATTCTGATTAAATAATTTCCTTTTTAGAGAAATGTGACATTTTACGTTTCCTAATATGATTTATTTCACCAGAAGCTCTCTATGCTGAGTATATTCTTTTAATTTCGGTCTCGTGTCCTGAGGAAACATTCACTGTCTGTTTTAAGTATGTATATTCTTTAACATTCTCTATAAGTTCATCCATAACCCAATAATTATCATTTGTCTATGCATTTCATTGTACAATATCTTAGTTTTAATCATATTCATTGTTAGTCTTACATTTCTGCTTTCTCTATCATATATAAAAAGTCCTCTTTTATCTAAAAATATATTTTGTATTCTGGTGAAAAAAAAAATACCACAGATGTATCTCTTCTCATGATTTATATACGATCGAGAATTGCACAAAATATTTCTGTTTCCATTATCAAAAACACAGAGAGAGAGAGAGAGAGAGAGAGAGAGAGAGAGAGAGAGAGAGAGAGAGAGAGAGAGAGAGAGAGAGAGAGAGAGAGAGAGAGAGAGAGAGAGGGAGGGAGAGAGAGAATTCTTTCCAGTATTTCCTTCACTTTTGACTGACATTTCCGAGGTTAATTTCTTAAGGTCCAAGAAATGAAGTTTCTGAAATATCTCCAAGAAGTTTTAAAGATAGAAGTTAGTTATTCCAGCTATTATTATTATTATTATTATTATTATTATTATTATTATTATTATTATTATTATTATTGTTATTATTATTATTATTACTTGCTAAGCTACTACCCTAGTTGGAAAAAAAGGATGCTTTAAAATAAGGGCCCCAACATAGAAAATAGCCCAGTGAGGAAATGAAAGTATGAAAAATAGAATATTTTAAAAACATTAACAACATTAAAGAAAATATTTCCTATATAAACAACAAAAACTTCAACAAAAAAGGAGAAAGAGAAATAAGATAAACTAGTGTGCCCGAGTGTCCTCCTAAGCAAGATATCTCTAATCCAAGGATGTGGAAGACCATGGTACAGAGGCTATGGCACTACCTAAGACAAGGGAACAATTTTATTTTTATTTTGGAGTGTCCTTCCCCTAGAATAGCTGCTTACCAAAACTAGAGTCTCTTCTACCCTTACCAAGAGGAAAGTAGCCACTGAATAATTACAGTGCAATAGTTAACCCCATGAGAGAAGAATTGTTTGGCAATCTCAGTGTCGTCAGGTGTATGAGGACAGAGGAATATATATAAAGAATAGGTGAGACTATTCGGTGCATATGTAGGCAAAGGGAAAATTAGCCGTAACCAGAGAGGAGGATCCAATAGACCACTGTCTGGCCAATCAAA
>NC_090731.1:60493870-60495091 GCF_036898095.1 Palaemon carinicauda
AAAATGAAATATTTTAAGAACAGTAACAATAATAAGATAAATCTTTCCTTTATACACCATAAAAACTTTAACAAAATTAGAGGAAGAGAAATAAGATGGAATAGTGTGTCCGACTGTACCCTCAAGCAAGATAACTCTAAACCAATACTTTAGATTCAAAACTAGACTCTAAGGATACAGAAAACTGTAATGAAAATTTAGTGTATACAGAAAGCCAACGAATATCTCGGCATATGTCCATTACTACTCAAACCAAGGCAACAAATTTAAGAAATCTGTATTTACTTCTATGTTTTTAAGAGCATTTCGAGTCTGCAGCCCTGAATATATTGATGACGAAATAAATGGGATTAGAGCAATAGGTAAAAAAACTAAAGTATCCTGAAATTGTGTTAGATGATGCCCTAAGAACAGCAAAAAAGACTTTTTTTCGGTAATGATAACAGAAAAAACTACAACACACAAAATTTACTTGTACTACCTTATTGTAATTCTTTTATAGAAATTCCCCAACTGTTGAAAAACTTCAATGTAAATGTAGCATTTAAGAGTAAAAATACAATAAAAACAGCCTTAATAAAGAATTCTCCTGACATTACCAAGGGATGTGTATATCGTATTCCATGCAATGCTTGTGAAAAATACTATATTGGTCAAACTGGTAAAGCCCTAGAAAAGAGAATTGAACAACATAAGAAAAGTGTCAGGTATGCTCAAGATAATAATGCACTCTTTGCTCGCGTTAGAGATAAAAATCACACCATTAATTGGTCAGGTGCAAAGAAATAGGTTCATTCAAATAACTTAGGGGAAAGAAACATCATAGAGTCCAGTTTCATAAAGGAAACCTTTGAAAACAACTTGAATAATGGTCATGGAATGTATAAACTCGACGCCTTTATATGTAAAGAGATTTGTAAGCTATATATAAAAACATTAACCACTTAATGTAGAATTGAATGTATTATGAATAATTAACGTCGCTGTAAAATTAATATTTAGACGTAAGCTACCAATCATTAAAAGGTACAATTATTTTATATAGTACGCATAAGTATATTGGCACTATATAGTGTTATGCTAGATATAAGTATTGATATATACATGATTATATGTTTATGATATTAATGTTGTTTGTATATAAATGTATATATACATATGTATATGGGGTATATGTATGTATGTGTATATATATATGTATATATACAGTATATATGTATG
>NC_090731.1:60495591-60546991 GCF_036898095.1 Palaemon carinicauda
ATAGAGAGCGGCCGTAGTTGACGTCAGTGCACAGTTATTCGTGCATAATTGTATCTGGTGGCTATAGGTATAATGTACGTGGTGAAAGTTCGTGTAATATAGGTTAGGTTTGATGATGAATATTGAAACTTTCACCTCGCATTAATAATTTTATTTGACTTCCTGTTTTTTTTTTTGGTAATTTTGTATTGTATTACAGGGTGAGATTTCGAACAGAAAATATATATTTTCCTAAAGTAAATAACGTGATTTAACTGAAGTTGATGTTCATTTCAATCGAAAAAACCAATTCGGCTAACTTTAAGCTGCACGAATGTACTGCGAACGATAACATTAGCAACGTTACCAATAATACACAGTGTTACCAACGTTGACGTATGGTACACAGTTACCAACGGCACGCTGACATTACTAACGGTAGAAATGATGATATTTCCATACGTATTTTAAATAATTTCTCCATATAAGTTTTACATATATAAAAAGTACAAAAAGGGCACAGAACCTAACAAACCCACCTAACCTAGCCTAGTAGTATGACAGGTCACAAAATAACATATGATCTACATCGGACATTGGCAGCACTGGTCACTGTATTTTTTCATGACGCAATCTTTGCAACGTCACCTCCAAAGTTTAACCAGATATACTGTTTTGTATTTTCCTCCGGTTATTATAATTTCAAGAAGGTAATGAATAGAGAAGAAAATGCTTGTTTTACGTTTATATATCGATTCCCCAGTATGTTTTCCCCACCCAAAACCCCGAGTTCCCACTGGGGGTCCCCCATTATCGGAGGATATAGATGTATATATATTTCTGAAACTATTCATTTGCGATGGGAACGAGTGTCATTTTAGAAGAGAGCGTAATTTTTTCTATAAGAAAAAGTAGTTGTTTTCCTAGGTTATATCGCCCTGTAATACACTACAATGAAACTTTTTTTTTTTTTTTTTTTTTTTTTTAGTTACAGACAGAACATTTCGAACAGAAAAGAGTTTTTCCTGTAGTGAGTAATGTGCTTTCCCAGAATTTGACCTCTATATATTTGGTAAAATTAAAGTTTCAACCAAACGTTATGAAAATTATAATTTTTTAGCTTGAATAGTTTGTTTTCAACAAATTTGACCTCCATTTCCTCTGCAAATAATCTGTTCTGCCATTACGGTCACAGGTGGGAACCTGGGACTTTGGGTGTGCATAAACAGGACAAAACATGATTATTTAACACTTTCAACCTAACAAACTCACCTAACCTAAGCTAGTAGTTCCCTGGTTACAGACCTATCTGGTGGCCAAGGCCGCAGACTCCCCTTCTCAGGTCAAAGACCTAGCTGGGGTAAGCCCCCCGACCCCCCTTACCAGATCACAAATGAAAAGTAAATCGCAATTAAATCATTGCGTTATGATAATAAATCACAAATAAATCCTTACCAGAATCACTTGACTGAGTGTTCACGGAGAAACCTCTTTACCACTTCTCGAGTTCCATGATAATATCTGTGAAACTGGCCAATGACGTCAAAATATGAAGAGGAACAACCACTGCACGTCTGCATAACGGAATCCATGATAGTCAACTGATAAGCACTGTGTTTAGAAGTACGGATAAATTCCAAAATTGCAGTAATTAGATAATCTTGAACCAAAGCAACCTATAAGGTTTTACCATTTTTACTGTACGAATACATCATAACCAAAAACAAAGGACGATCAGATATTTTTACCCACAATGCATTAACAAAACACAAAATATTGGGAAAAATAACATGGCAGCATAAGTATGTCCTGTGGATAACAGTTAGGAACTTTATTCATTGGCAAACATTTCTGTAACCCTTGATTTGCTGAAGATTTGAGTAACTTTTTCATACGAATCATCTCAAAGATGTATGATAATAAGTAAGGAATTCCGAATTTGGTTGCAACTAATAGTACCATATATTTCACTAGTTTTTATTTGCAGTGAAAATGAGTGTCATTTTCAAAGAAAACGAAACGCTGTTTATTTAGTTAAAAATCTTTTCCTGTCTGCAGCTGTAATAAAACTGGATGCAGTTCGGTTTATCTGTAAAGTCTTTCATAGGAAAGACTTCTAGTAAAGTGAAAAGTGTCATTGCAGTGCAATCTGAGGGGGTGGCTGTTTGTCCCGATAGTTCTCCTAGATGAAGGTCACTGTCCCGTTCCCCCGCCTCGGGGAGAAGACATACCGGAGGTCCAAAGGAGACTGTCGGGGTTTGCCCACAGACAGTTGCTTCCTCCGTCGATCCTGTGGTGCGACAGCAGGATTTGACTAGACACCATTGGAAAAGTGTGTTGTTCGGTACAGTGAACCCTCGCTACTTCGCGGTTCGACCATCGCGGATTTTTTCCATAACCCATATATATACAGTAATATATATATATATATATATATATATATATATATATATATATATATATATATATATATATATATATGTATGCATGTATTTATGTATATATGTAGGTATGTATATGTGTATACATATAAATATATATATATATATATATATATATATATATATATATATATATATATATATATATATATATATATATATATATATATATATATATATATATATATATATATATATATATATATATATATATATATATACACACACACATATATATATATATATATATATATATATATATATATATATATATATATATATATATATATATATATGTATCTATATATATATATATATATATATATATATATATATATATATATATATATATATATATATATATATATATATATATATATATATATATATATATATATATATATATACATATATATATATATATATATATATATATATATATACATATATATATATATATATATATATATATATATATATATATATATATATATATATATATATATATATATATCTAAAATAGGAAGATGTGATGTAGTTCTAAGGGAAAAGTATGGGAAATATGTCTGGGTAATAAGCAAAGCTCTACCTCCAGTTTGTTTCTTCATTAGGATCAGAGATAAATGTAAACAAAACATTGGTTGCCATTTTTTATCATGCTTTTTAGCATGTTTAGGAAATGCATGATATAAAATCACCTTTAATATTTGTGCCTGTTTTAGTTTAGGGTACTGTAGTACATGCATTAAGTGTTCTGTACATTAAAGGGTAGTTTGTTAACAGTACTACGTACAAGGGAAGGTTTTAAAAGTCTGAATATACATGTTGAATAAATAGGTAAATATGGTGTCACTACTTCGCGGATTTTCATCTATCGCGGCCGCGTCTGGAACCTATCTACCGCGATAAACGAGGGTTCACTGTAATCAGTTATCAACAGAGTTGAGTGATTCGCGCCAGTTAGATGTCGTAAGTGGCGTGATTCTTCAGTCTCACGTCTATTGAAGAGGCGTTCGACTTAAGAGGTGCTATCTCCACCCCCTGTGAAGAGGAACAGAGAAGTAGATATCTCTCGCCCGTCGTGCAGCGTAGCTACATGGACTTCGCTTCGTATTCTTACGACAGCGACAGCTGCCTTCGACTCGGTTGTGAGATCTTCAACTCATCAAGCTGTCGAAACCTTTCCTTCGACTTCGCATGCGACAGATAATTCGACTGGCGCGAGACCTTTGGTGGCGATTGTGTCGAAATCCACGACCGCAGGTGCTTTGAATTAAACTCAGAAGACAAGAATCTAATTCCGTTACGTCGACAGTTGCGAGAGCTGATGAACTGAATGAAAGAAAACAAACAATGTATGAAGAATAATGAGTCGAATCAAGAACCATCTCTGTCACCTGTCTCTTCGGATGACGAGGAGGACTTAGAAGTGGACTCTATCCCTCTCTCGTGTTATTCGAAACTTTTACGCTACCTTCTCGACATGTACCCGGATTACTTCGCAGCAGCCTCTCCCAGGTCGCCTGCTTCCATCTTCCTGATGAGAATGAAGAATTTCGATCCTCTTCTCCCGAAGCTCGTTCTTTCCAAGGCTTCTAAACATTCGCTTCGTGATATAGAAGATTGATTAAAGGTCAAGAGAATACAACTTTCTCCTATCCTCTGCCGAAGCTTATTAAGAAGAGGTATAGGTTCTACGTAACCGGAGAAGCCCCCTCTATGGGAGTTTCTGCCTCCTCCCAGGGGGACTTTTCTGGCTTGGTGGATACAACTAGAAGGTCCGCGTTTGCAGCAGCTAAAATATTTTTTACATCGCCTGAGTTGGACCATTTGGTAAAGAATATTTTCAAGATTTTAGAAATTATGAGTTTCTTGGCCTGGACGATTGGAGCCCTCGCTACGAAAGTAGAGGATTCCCCTACTCTTCAGGAAGATCTGGCATCGGACTGGCTTGGGGTTTTGTCATGTGCCGACAAATCAGTTCGGGATGGTTGCGATGAGCTGGCCTCTCTCTTTGCATTTGGGACTCTCAAGAAAAGACAACTCTGGTGTTCTTTTGTCTCGAAAGGAGTCGATTCGCATCAGAAGTCCTTACTTTTTTTTCTCCTTGACAACGATTATCTGTTTCCCGAGGAAGTAGTGGCCAAGATTCTGTCCACACTGGAAAAGAAGTCTACTAATGACTTGCTCTCCCAGTCTTCTAAGCGGGTTAAACCCTCGACTGTGACGACTGCCGCCACGGAATCACCCTTGCAGAAGAAGCCCTTTCGAGGGGGTAGGTCAAGACCGTTCGTCAGGCCTTGATCGAATTTACGACACCGAACCAAGTCCTCAAAAATCATCCAAGTGATTTTTCAATCCTTCATGCTCTGATAGGGGGTAGATTGAGCCTCTTTTGGGAGGAATGGAGTCGCAGACGGGCAGAGCCCTGGGTGACCCAAATTCTCCGGTTTGGTTACTCCATTCCTTTCAAAGACACTTCGCCTCTATCCAATGTTTCCATCACATTACCCGACTGCCCTTCAGGCCTGGAGAAGTTTATAGCCTTAACCCGAGAAATAGAGATTCTCGTGCAGAAGGCTGTCATAGAGGAGATAAGTGACAGACCATCCTGGGAGTTTTACAACCGTCTGTTCGTAGTCCCCAAGTCATCGCGGGGCTGGAAGCCCCTACTGGATGTAAGCGCACTGAATTAGTTCGTCCAGAAGACCAAATTCAATATGGCAATGACTCGTTCAGTTTTGGAATTCCTTCTTCAAGGGGACTGGATGGTATTCCTGGATATGCAGGACGCATACTTTTACATTCTAATTCACCAGGACTCCAGGAAATTCCTTCGGTTTGTGTTCATGGGCAAGACCTACCAGTTTCAAGCTCTTTGTTTTGGCCTCTCGACAGCACCGCAAGTATTTACGCGAGCGTTGACTTCTCTGGGAAAGTGGTTACACCTGGTAGGTTACACTGATCCTTCGATTTGTTCAAGGGGAAATGAACGTGTTGGGGGACGGACTAAGTCGCCTTCTTCAAGTACTGCTGTTCTGCTGTTAGAATGGATATGTGGCGCGCACGAACAACTAGGCGCACGCAATCGGTTGAAGTGCGCGAACAACTCTTATGACGGTTTTCGAACTCTCGTTGCGCAAAGTGTTCATGAGTGTACAAGAGTTTTTAAACATCTGACTTAGCCAGTGGATATATATATATATATATATATATATATATATATATATATATATATATATATATATATATATATATATATATATATATATATAGAGCTTAAGTCCCTGACATCATGGCAGAAATTCAAAACTCGCGGCAATCGCAGATTGGGTAGCTAGGTGTACTAGCGCCACCACTCGCGAGGTACCTGTAACCATTCCATGAATCCTCAGATCTTTCCTTCCGCCATTGATGGCGGCATCATTGGAATATTCGCTCGTTGTAACCTGGATTTTTGCTGTATGTTTGGTGATGTTCAAATTTTGGTTATTGGCTTTCGCTTGATTGGATTTTGCTTGCGGATTCTCTTGAACCTTTTTTGATTTGGATTAACTTTGACCTTTGCTTGTTTTTAATCTCAAATTTTCCAAAATGGCTGACCCTTCCCCAGTTTTTAGGAAGTGTATGAAAGGCTGTAGAACCCGCCTTCCTAAAGCCTCTATCGATCCCCACTCCGTTTGTACTAAATGTCGAAGTAAAGTTTGTCAATTAATAGATCGATGTGATGAATGCCTTTTATTGTCTGAGAGTGAGTGGCTTGATTTCGATCGCTTCATACGTAAGTTAGAGAGATAGAGTTAGACGTAGTTCTTCTCGATCTAGAGAATTATCCTCTTCCCATGTCACTGAACCTATTCCATCCCCTGTAGTGGTAGTTCATGATCCCTCTACTGTTACCGCTGAGCCTACACTTCAGGACATGATGATCGCAATTCAAGCCCTTGGTGTTAGGGTTGAGTCGCTTGCTACGGACAGGAATCGACTTATGTCCGATGTTAATCAGCTTAAAAGTGCCAGTGTTAGTGCCAAAAGTGCGGTTAATGTGTTCAGTGCTGTGGAGGGTGCATCTGCTCGTACCTGTCGTTCACCTAGCCTTAGACCTCTTCCAAGCTCCCCAACCCCTGGGAGAAGGAATGTCGATCAACGAAAGGGAACGAGAGGCGTAGTCGCTCGAGCAGACGTCCCCTCGAGCTTACCTGATGAAGTTTCATGGGATGCTCGCCCTCACAATGGGAAAAGTGAGGTTAAGTTTACCTCATCGTCGGATGATGCAGTGGTCAGCAAGCAGTCGAATCGTGACCTGCGTCAAGTTTCTAGACCTCTCAAGAGGAAAATGGTTGCAGTGGATCAGCGTCTCTTTTTATCGCCTCAAGTATCTGGCTGTAGTCATTGGGACAACCCAGAGCCTTTACCTTCCTCTGAAGAAGGTTCTCCTGTTAAGCGTCCAGCCCAGCCTGTTACTGAACAATTTTAAATATTAAACTTAGCCGGTGAATATATAAATGGCTGACGTCTCCGTCGGTCGACAGATTTCAAAAACTCGCGAGCGATCGCCATGAAGGCTGCCGGGTGTGCCCACCAGCGCCGACTATCGGCCAGATACCGCATATACTTCTCAACCAAACCAGTTTTTCTCTGTCGGTGTTGAAGACAACACTGGTTCCGCTCGCGCTTGACCTCGAGTTTTCTACCGATTGGTGACGTACTTGGTTTTGGTTTTATTACTTTCGCCGTGTTGGATTATTCAATACAATCTTCAAAAGAAATGCTTTTAAAAGGAGAGGAAAGGTATTTGCCCTTGCTTTTTTAATCTCGCTCTGGTTTTTCCATAGAGAAAAGATGGCCGGCCCTTCCCTCAGTGTACGGAAGTGTGTTAAAGGATTTTAGTAATTATTTTATCACTTTATATATTATTGTTGATATTTATAGATTTACCTCTATATATTTTATATCACCCGCCTTTATTAGGCCTCTTCGATTAGCTTTCCATTTATACTAAACACCGAGATAAATTTTATGTTTTTGTTTATATGTGGCCTTTACCTATTCTTTGTAGGCGGTCCTGACTTGGAAAACTAAGTTAAACAACGTTGAGCCCATTCAACTTTTATTTTTGTTTAGATAAAAACAGTTGCTCTGTAAGAGTGATGAGATTAATATTTTTAGAAATATTTTAAGAAATTTATTCTTTGAATAGTCTTCGTGCTGTTTTTCAAAGATGAACTAACGTTTGGTTTATATATGCTACGCAGTTTGCGCTCTATCGTTACGATAGAGAAAGAGAGAATCACGGTTTCACTTTGCAGAAAGAGTAAATTGATTTTGACGTTTGTTCATTCTCCTTTCAAACTGAAGTTTTTTAGATGCTAATTTAAAGGAATATGTTAATTTTCAATTTCTTAGTCCTTTCAGTTTTTTCCTTTAGTCAAATAACCTGTTATTGACGAAGAGTGAGTGAGCCTTTCTCTTGTGAGTGACAAGAGAGAGAGAGAGGGAGAGAGAGAAAGAGAGAACGATCCGATCTTTATTCTCGTCCCAAGTCTCTGTACAAAGAGTTTGGGAGTGAGTAACGTTCTCGATTCAGATTTTTACTCTCGTCCCAAGTCTCTGTACGGGGAGAGAGGATAAAACGTTTAAGTTTTTATTCTCGTCCCAAGGCACTGTACGGTGAGAGATTGAAAACGTAGTCCTTAGTGAACTAGTTTTTAGTCTCATCCCCAGTCACTGATCTTTTTAACTTTATATATTTCCGTTTTATTCGATGTATATGTTTATTGATTTTTGTACTAATGTGCTTACATTATAAGACTTATTTCGCAATTCTAACCTTTTGATTAAGGGAGAATTGCGTGCTTCAGGTAGAAATCAGCTTTATTCATGTCTAATGTGAAATTATTAAAAAATGCGATATCAGTGAAGAAAGTGCTAAAAACATGTTCTGTGTTGCGGAGGGTTCGTTTGTTCGTGCTTGTCGCTTGCCTAGTCCGAGACCTCTTTCAGGCTCCCCTGCACCAGGGAGAAGGAATGTCGTAGGACCTAAGGGAGTGAGGGGTGTAAACCAACGAACAGACGTTCCCTCAAAGGTATCAGACGTTGCTTGTCAAGCACGTCCTTGCCATAAGACAGGAGAGACGAAGTTTCTCCTCGTCTTCCGATGATTCGTCTCTTTAAAAGCCTGGACGTAAGGTTTCGAGACGGTTGAAACGTTTATTAGTTCCTTCAGAACAAGTTCAACGTCCTAGCTGTAGTCATCATGAGAGTCCCGTTCATAGCGATGACGTTCATGTACAGACGTTTCTGCCACAGACTCGACGTGACGTTGAGCGGTAGACACAACGTGACCTCGAGTGTCAGTCACCGTAGTCACGATATAGCATCGATCAGCAGTCACCGCTGTTACTACGTGACGTTTGAACATCAGCCACTGCAGTCACAGGTTGATCCGAAGTTAAGTTTTTTGCAAGATATGCTGTTAAAGCTTTCTTCTTTAATAGACGCTTACGATCTTGTTCCTGTGCGAAAGGATCCTTTGCTTTTTGTACGTCACGGTTCTGGGATACGTGATTCGGGTCTTCAACCTTCTAAACGAGCTTTGTTACGCCACGCTGACGTTATCCCTAGTGATAGCTTTGCTGTTAAACGAGATGCGGAGCATAAATCTCGATGTAACTTTGATCGCTTTGAACGTCAGCCACCGCAGTCACAGCGTGACGTTGAGCTGCAGACACCGCAGACACGACGTGACGTTGAGTGGTAGACACCGTAGACATGACGTGACGTCGAGGGTCAGTCATCGTAGTCACGATATAGCATCAAACAGCAGTCACCTCTGTTACTACGGGACGTTTGAACGTCAGTTACTTCTGTCACGACGTGTAGTAGAATAACATTCTCTGCAGTCACATCGTACATCGACCCTCCAACTTCAACTTCTGTTCATATACAAATTGATGTAGCCTGTCAGGCTTTTCCTTCACGTCATTCTGAATATAAATCTCCTTCTCGCAAGACTTTAGATTTATCAGATTATGTGCCTTCTGAAGAAGTTGATGACCCCCTTTCAACTAATGTACCTTTGGGGAGTCATTCAGAAGAGGAGTAACCTAGGGTGGGCCAACAATCCCTTGTTTTATAATTATGAATTTCTTTAAGTGAAATTTTGTCCTACTCGTTTTGTAACGGCTGCTCCGCCGTCTGAATTTACTCTTGGCATGACTTTCTTCTACTCCTACATTTACGAAGTCAGTTCTCTCTTGTTCTTCCAAGAGAGCCATGCTCTTACTGGGAGACTGGTTGGAATCCAGGAGAAGTTTAGGAAAGTCTGCTTTTGCTTTTCCTCCTTCTTAATTAGCTTCTCGCTACTGCGTCTGGTATGACACAGGAGAAGTTCTCGGCTTTGGAGTACCTGCCTCTGCCCAGGGAGACTTCTTAAGCCTAGTGGACTCTCCTCGTCGTCTAGCCATGAGACGCTCCAAGATTTTATGGTCTGCTTCAGAGCTAGACCATCTCCTGTTAGGAGTTTTTTCGAGCGTTTGAGGTATTTATTTGTTGGATTGGTCCCTGGGAGCCTTAAGTAAGAAGGTCTCTCCAGCTGTCAGTGTATTGCTGTACAATTATGTCATGCATGAACAAGGCTGTCAGGATGGCTCCAATGATCTGGCAGCCACGTTCACTGCAGGAGTACTTAAGATGTAAGTGCGCTCAATGTGTTCATTGTCAAGACAAAGTTCACGATGAAGACTACCAAATCTGTCTTGGCAGCAGTAAAGGAAGGCGACTGGATGGTCTCTCTCGACCTTCAGGATGCATACTTCCACATCCCGATTCATCCAAACTTTCAACAACATCTGAGGTTTGTGGACGGGAAAGTAGTGTACCAATTTCGAGCACTGTGCTTCGGCCTCATTCCTGCTCCTCTTGTTTTTACAAGGCTCTTGCAAGATGTAGCAAGCTTTCTACATTTTTTGAGGATTCAGAGCCTTCCTTTATTTTGACGACTGGCTAATGAGGGCGTCGTCATTAAATCGCTGTCTGGAGAGCCTCTAATGGACATTAGACCTAACCAAGGAGCTAGGTCTCATAGTGAACGTAGAGAAGTCGTAACTTACAGTACTCCATCCCAGACTATTCTTTATTTGGGAATGGAGATACAGTGTCGAGTTTTTCGGGCCTTTTCGTCTCCCACAAGAATGGAACAAGCTCTGTTAAAAGTCCGTCGCTTGCAAGAGAATAACAGTTGCTCTGTAAGAGTTTGGACGAGCCTCGTGGGAACTCTTTCATCGCTGGAGTAGTTTATCTCTCTGGGGAGACTCAACCTTTGCCCTCTCCAATTTCACCTAAACCATTGGAACAAGGAGAAGGGCTTAGAGAGTATCTCTTTCCCAATCTCCAACTCAGTCTAGACATGTCTGACTTGGTGGGACAGCAACATCAGACTTCGAGAAGGTCTTTCTCTTGCGATCAAGAACCCAAACCATGTGTTGTATTCAGATGCATTGGATTTGGGTTAGGGAGCTCCACTGGACAGTCTGGAATGCTCGGGTCTTTGGTCCACGGATCAGAAGGAACTCCATTTAAGGCAAGTAACATCTCTCTTTTGACGAGATTTGTGCAAGGAGAAATGAATGTCTTTGCGGACTGCCTCAGCAGAAGAGGACAAGTCATCTCCATGGAGTGGACGTTGCACAAGACTGTGTGCGAGAAGCTATGGATGACATGGGGTCAACCCACCATAGATCTTTTTGCGACTTCACTGACAAAGAGGCTCTCGACTTACTGCTTTCCAGTTCCAGATCCAGAGGCAGCCCACATAGACGCTTTCCTGCTGGAATGGTCTCACCTGGACGTTTATGCCTTTCCACCTTTCAAGATCCTAAACAAGGTGCTGCAGAAGTTCACCTCTCACGAAGGGACCAGGTTGACATTGGTTGCTCCCCTCTGGCCCGCGAGAGAGTGGTTCACAGAGGTACTTCTATGGCTGGTAGACTTTCCAAGAAGTCTGCCGTTGCGGATGGATCTCTTGCGACAGCCTCACGTAAAGAGATTTCATCAAAGCCTCCCCATGCTTCGTCTAACTGCCTTCAGACTATCGAAAGACTCTCTTGAGCTCGAGGGTTTTCGAAGGAGGCAGCTATAGCGATCGCGAGGGCTAGAAGATCCTCTACCATCAGGATCTATCAGTCGAAATGGGAGGTATTTAGAGACTGGTGCAAGTCCTCCTCCATTTCCTCTTCCAAGTGCCTCTGTAGCGCAGATTGCGGATTTTCTGCTTTATCTGAGAAACGGTCGCTCCCTCTCTGCATCCACCATTAAAGGCTACAGAAGCATATTAGCTTCTGTTTTCAGGCATAGGGGTTTGGATTTTTCTAATAACAAAGATCTCCAAGACCTGCTTAAGTCTTTCGAGACTTCCAAGGAGCGTCCTATTTTGACTCCTGCTTGGAACTTGGACGTGGTCCTACAGTTCCTTATGTCAGACAGGTTTGAACTATTAAATTCAGCCTCCCTGAAGGATCTTACCCTCAAGACACTTTTTTTTGGTGAGCTTGGCTTTTGCTAAAAGGGTTAGTGAGATACATGCTTTTAGCAAGAACATCGGCTTCTCCACTAATAAAGCAGTATGTGCTCTTCAACTTGGTTTTTTGGCCACGAATGAACTTCTGTCTCGTCCTCGGCATAAATCATTTGAAATCCCCAGTCTTTCTGAGATTGTGGGGAATGAAGTTGAAAGAGTGCTGTGCCCTGTTAGAGCTCTTAAATTTTATTTATCCAGAACTAAACCGCTACGAGGTTGTTCAGAGGCTTTATGGTGCTCCGTTAAAAAGCCCTCTTTGCCCATGTCTAAGAATGCGTGGTCTTATTTTATTAGACTTGATTCGGGAGGCACACTCTTTTAAGTGAGAAGGATCGTAATTTACTTAAAGTCAAGGCTCATGAAGTTAGAGCGATAGCAACTTCAGTAACGTTTAAGCAAAATAGATCCATTAAAATTATTATGGACGCGACCTTTTGGAGAAGCAAGTCGGTATTCGCTTCATATTACTTGAAAGATGTCCAGACTCTTTATGAGGACTGCTACACACTGGGACCATTCGTAGCAGCGAGTGCAGTAGTGGGTGAAGGCTCTACCACTACATTCCCTTAATCCCAATATTCTTTTAATCTACTCTTGAAATTTTTAATCTTATTTTGGGTTGTACGGGAGACTAAGAAGTCTTTCGCAATCTTTTTGATTTGGCGGGTGGTCAAAATATTGTTTCTTGAGAGCGCCCAGATTAAGGGTATTGATGAGGTCCTGTTATAGGGGTGTTCACCCTGGATATAGCAGCTCCTGGGAGTCTTTCAGCATCCTAAGAGGATCGCTGGGCTTCGTGAGGATAGCGGACTAATGAGGCAGAGTAATTATCAGAGTCAGCTTCCTTACCAGGTACCTATACTTAAGTTTGTTTTTTGAATAGTTGTCAAAAACTCTTGAGCATATACGCCTTTATTGTTTTAATACTGGTCTCTACCCACCACCATGGGTGTGAATCAGCTATTTATATATTCACCGGCCAAGTTTAATATTTAAAAATGATATTTTGATTATAAAATAAATTTTTGAATATACTTACCCGGTGAATATATAATATTAAAGGCCCTCCCTTCCTTTCCGATAGAGACCCTACGGACTGTGAAAAACTGGTTTGGTTGAGAAGTATATGCGGTATCTGGCCGATAGTCGGCGCTGGTGGGCACTCCCGGCAGCCTTCATGGCGATCGCTCGCGAGTTTTTGGAATCTGTCGACCGACGGAGACGTCAGCTATTTATATATTCACCGGGTAAGTATATTCAAAAATTTATTTTATAATGAAAATATCACATTCCTGAATCTGTCATTCTGTCTGTTCATGGTTCGCCGCAACCGTCTTCTGGGATGGAGAAGGCGGTTTTGTTGCAGACGTTCCTGCTTCAACTTCACCGCAAGTTGATCCTAAGTTGTCTTTGTTACAGGACATGCTGCTTAAGCTTTCCTCGTTTCACTCTACGGATAAAGGAGTAACTCAACAAGTTCCCGATCATCAGGAAGCTTCGCAGCTTGGACGTCGTAAATCTGATAAACTTAACCTCAAACGTCAAGCTTCCAGGCGTGAAGCTGAGCTTCAAGCGAATGTAGATTTACTGGACCATCTTCTCAAAGGCATCTTTAGAGCCTTTGAGGTGTTCAGCTTCCTCGATTGGACTCTGGGAGCCTTGGGGAAGAAATTTTCAACTTTTGAGAACTATGGCACGGGACAGTATTATTCAGATAATGTCGTGTATGGACAAAGCTGTTAAAGATGGGTCATGAATTAGCAGCTCTGTTTATGGCTGGAGTTCTTAGGAAAAGAGCACAGATGTGTTCTTTCCTTTCCTTGGGTGTCACTCCTTGTCAGAGGTCTGAATTGCTGTTTGCACCTCTGTCTCCATCTCTGATTCCCCAGGAACTTGTGAAAGAGGTAGCTTCTTCTTCAACTCAGAAGGCCACCCATGATTTGGTCGCCAAGACAGCACGGAAAGTTCTTTCGACTTCTTTTACTAGCCATAAACCTAAAGTAGAAACGCCATTGCCTCAGTTTACACAGCCCTTTCGAGGTAGACCCGTCAGTAAGGGTAACTCCAGACCCGACGGAAGAGCAAAAAGAAGGGTATCTAAAGCTGGGCGAAGCAGAGTCTGACTGCTTTTGCCTTCAGACAGTGGTAGGGGCCAGACTGAACAACTTCTGGGAGGCTTGGGAGAGAAGGGGAGCAGACCCTTGGTCCGTTCTTTTGCTGAAGGGGGGTTACAAAATCCCTTTCATAAAGAAACCCCCCACTAATTCAAGATCCAATAGATCTCTCTCCCAGATACCGAGAGGACTCAAAGAGGCAAGCATTGCTGCTACAAGTGACCCTCTTGTTGGGAAAAGGGGCAGTAGAGAGGGTGCAGGACTTACAGTCACCAGGATTTTACAACCGCCTATTCCTGGTCCCCAAAAACTCGGGGGGGATGGAGACCAGTCCTGGATGTACAGTAAGTGCCTTCAACGCTTTCATTCAGAAAACAAAGTTCTCGATGGAGACTTCGAAAACTGTGCTGGCAGCAGTAAGAAAGGGCAACTGGATGATCTCGTTAGACCTCCAGGACACCTATTTTCATATCCCCATACATCCGAGTTTCAAACGTTACCTGAGGTTTGTTTACAGGAAGGAACTCTTCCAGTTTCAAGCCATGTGTTTCGGCCTCAGCACCGCTCCTTTCATTTTTACAAAGCTGATGCTAAATGTGGCGAGCTTCCTGCATTCAACAGGTATCAGAGCCTCCCTGTACTTGGACGACTGGTTACTCAGAGCATCTTTCTTCAATCGCTGTCTGGAGGATCTACAAATGACACTGAGATTGTCAAGGGAACTGGGTGTTCTTGTCAACACAGAAGTCCCAACTGATTCCATCGTAGAAGATTCTTTATTTAGGGATGGAGATTCACTGACTAGCTTTTCGTGCTTTTCCGTCTCCTACAAGGATAGAACAAGTCCTCCTAAAGCTTTGTCTCTTCCTAGAGAAAAGATAATGTTCGGTAAGACAGTGGATGAGTCTGCTGGGAACACTCTCCTTACTGGAGCAGTTTGTCTCCCTAGGAAGTCTCAATCTCCGCCCTCTTCAATTTTACCTTCTCTTCCTAGAGAAAAGAAAATGTTCGGTAAGACAGTGGATGAGTCTGCTTGGAACACACTCCTTACTGGAGCAGTTTGTCTCCCTAGGAAGACTCAATCTCCGCCCTCTTCGATTTTACCTCAATTACCATTGGGACAAGGAGAAGGGTTTAGAGACGGAAAATATTCCACTTCCAGAGTCTGTAAAAAGTTGCCTCCATTAGTGGAACGACCCAATCAAACTTCGGGAGGGTCTCTCGCTGGAGCAAAGGAGCCCAGACCTTGTGTTGTGTTCTGATGCCTCGGACTCGGGGTGGGGAGCAACACTGGGCAAGCTGGAGAGCTCGGGTCTGTGGATGAAAGATCAAGAGAGCCTCCACATCAACCAGAAGGAGCTGTTAGCAGTCCTGTTGGCCCTTCAAGGTTTCGAAAGTTCGGTTTTAAACAAGGTGGTGCAGGTAAACGCCGACAACACCACAGCTTTGGCCTACATCTCCAAGCAAGGCGGAACACACTCGGAGTCCCTTTACGAGGCTGCAAGGGAGCTTCTAGTTTGAGCAAAGAAAAGGAATGTAACCTTACTCACAAGGTTCATCCAAGGAGAGAAGAATGTGATGGCAGACAGCCTCAGCAGGAGAAACTAGGTTATTCCCACGGAATGGACACTGCATCAGGAAGTTTCCAAGAAACTGTGGCGGATTTGGGGTCGTCCGTCCATAGACCTTTTTGCAAACTCTAAAACGAAGAGGCTAGAGACCCACTGCTCCCCAGTGCCAGATCTAGAAGCAGTCCACATCGACGGTTTCCTACTGAACTGGTCTCACCTGGATTTGTACGCGTTCCCTCCATTCAAAGTCCTGTACAAAGTTTTACAAAAGTTTGCCTCTCACGAGGGAACCAGATTGACTAGTAGCTCCCCTCTGGCCCTCGAGAATAGTTTACAGAGGTACTTCAATGGATGGTTGACATACCAAGAAGTCTGCCAATACGAGTAGATCTACTCAGACAACCGCACTTGGAAAGGTTCCATCAAAACCTTCCAGCTCTACGTCTGACTGCATTCATACTATTGAAAAACTCGCAAGAGCTAGAGGCTTTTCGAAGGAGGCAGCTAAAGCTATTGCTAGAGCAAGGAGGACCTCTACTATCAAGGTCTACCAGTCCAAATGGCAGGTTTTTCGAGATTGGTGCAGAGCTAACTTAGTATCCTCTTCCACTACTCTCAAAAGAGTCAGTGAAGTTCATGCCTTTAGCAAGACTATTGGCTTCAGGAATAGCAAAGCTATCTGCTCCTTACAACTTTGTTTCCTGGCCAAGAACGAACGCCCATCTCCTCCATGGCCGAAATCTTTCGAGATTCCAAACCTTTCCTATGTGGTTGGAGAGGAAATGGAGAAGGTCCTGTGCCCTGTAAGAGTACTTAAGTTCTGTCTAAACAGAACTAAAGAATTATGAGGCAAGTCAGAAGCTCTCTGGTGTTCGATCAAGAAGCCATCCTTACCAATGGCAAAGAACGCCTCGTCATATTTTATCAGGCTCTTGATAAGATAGGCTTAAGCTCACTGCGGTGAGGCAGACCTCAAGCTGCTGAAAGTGAAGACACATGAAGTCAGAGCTGTTGCAACTTCTGTAGCTTTCAAGCAGAATCGATCTTTACAGAGCATTATGGACACAACTTTTTGGAGGGGTAAATCTCGCCTCACATTATTTAAAATTATTCCAGAATCTTTACGAGGACTGCTACACTTTGGGACCATTCATAGCAGCGAGTGCAGTAGTGGGTGAAAGCTCTACCACTACATTCCCCTAATCCTAATACCTTTTTTCTTCTCTTGGAACTATTGTTTTTTTTTATGGTGGTTTGTGGAGATTGGTCGACAGTCTTCCACAATCATTGATTTTAGCAGGTGGTCAAACTTGTTTCTTGAGAGCGCCCCAGAACAAGGGTATTGGTTGAGGACCTGTCATAGTGAGGTAATAACACCGTTTTGACAACTCCTAGGGGTCTTTCAGCCCCCTGAGAGGATTGCTGGATCTCATAAGGATAGCGAACTAATGAGGCAGAGAATCATAAAAGTCAGCTTCCTTATCAGGTACGAACCCTTAAGCTTGTTTTTTTAAAAAACTCTTGAGTAATATTCCAACAATGTTGGCTGTCTCTGACCCTCCACCAAGGGTGTCAATCAGCTATATATATATATCCACCAGCTAAGTCAGATGTTTAAAAATATTTTCATAATAAAGTAAATTTTTGAACATACTTACCCGGTGGATATGTATAATTAAACTCCCTCCCTTCTAGAGACCTATGGCATGGTAGATCTGAGGATTCATGGAATAGTTACAGTTACCTGGCGAGTGGTGGCCCTAGTAGTACATCTAGCTACCCAATCTGCGATTGCCACGAGTTTTGAATTTTTGCTGTGACGTCAGGGACTTAAGCTATATATATCCACCGGGTAAGTACAGTATGTTAAAAAATTTATTTTACTATGAAAATATCATTTTACTCTTATGACAGAGTTTTCGGACTCTCGTCCCGTGAATTGTTTGCGCGTGCCCATCATCATCCAGAGTTTTACTCTAATGGCAGAGGGATGCCTGCTGCCTAAGGGTTAACGAATTTCTACAGGTAACTATGACACAGTTCCTTTGGGTCCTGGTCATGTAACACGAGTCCTGAAAATTCCGTCAGGAATCAGCGACAGAGTTCCTGTGGGTTCTCGGCACAACATTCCTTAAGGTGATGAGAAAGGTATTCACAAATAGATTCTGAACCCATAGGTTCTCATCCGAATCTCTCGCTTTCCGCGATCCAGAGGTTTCTGAAAACTCTATGGTCGACCTCCCCCCTCTATGGGATGGACCTTCCAAAGGTGTGACTTGTTACGTCACTTTACACTCCCAGCTGATTACTATATCAACTAGTCTGGTTTCCCCTGCACCGATCTTTTCGTTTTTGAACGAACCACCGTCATCTTTCCTCCACCTTCCCACTTCGAGTGGTTTGGTTTGCAGACGGAAATGAGCAAGGAATAAAAAATTCTTTACATTCCAGTTCATTTCCCTGCCAGGCCTTGCCTGATGTAGACGGTAGTTTTTCTCACTAGCGAGAAAGGGTTCAATGGCAACCCCTTCGGGTAAGTGGTCGATGGAAATTATGTCTGGCATTCTTGAAGCAAACTCCCACATACGAGACCCTACCCTTTTCGGGAGACTCGTTCTTGAGAAGTGTTTACAGAACTTCAATGGGTGTTGTTTAAACTTCATGAAGGCCTACGGCCGTCTTGGAGTATGCGCTCTAGCCAAGACAAAACCTCGAGGTTATTGTCTTAAACTCGGTTCTACCGTTTGATGGAGGCAGCCTCCCCCGTCATTGTACCCTGGGTATAACGACTTGTTTTTTACACGATAGGCTTCCGAGACCTTTTGTTCTCTTCTTACATGGTTATTGTTTCGAACAATTAGTTCCGAGGGAACGTTGTTAGCTGACGTTAAAAGAACGATAGCAACAGCGCGGGCAACTTTTCATTACGTTTACGAACGTTTCAAACTCCGCCCACAGGTAACCAGACATCTGTTTCTGTGTAATGAACACTGGCTAGCCCCTCACATACAGAGGAGGGGTAAACCAAATGTGAAATGATTGCCTCTATAACTGTATATTTTGTTTGACAACATGTTCTCAAAAACCTGACAAACTTGATAGGCTAGGAAGAAGAAGAATGACTCTTATGTCCCGTGCGGGCATTAAGATATTATCTCCTCAGAACTGAATTTTCTGAGAGAGTTAATTGTAGAAGCACATTCTCAAGCTAACGACGCAGTGTTTCCTTTACTGAGAGTGAAAGCGCACAAAGTTCATCAACTGGGTGTCTTTTTAGGTACAGTAATTATTGTTTTCTTTCATTTTACGGAGTATGTTATCGATAAATCCTTTCATTGTTTTCTACTTAGAGGAGACATGATAGTTACTCTTCAGAAGAATACAATATTTATCATCCTTCTCTAATTTAGTTAGGCCTTCTAGGTTTTGTTTCTCAGTAAGGAAAGATGGTGGTAGGCATAAGAAATCTTCTTTCTGGGCTCGACCTGTCTCGTGTCGTGAAATGCTCCTTTGTTTCGTAACCGAAATACAAACCACGCTATTTACATTGGGTTTACCTTTTAGCGCAGCTGAAATGATGAGCCAATAGTTTTAACGAGGGTTAATTACCCCCGCGCTAGTTAGCGGGGGTAGGGGAAAGGGTAGCTTGCTACCCCTCCCCCCCCCCCCCCCCCCCCCCCCCCACACACCGGTGACTTGCTTCTCTTCACTTTTGGCTCGGCGGTGATCAGACGTGTCTGTTCACCGTCCTCATGACAGCCTTTAATTTTTCTGCTTTTTCTTTCTACAGCTTGTGTTGGTTGGAAGTTGACCTTCATTATTATTATTTTACAATGCGTACGAGCCCTAGTGTTGCCGGCCTCCCTTGTGGGACCTTTATGTCGGCCGTAGATACGGACCCTCACACCCTTTGCCCTCGGTGTCGGGGCCGACGGTGTGACCAGGAGAACATGTGTTGTGAGTGTATGGAGTGGTCTGCCTCCCAGTGGGAGAGGTTTGGCCGCCGGCGTAAGAAGAAGTCCAAGAGCGGCTCCTAAGGAGAGTCAGCCGAGTGGTAGCGCAGGCCCTAGTTCTGTTTCCCGACCTTGGGTGGGAGTAGAGGGCGTCGCCTCCCATATCGGGGCGGTTCCCCCTCCTCCTCCGGGGGAGGTTGTTGATAATGATGATCTCTTACAGATTTGGGCTTCCCTGGGGCTTAAGGGCTTGCCCTCCAGGGTCGCCTTTATTGACCTTGTCTCGTTGGGGGCCGCTGTTAAGCAGTCGCCGGCGGTAGCAGAGGTAGACCCTCTGTCTATCGTCGACGTCGTGGTGGCAGAGGCCTCCGACGTGGCTGGGCAATCCTCTGCAGGTGTAGTTGAGGATGATGGTGCTGAGGGCTCTCCTCCCCCTTCCTTACATCCTTCGAAGGGGGAAGTGAGTCCTTCGGGCTCTTCTGCTGTTCAGCTTCCTTCTAAGGGAAGTGCTTTGACTTAGACTCCCCTTCGGAGGACTGATGGTCCTGATGATCTTCCCCGTGGCCGCCTCCGCCGTAAGGCTCACCGTCCGCTGCGTCGCAAGGGCCTCCCTTCCCCTTATAAGGGGGTTAAGAGGCGCCTTTTTAGATCTTCTTCCTCCGAAGGGGACTCTCCTCGTCGTACTCAGCCTACAGCTCCTGCTCCTTTGGACCTCTCTGCAGACCGTTCTCCAACTCCTGCCAGATCTTCACCTTCTGGGGAACTCGTCACCCGACGGGCAACGGTTCCTTCGGGGCAAAGGGATTCTTCCCTTCCACGTGCAGTGCTAGCGCACAGGCGCTCTCCTGCTCATCAGCGCTCTCCTGATTGTCAGCGCTCTCCTGCTCGTCAATGCTCTCCTGCTCGTCAGCGCTCACCCGTTCGTCTGCGCTCTCCTGATGTTCGCCCTCCTCGTCAGCGCTCGCCCGTTCGTCGGCGCTCTCCTGATGTTCGCCCTCCTCGTCAGCGCTCGCCTGCTCGTCAGCTCTCTTCTGCTCGTCAGCTCTCTTCTAAGCGTCAGCACTCTTTTGAGGATCATCGTCCTGTAGTCTCTGACCATCCTGCAGTTCCTGTTGAGCTCCCTGCTCGCCATCAGTCTCCTGAGCTCTCTCATCCTGTGTCTACGCAACAACGTTCACGTTCCCCAGCGCGTGTGTCAAAAGCACATGTTCGCCAACGCGCCCGCGTTCTTCCTGTTCCTGTTCGTGAACGCGCCGCGCCACCTGTTCCTTCACAGGATCTCACGTGTCGCCCTCCTGCTCGCCAGCAATCTCTTGCTTGCCAGCGATCTCCTGCTCGCCAGCGATCACCTACGCGCCAGCGATCACCTGCTTGCCAGCGCGCACAGGCGATTTTAGTATCACCTATTCATCAGCGTTCTTTTACGCGTCAACGATCGCCTACGCGCCAGCGATCACCTGCTCGCCAGCGCGCACAGGCGATTTTGGTATCGCCTATTTACCAGCGTTCTCCTACGCGTCAGCGATCATCTGTTTCTCGGCGATCTCTGGACCGCCCGCGTGTTTTACAGCCTGCGCGCATGCGTTCTCCAACGCTTTGTCAACCGGAGGTTCTGAAGGGACATGGTTCTCCATCTACTAGCTCTCCATCGCGTGATCGCTCACCGGCGCGTGCTGCTCGCTATCGCTCGGCAATGCGTCACCATGCCACAACGCGCCATCGCCCACCTGCGCGTTAGCGCTCGCCAGCTCACCACTGATCGCCTGTTGATCTACATCGCCAGCGATCTTCCTCACCCACGCGGGCAGCGCGTTTCCTCGCCATCGCGCCAACGCTTTCGTTCGCCGCCTCGGACACGCGCTCATTCACCTGCCCACCCTCGTGCCCACTCGCCTGCGCGTCCGCGCGATCATTCGCCTGCGCGACCGCGCGATCATTCGCCTGTGTGACCCCTCGCCTGCGCGCCCGCGCGATCATCCACCTGTGCGCCCGCGCGACCCCTCGCCCTCACGCGACCATCGTTCGCTGCGAATTTCGCAGCCTGTGGTAGCAGCAGGAACGCGTGTTCCTAGACAACGCTCGGGATCTCCTCCACCCAAACACAGGATTGTAGTGCAGGACAAGGATATTACTGAGGAGAGGTTAGTACATCCTTCTTCCCCACCTTCTTTTCAGGCAGGTACTGTGGTGTCCACTCCAAAGGATCGCCCGATCCCTTTCCCTTTAGCGAGGATTTCGGACTCTGTGTCCTTGGAGCAACAGACTTGGTTTGGTCCTCTGGCACGGGCGTTAGTGAGGGTTATGAAGCCAGCACTCGCCGACCAGGGTAACAAACCAACGGCTGTCTCTCCTACGCTGAAGAGACAGAGAGGAGTGGATTTCGTGGTGATTTCCCCCATGGTGAAGTTGGTTCTCAAGAGGTCTGTCGCAAAGGCCCCTTCTCCAGCTCGAGTGCTTTCTCCTTCTCCCGTGGACGAGGCCTTTCCGTCCTCGAGCGAGTCCAGTGGGGCGGTAGTCTTCCCCTCGGCACCAAGGGGGGAGACTTCGCTTCATGGAGGAGAATCATCTCGTGAGGAAGGAGCTCCCCAAACCTCTTTGTTGGGATCCTGTATCCCTCCCATGAGGGAATCCAAGGACTCCAAGACTGTCTCGAAATCTTCTTCGAGGATTTGCCAGGAACCCACGGCTCCCCGGGTGAATGTCATTGTTTCACCCCAGGAAGAGATCCCTGGGGCAGGAGACTTAGCTGCTAGCCCGCAGGGAGATCAGCAGGAATCCGAACATGCCTTCTGGCAGGTCCTAAGCCTGATAAGGCAACTTAACGAGCTTATGGATCCAGTCATCGCCCCCCGTGAAGGCAAAGACACGATCTTAGATGAAGTGTTTGACGTTCGGAAGGCCCCGAAGTCCAGTGCGGCTCTGCTCTGGTCTCGGGGTCTGAAGAGTGCCAGAGCTAGGGCCAACGCTCAGCTCGCGCTTCTTGCCTCCTCCAGTCGTTCCGCTGCCGGGAACAAGCTCATCCCTCCTCCTCGTCTTCAGCAGAGGAGGTAATTCGAGATTCTGGTTGAGTCCAGCCTCGCTCTTCCTCTCCATCACTCTGTGGAGGAGCTGGCGAAGGGAGTTTCCCTTGAGAAGCTCTCTGCCCGGCAGGTGTCGTTCTCGGCGGCAGAGATCCTTAGCCACGAGAAGGTCGCTAAGTGTGCCAGCAGGCCACTTCGTGGCTGGACTTTTGGCTAGGATCTCTGGGCATCCTATTGCGCTCGGAGGACTTGTCCAAGGAGACCAATAGGAAGGCCCTGGAGACCTTCTTGCTCTCGAGCACCCGCTCCATCGAGTTTTTGGCGCACCAGGTTACCACCCTGTGGGCCAACTCGGTGTTGAAGCGTCGCGATGCTATGTCCGAGAGATTCCATCCGAAGGTCCCCGCTGTGGATGTGAGTAGGCTCCGACATGCTTCCCTTCTGGGGGAGAACCTGTTTGAGCCTCAAGACATGGAGTGAACGGCTGAGAGGTGGAGGAAATCCAGCACGGACTCCCTCCTCCATAGGGCCCTTACAGCTCGGCCCTATAAACCTCCAGCTCCGCCGCAACAGCAGCAGCAGCCTCGTAAGGCTCCAAAGCAGGCACCGGCATTTAAGAAGGTGGTGTCTAAGGCCCAGTCCTTTCCAGCCAAGGTCAAGAGGAGCGGTAAGTTCTCCAGGGGAGGCAAGACTCCTAGGGGTGGCGGAAGCCCTAGGGGTGGCAGTCCCCCTGCGTGTCCACCTGTGGGGGGATGCCTTCAGCGTTGCGTCCGCAGGTGGCAGCAACACGGGGCCGATGCTTGGACGGTCTCTGTGATCGGCCAAGGCTATCGCGTCCCGTTCACAACATCTCAACCTCGCCTGACAGCGAATCCAGTGTCGTTGAGCTCCTATGCCACGGGAGCGGCAAAGGGGCTGGCCCTTCAGGCCGAAGTCGAGACCATGCTTGAGAAAGGTGCTCTCCAGGAGGTCGTTGACGGCTCCCCAGGCTTCTTCAGTCGACTCTTTCTTGTAAAGAAGGCTACTGGAGGCTGGAGACCTGTCATCAACCTCTCAGCTCTGACCGGGTTTGTCAAGAAAACCCGGTTCAGCATGGAGACAGCAGACACGGTCAGACTTGCGGTGAGACCACAAGACTTCATGTGCACACTGGATCTAAAGGACACGTACTTCCAGATCCCAATCCATCCGTCTTCCAGGAAGTACCTGAGATTTTGCCTAGACGACAATATCTACCAGTTCAAGGTGCTGTGTTTCGGTCTCTCCAAAGCTCCCCAGGTGTTCACCAGAGTGTTCACCCTGATTTCATCTTGGGCGCACAGGAACGGCATTCGTCTCCTTCGTTATCTAGACGATTGGCTGATCCTAGCAGACTCGGAGTCGACCCTTCTTCGGCACCGAGACAGGCTTCTGGATCTTTGCCAGGATCTGGGGATCGTGGTAAACCTCGAGAAGTCCTCTCTGCAGCCGTCCCAACGACTGGTTTATCTAGGCATGCTAATAGACACCAATCTCCACAAAGCCTTTCCATCAGACGACCGGATAGCAAGACTGAGGAGGGTGGCGGAACCCTTCCTCAGGCGAGAACAACTCCCCTCCCAATCGTGGTTGCGTCTCTTAGGTTACCTATCCTCCCTGGCTCGTCTGGTTCCAAATAGCCGCCTCAGGATGAGATCCCTTCAATGGCGGCTCAAGTCCCGGTGGAATCAAGGATCCGATTCCCCGGACATAGCTCCACTGCGCTATACGTGCCCTCATGCGCAAATGCGCCCATGTTCTCCTGCGCGCCCTGCACAAACTACGCCCACAGTCTCCGACCCGCCCATGTCCATCTGCGCGCCCTGAACCTCCTCGCAATGGTGCTCTCCTGCTCGCCAGCGCTTCCCTACGCGCCAACTTTATCTTGCCCGCGCGCATACGCTCCTAACATCCGACTCTCCTGCCCGCCATGCTGCGCACTATCCATGCGCCAGGTAAAACCTGCGCGCCAACTGTCTCCAAGGGATGCGCACCAACATTCTCTCACGTTTCCGCGCGCCCCATATGATTCCACTGCGCTCCCGCGCGCTAGAGAACTTTCTCTTGCTCTCGCGTGCCCTACGGTTGGCACAGATGCACGTGAGCACTCTCCCACGCGCCTACGCACTCGCGCGCGACTGTCAATGCCCTCCCGCGAGTGAGACTACTGAACGACGTATGGCAAAGGCGCCATCGTCTCATTTCCTTCCCCGCAAGCGCATATTACCACGCATTGTGGGGGAAGGGGAAACTTCCAGAGGGGTCCAGGATCCCAAAGCTACCACAGGCGAACCCACCAATGGTAGTGACTCCTCCCAGGGATCCTTGAATCCCTTTCCCTTTAAAGGGTATGTCTGTCAGCCAACAGCCCTGGTTCGGTGCCCTGATCAGAGCCGTAGCTCAGACTTTCAAGCCTGTCCTCTCTGAATTGAGACACAGAACCATGGCTTCTTCTACCCCTTTGAAGAGAAAGAGAGAGAGTTCCAGACCCGGTCACTTCCCCAAGGGCGAAACTGACTCCATGCAGACCTTCGCGGCAGGTTCCTTCTTTTCCTTAGACTGCCTCTCCTTCCTTTTCGGACGAAGATTTCCCGTCCCCAAGGGAATCACGCGAAGAGAGAATTTCCCCCATCGTACCAATTGGGGTAACCTCTCTTCGCGCCGAGGGGTCTACTCAGTCGGGGATTGAAAGGAACATACCACCTTCGTCAATGTAGGAGTCTTATATCCTTCCCAGGAAGGAATCTAAGGACTCCAAAACATTGCCAAAGTCCTCTACTAGGACTAGGATGGAGCCAGCTAGCCACTCAGGGAATGTCCGCAACTATCCCCAAGAAGAGCCTTCAGGGATAGAAGGAGACTTCGCTGCAAGTCCTACAGCAGGAGGAGACCAGCAAGAGTCAGAATATGTGTTTTGGCAAATTCCGACCCAGAGATCCCTCCTCGTAAGGGCAAAGACATGGTCTTGGACCATGTCTTTTGTACTCAGGAACCCTCTACGACCAGTGCAGCCCTGCCCTGGTCTCAGGGGGTTATGAGTACCAGGGACAAGATCTCACAACAGCTCTCCGAGATGTCCTCCTCCAACTGTTCCGGTGCCACCAACAAGCTCCTCCCACCTCCTCGCCTACAGCAGAGGAAGTACTTCGAGATCCTGGAGGAGCCTTGTGTAGCTCTTCTTCTGTACCACTCGCTGGAAGAGCTAACCAGGGGAGTCCCTCTTGAGAGATTCTCCAACCGGCAGGTCTCATTCTTGGTAGCCGAGATCCTCAACCAGTAGAAAGTTGCGAAGTGTGCTATGCAAGCCACTACGTGGTTCGTTATCTGGTTGGGGATCTTAGGTATCCTGAAACGTTCTGAGGACTTCTCCAAGCAACGTACCAGGAAAGCTGTGGAAACCTTCCTTCTCTCAGGTACTCGCACGATCGAGTTTCTGGCCCATCAAGTCTCGAACTTGTGGGCAAATACCATCCTGAAACGTCGGGATGCAGAAGCTGAGAGATTCCATCAGAAGGTCCCTAGTGCCGAGATCAATAGGCTCAGACATTCCTCCCTAGAGGGATCCATCTTGTTCGAGCCTATGGATATGGAACATACCGCTGAGAGGTGGAGGAAGTCTCATCAAGACTCCCTTCTTCATAGGGCTTTCACATCCAATCCCTATAAGCCTTCAGCTCCACAGCAGTCCCGTCCAGTCAATACCAATACGATGACAACAGCAGCGAAGACCGTGGTGTGTAAGCCTTTTCCTGTCAAAGAAAGGAAAGGCAAAAAGTCCTCCAGGGGAGGCAAGAATCCTAGAGGGAGCAGCCGAGGGCGCAAACGCTAGGATAGGCAGTCCCCTTGCATTTCCACCAGTGGGTGGATACCTACAAAGTTGCTCAAACAGGTGGAAGCAACTCGGGGCCGATTCCTGGACAATCTCCGTGATCAGTCTAGGATTTTGCATCCCGTTCATAACATCTCTACCTCCCCTGACGACGAATCCAGTGTCATTGAACTCCCTTGCCATGGGATTGGCAAGGGGGCAACCCCTTCGGGCAGAAGTCCAGACCCTGTTGAAGAAGAGCGCTCTCCAAGAGGTACTCGACAGATCCCCAGGCTTCTACAGTCGACTCTTTCTTGTAAAGAAGGCGTCTGGAGGCTGGAGACCAGTCATCGACCTCTCAGCTCTGAACAAGTTTGTCAAACAAACTCCCCCTCTTAATGAGAGAATGCCTTGATGAAGTCATTGAGCTTCAGCACGGCATTTCATTCCCGTGCTGAAACTTGGTGACGGGCAAGAGGGCTCTCGAACTTGGGGAAATTGCTCCCCCAGTTCGAATCTAAATTTCTCTCTTTCATCTTTTTCTAACTCTTTATATGGCTTCAACCTTCTCCTAATATTATAAACTTTCCTTCATGTTGCTGTCCCAACCCTATGAGTAAAATTTCCCATATGTATGTGTATATATTTACATATATATGTGTTTATTATTTTTTTTCTCTTTTTATGGCATGGATGTTTCTACATCTATTATTGCCACTTGGGCGGATGTTTCTACATCCGGTATTGCTGCCTGCTTTGATGAATGGGAAGGGTGTCACGGTTGGGAGGTGTTTGTGCTCAAAGCTATATGTGAGAGTATTGGATGATCTCAGCCATCCCGAAGATGGTTTGGACCTTTTTGGCGGAACTATTCTCAAGTGTTGGGTCTTCGGAATCCAGGGGGATCCAACGCTTGGGGTAGGACTCTCGGCTTTTGGCCGGAAGCCCGTCATTACAGATATGGGGAGGATGATTCCATAGTTTCTTGGTCTCAGTCCTAACAGGCGGGTTCAGCTTACACCTGTGCCTCTATATCTGTTTTGATGCTATCCTTCGGGTAGGGTATGGAGTGGACCATCTGGGAAGTATACTCTCACTGTGCCAGTAGTGGAGAGTGTAAATCTCCTTCCCAACATGTGATGCCTTAATGTTCTCAAGCAGGTAAATCAAACTTCAAAAAATCACTCTTCTCTCTTCTTTTTTTATGATGGAATCTTGTGAAAATGACCCCACCTCCCCTGGATATGCTGACTCGCCCCCGGCACTGTTGACGACCTCTGGCAATTCATTTAAAGAAAACTCCGTTGACGACGTAGGAACTAAAAAGGACTATTCTTTAAACACTCGGAAAAAGGGTAATTTGGGCAACACAGGAAAACTGAAAGTCCTGCACGTTACCCAAATCCCTTTAGAAGCTAATTATGATGTGCTACATAAAATATTTGAGTGTTACGGATCAATAAATGAAATTAGAATGAAACTTCAAGATGATAATTTGGAATCTTGGTTATCATTTAATTGTCACGAGGAAGCATTTAATGCAAGCTGTAACATTGTTGATATTAAAGTAGGTAATATGAATGTTAAGGGTGCTCTGTGTGATGGGGCACCTAAAGATCTGGATGTCTACAGACCAGCAGACTGGGCTGATAAAGATATAGAGGCAGATATACCATCCCAAAGAAAGCCAAAACCACCAATGTGGCTTCTTGCTCAATCTGTAGGAGGTACGGAAAATTATTTCAAGATATGCAAATTTCTTCAGAGGAAGGTAGGTACGATCGCACCTGGAGATATATCTCGATTTGGGAAGAAAAGTTTCTTGATAAAGGCCAAGTCATACACACAGTCTGTTATACTGTCTAATTTGAAGACAGTAAATGATGATATAAAATTGGACATCAAACCCCATCTAAACTTTAGCTATGGAAGGGGAGTGGTTTTTAATAGGGATCTGTATGAATTTACTGAAGAGGAGATATTGGCCATGTGTCCCCTATCAGTGTGGAAAGTACATGGAACATCAATGATTGTTCTTACTTTCCAGGATGCTGATGTACCTTTCCACATAGACATAGAAAACGAAAGGATCAGAGTTCAACCTTTTAAGCAGAAGCCACTGCAATGTTATAATTGCTTTAAATTTGGACATCCTTCCAAAGTTTGCAATAATGAAAAAATTTGTAATACTTGCTCCAAAATTTATCATGGGGATTGTACACTTGAGGCAAGGTGCTTAAACTGCAACTCTAATCATAAATCTAATGATAGGAGCTGCCAGTTTTATAAGTTAGAAGAGGCTGCCCTCAATAAATCAATTATTGAACATGTAAGCGTGGGGCATGCCAAGAGATTATTAAATAAATCTAATACTTATGCAAAAACATTAAAAACAGGAGAAAAAGTTCCTCGGGAATCATCTCACCCACCTACTACTGTAGGTAGTTCTCGAAAAAGGAATTCACAATCTATTGATAAAGTGCTGCATAAGACAAGAACATCTCCTCCTAAAGATTTATCATTGAGTATCAACAAAAAGACATTGCCCACCACTATCAAACCTTTGTCCCCCATTACAAAGGATAGTACTAACCTCTCCCAGGCCATATCCTTGCCTGATTTAATGGAGATTCCACCTGACACCAAGTTATCAGGTGTACCTGTAGTGGGGAAGGTACAAAAACCTGGTAACTTGCAACCTATTAATCGTAAAAGAGAGAGACCTCCATCTCTCTCACCCCCTTCCATAAGAAATACTAGAATTATGACATCAAATAAATATGATGTTTTGTCTGTTGATGTTGGCGATCAACCAGAAGACAATTTAAATAAATCAGAAATTCAAGTTGAGGTCCACCATCCCCCTCAACAAATATATAAAAAAGATACAAAGAAAAACTCCAACGTAAAACCCAACATAACAAGACCATCTCTGAAGAAACCTACAAGTAATAATGTTAGATTAAAAACTGCTAATGGGAAGACCTCACCCAAGACGTCTTCCAGAAATAATCCATAGTTTTCTCCTCCATTTTGCAATGGAACTGTCAGGGTTTGAGGGCGAAATATGAAGAACTTAAGCTCCTAATTCATGAGCATTCCCCCATAATAGTATGTCTACAGGAAAGTATGCTTGATTCTAACACTCCTAGTCCTCGAGAGTATGTTAGCTATAGAACACCATATAATCAACAAGCAGGGAGCCATGGCGGAAGTCTCATGTACATTCGTCGAGATGTTCCCCAAATACCCATGTCTATACGTACAACCCTGCAGGCAGTTGTTGTACAAATTGATATAGGGAGAAAATATACAATATGCTCTCTGTACTTACCTCCAAATGATATTTTATATGATGATTTAGTAGAAGTTATTCAACAACTCCCTCAACCTTTTCTCTTACTGGGAGATATGAATGGTAGACATCCTTTATGGGGTGATGTTTTGGCCAACACAAGGGGCAATATTATCTCATCAATTGTGGAGAATGAGGATGTGGGGCTCCTTAATACAGGAGAGCCCACGCACTTCCATGTTCAGACAGGTACTTTGTCATGCATTGACCTTTCAATTGCAAGCTCTAACTGCCTTCTTGATTTTGATTGGAGGACATTAGATGATTGGCATACTAGTGATCATGCACCAATCATTATAAACACCAACAAGGGTCCACCTTTGCAAAGATCGCCACGTTGGAATCTAGACAAGGCAGACTGGGTTAAATTTTCTGAGCTAAGTGAAATTGAAGGGAGAGCAGAACAGTTTGAAAGTATTGATGATGCCATAGACCTGCTGAATGGAACTCTTCATACAGCAGGAGTCAATTCAATTCCCAAAACAACAGGATTATTCAAACGACGACCAGTCCCGTGGTGGTCTTCAGAACTAACTGCACTCCACAGAGCCACAAGAAGATCTCTAACACGATTGCGTAGACTCCGAACTGATGAGAATTTAATTATGTACAAGAAATGTAGAGCACAGTTCCGTCGTGCCATGAAAGAAGCAAGGCGCCAGTCATGGATGTCTTTTGTTTCCTCCATTAACAGTAGAACACCACCATCTTCTGTGTGGAGGAAAGTAAAAAAGATAGCTGGCAAATTCACCCCCAACCCACCACCAGTGTTGAAGGTGAATGGCCAGTATGTAACTGAAGCAAATGAAGTTAGCAATGTCCTGGCTAATCATTTTTCAAATGTATCCAGCAAGTGTGAAGGAGCCCCTGGTCACCAGTATAGGAGCACTGAAGAAAAGAAAATTTTAAATTTTGCAACAAGAAGGGAAGAGTCGTATAATTCTCCTTTCACTGAAAGAGAATTTGATTCCGCACTTGCTCATTGCAACGATACAGCCCCTGGACCCGATGGAATTCCATATGCAATGATTAAACATGTACATTTTAATACAAAGCTATTTATTTTAAGTATTATTAACAGAATATGGCATGATCATAGCTACCCAAGTGTTTGGGAACTAGCCATTATTTTAGCCTTTTTAAAACCCGGTAAAGACAAGTTTTTAGCAGCAAACTATCGTCCTATTGCATTGACATCTTGTTTATGTAAAATCATGGAGAAGATGGTCAATGCAAGGCTGATATGGTACCTTGAAAAGAAAGGTATTTTATCACCGATTCAATGTGGATTCCGAAAAATGCACTCAACGACTGATGTGTTGATACGACTTGAGTCTTCTATTTGTGAAGCCTTTGCTTCCAAACAGCACCATGTTACAGTATTTTTTGACCTTGAAAAGGCATATGATACCACATGGAGATATGGTATTCTTAAAACCATTCATGAATTGGGATTGAGAGGAGAGCTGCCACTATTTATTCAGGCATTTCTTTCACATAGAGTTTTTCAAGTGAGAGTGGGGGAAACTCTATCAGAGAGTAAGTGCCAGGAAGAAGGAGTTCCTCAGGGTAGTGTGCTGAGTGTAACCCTTTTTGCACTAGCAATTAATGGGATATCCTCAGCCATTCCCCAGGATGTTCTCTCAACACTATTTGTGGATGATCTCTCAATATCATTTGCTGGCACTAGAATGGCAATGGTTGAGAGAAAAATCCAACTCTCTATTGATAAAATTATCCAGTGGGCTGACATGAATGGATTTAAGTTCTCGACAAGTAAAACTACCATTGTCCATTTTTGTCGTATCCGGGGAGTACATCCAGACCCGGATATATACATTAAAGGTCAACGGATACCATGTGTATCGGAAACCAAATTTTTAGGTTTGATATTTGACTGTAGACTTACATGGGTTTCTCACCTAAAAGCGCTAAAAGCTAAATGTGTTGAAGCTCTGAATATCTTAAAAGTATTGTCCCATACATCATGGGGGGCAGACCGCAATACTATTTTAAAATTATACAAGGCCTTGATTTTTTCCAAAATTAGTTATGGTTGTGAGGTATATTCTTCAGCCACCCCAAGCCGGTTAAAAATATTAGACTCTATACATCATGCAGGTATTAGATTATCTACTGGAGCTTTTAAAACCTCGCCTATCCCAAGTCTCCTTGTTGATGCTGGAGAGTTACCTCTAGACCTTTACCGAATGTCTTCCATTCTTCGGTATTGGTTTAGAATGCAAAGACTCCCTAGCTCTCTAGCCTTTCAGACTGCAAGCCTTGTAAGACACGCATCATACTTTGAGTTGCACCCAAAATTTCCTCAACCTTATGGCTTTCGGGTGAAACGATTTTTAAATAGTCTGGATATAATTAGAAATAAGGTACTTCCATTCAAGTTATCATCAACGCCTCCATGGAAATTACCTGACATATCTTTTTGTAAATACTTTATTGGAGTTAAGAAGAATATGACTGACTTAGAATCCAGGTCTCTTTTTATGGAACATGTCGAAGAACATAGGGGATCGACTTTTATATATACTGATGGCTCCAAATCTGATGCTGGCGTTGGATTTGGAGTACATAGTAATGATTTTAATTGTAGAGGTGCACTTCCTCTAACAGCTTCCATATTTACTGCCGAACTGTATGGCATATTAACCGCTATTGAGAAAATAGCTTTGGAAAAGGAGGGTAATTTTACAATTTTTAGTGATGCAAGGAGTGTTCTTCAAGCTTTAGAAGTTTTTAATTCTAGTAACCCTCTAGTTTTAAAGATTTTAGAATGGCTTTTTATTATTGGACGGAAAGGTATAACTGTTCGATTTTGTTGGGTTCCAGCACATGTAGGTGTGTCTGGGAATGAGAAGGCAGATTTACTGGCGAAGAATGCGGCATCCGAGTTGCTACCAAGGAGGTATCCCATTCCATGTAACGATCTCCTACCTTACATCAAGAAATTGGTTTGTGATAAATGGCAACAGCACTGGGACAGTCAAGACGGCAATAAAATGAGGGAAGTAACAAATATCATATCACCTTGGAGGTATAACATGATTCCCCGAAAATGGGAGACGACTCTTTGTCGTCTCCGTATTGGTCACACACGGTTGACACACGAGTTTCTGCTGAAGGGCCAACACCAACCGTACTGCGAGGACTGCTTAGTACCTTTAACAGTGAGGCATTTGTTGACCGAATGCCCTAATTTTACTAACTTAAGAAATAGATATCTGTTTGAGGCTCGAGGTGAGGATGGCAGGTTTATCCTTGCCAAGATTCTTGGACATGATGTGTCTTACTATGCGAGCGGAATTTTTAGATTTATTTCAGAAGCAGGTCTTCTGAAAACTCTATAACTATTTTGATGACTTCTTAATTTTTATGGTTTTAATCGAATTCTCTTTTAATTTTCATATACAGTAAATGGTATCGGCGTCAATGACCTTAGATGTCAGGATGCCAGAAAACTTTCAATCAATCAATCAATCAATCAAACAAACTCCATTCAGCATGGAGACGGCGGACACAGTCAGACTAGCCGTAAGACCGCAAGACTTCATGTGCACACTGGACCTAAAGGACGCGTACTTCCAGATCCCAGTCCATCCGTCTTCAAGGAAGTACTTAAGATTCAGCCTAGACAACAGAAAATACCAGTTCAAGGTGCTATGCTTCGGTCTTTCCACAGCATCACAAGTCTTCACCAGAGTGTTCACCCTAGTATCATCTTTGGCACACAGGATTGGCATCCGTCTCCTCCGTTATCTGGACGACTGTTTAATCCTAGAAGACTCAGTGTCAACCCTCCTACAACACCGAGACAAACTTCTGAGAGTTTGCAAAGATCTGGGGATCATGGTAAATCTCGAGAAGTCGTCACTGCTCCCCACTCAAAGATTGGTATACTTAGGCATGATCATAGACGCCACTCTCCACAAAGCCTTCCCACCAGACGTCAGGATAGCAAGGCTGAGGAAGGTCGCAAGACCTTTTCTCATACGAGAAGAACTTCCACCCCAATAGTGGTTAAGTCTCCTCGGTCACCTTTCATCGCTGGCCCGTCTAGTTCCCAATAATCGCCTCAGGATGAGATCCCTCCAGTGGCGACTCAAGTCCCTGGGGAATCGAGCGTACGACTCCTGGACACCCAGATCCCCATGGGACCTGCGGAAAGGACAAATCTCCAGTGGTGGGTGGCAGACGAGAACCTACAAAAAGGAGGGGTTCTTCTCGTCTTCCCCCCCGGATTTGATGCTGTTTTCGGACCCTTCATAAAAAGGGTGGGGGCCCCACGTGCTGCACCACACGACCTCAGGCCTCTGGTCAGAGTCAGAAAAGTACCTCCACATAAATCTCCTAGAGATGAAGGCTGTCTTTCTAGCCCTTTAACAGTTCCAACTGTACCTGGCAAGTCACTCTGTGGTGGTGATGAGTCACAACACCACGGTAGTGGCCTACATCAACAAACAAGGAGGTACTTTTTCGCAGCAACTATCCCATCTAGCTTTAGAGATAATGAGATGGGCCGAAATCCACTCGATACCACTATCGGCACGCTTCATTCCGGGCAAAAGGAATGTGCTCGCCGATAACCTGAGCAGAGCATCTCAGATAGTGATTACCAAGTGGTCTTTGGATCATCTAGGAGCCAACAAAGTCCTGTCTTTGTGGGGTTTTCCGACTGTGAACCTCTTCGCAATGGCCCTGAACTTCAGGCTCCCGCTGTACTGTTCCCCTGTCCTAGACCCCAAGACTCTCTGGCAAGATGCTTTCCAACAACGCTGGGACAACATTGACGTTTATGCCTTTTCCCCGTTCTGTCTGATGAGGAGGGTAGTCAACGAACATCGGTCAATCTTTCAATGACCCTCACAGCTCCGCTATGGCATCACGCAGAATGGTTCCCGGACCTTCTGCAACTCCTTACGCAGCCACCAAGAGAACTCCCTCCACGACACAATCTACTCAAACAACCACATGCCAACATCTTCCACAAAACTATAGGTTCACTATGGCTTCACGCCTGGAGGCTATCCAGCATCTCCTCTCTGAGAGAGGATTTTCGCAATAAGTTGTGATCAGGATGTCTCTACACCTGCGAGTCTTCAGCATCAGTCTACGAGGCAAAGTGGAAATTCTTCTGTGGTTGGTGTTGTGGAAGGGGTATCTCTCCACTCACTGCCACTATTCCAACAATAGCTGAGTTCCTCTTGTATTTGCGTGAAGAAATGTGCCTTTCAGTTTCGGCAGTGAAAGGCTATCGCTCAGCCTTGGGTCTCGCCTTCAGGCTGAAAGGATTGGACATTTCTTCATTGCTAGAATTTTCTCTACTCATACGTAGTTATGAACTTACCTGCCCTCAGTGAGACCTCTCCCATGGAACATGGTTCAAGTTCTCAGGTCTCTTAAGAGATATCCCTATGAACCATTACGCCAGACATCAGATCGCCACCTATCCTTGAAGACGGTGTTCCTGCTAGCTTTGGCCACGGCCAAGCGAGTCAGCGAACTTCATGGTCTCTCGTATGACATTGCCTATTCAAGGGGATGGGGGGAGGTAACGTTCAGCTTCGTCCCTGAGTTTATTGCTAAGACTCAGAATCCAGGAGCAGCGAATCCTCGATTCGACTCCTTCCGGATTTCTAGTCTCCGTACTATAACAGGTGACCCAGACCATCTCTTACTATGCCCAGTAAGGATCTTGAGGCTGTACCTCAAAAGAACAGCCGCAGCCCGTCCTCATGTGCCAGCACTATTCGTCAGCACAGTAAGGACTAAGAGGAGGGTCACCAAGAACACCATCTCTGCCATGATTCGCAGAGTCATTGACCTGGCACTGAATCCAGACCTTCCTCCGTCATGTCGCCCCAGAGCACATGATGTCAGGGGTATAGCTACGTCCCTTGCCTTCAAAAGAAATTTTTCAGTGTCGCAGGTTCTTCAAGCTGGGGTGTGGAAACGTCAAACAACGTTCACATAACACTACCTGCAAGATGTGACCCACAGGAGACTTGATACGTTCTCTATCAGTCCTGTGGTGGCTGCACAACATCTGGTTTTAAACCTCAAGCTCCTTATTGGACAAGTAGCAGAAGGTTGAGGGCATTGTTACCCGGTTTTAGTCTACATGAATGAAAAGGTTTGACTGGCCTTTATTCTTTTCGTCATCATCCCCTCTCTTGGGGAAAGCAGCATCCTGGGTTCTCTGCATAGCTGACCTCAAACCACTGCAGGTAAACCATTCTCCCTTGTGTTCCTGGTATTAAGATTAATACTGTTACGTCCCCATACCCTGATGTGGTGGTATTGGGAAAATCCTAGTCTACAAGTTTCCATCTAACAACTTTCCAGGACGAGTCACACTTCTTCATACCTTCACACACAGCTTGTGTAGGCTGCAGACCTTGCGTAGCAAGGTTTTAGGGAGGTGCAGGCACTCCTTATTTCTTGAGTGCTTACGCACTCAAATAAAGAGCCCCCGGGCAAAGCCAAAAGCCAGACACGTCCACCCTTCCTAATGGGTGAGTCACTCCTATTAAACAGTTATTTTTCCTAACTATACAAACCTTAGTTATTTAACCAAACTTGCCCGCCAGCCCTATCCCCCTTGAAGTCCTACCTCCAAAGTGAGCTGAAGCTCAGGTGTTTGAGGCAGGGGGGGGGGGGGGTTAGCAGGCTACCCTCCCTTACCCCCGCTAACTAGCAGTGTGGGTAGTAACCTGTCGTTAAAAATTAATGGCTCTTCATTTCAGCTACGCCGAAAGTAATACCCGTTTTTAAATATTTAACTTAGCCGGTGAATATATAATAGCTGCAACTCTGTTGCTCGACAGACACATACAGTAAAAACTCGCCAGCGATCGCTATACAGGTTGCGGGTGTGCCCACCAGCGCCAACTGTCGGCCAGATACCACTCGATGTAAACAAAACCTCATATTCTTCTCTGTCGACGTGTCGACAAGACGTACTTTACTCGCTGTTGAACCTGGAGTTTTTCCCATCATATTTGGTGAAGTACTTTAATTTGGTTTGAGCTTTCGCAGTACAGGTGTTTTTCTTCAAATAAATCCTTGAACTCTTTTTTTGAATCGGATTAATTGTTGATGACTTAGATCGTTTTTTGGAATTTTCCCTTGACTAATTCAAAATGGCTTACCCTTCTCAAGTTCCCAAGTTCAGAAAATGTAATGCTAGGGACTGTCATAGGCGTCTTCCAAAGGGTTCTCTCGACCCTCACACTGTTTGTTCCAATTGTCGGGGTAAAACCTGTCAATTGGAAGATCGGTGTGAGGAATGCATGGGCCTTTCGGAATTCGATTTTATCGAATTTGATAAATATTCACGCAGACTAGAGAGAGATAGGGTAAGGAGAAGTTCTTCTAGGTCGGTAGATTTTTCCTCTCCACATGCCCCTGAACCTAATCCTTCCCCTGTAGTGGTTGTTCCTAACCCCCCTCCTAGCACTCAGGAACCGTCGATGCAAGACATGATGCGTGCTATTCATGCCTTTGGGGGAGAGAGTTGAGGCCTTAGCAAGTGACCGAAATCAACTCATGGCGGACGTAAGGGAACTCAAGTGCCAAAGTGCCACGGCGGAAAGTGTTAAAGTGCCTAGTGTTTCTCAAAGTGTTGTGAACAGTGTTGCGCTCGAGGGTTCGTCTGTTCGTGCCTGTCGTCCACCTAGTCCGGGACCTCTTGCAAGCTCCCAAGCCCAGGGGAGAAGCAATGTCGTACGACTCATGGGTTCGAGAGGCCTTGATCAGCGAACAGACGTTCCCTCTATGGTATCAGGCGTATCTCTCCAAGATCGCCCCTACCAACGTAAGACGAGAGAGCCCATTTTTACCTCGTCGTCCGAAGGTGTTTCTCGTAAGAAACCTTGGACCAAGGTCTCCAGACCTTTAAAGCGTAAGTCGGTCCCTTCAGGACAAGTCCAACGTCCCGGTTGTAGCCACTGGGACAGTTATGACCCGTTGCCGTCATCTGATGACTGCTCGCCGCCTAAGAGAGGCAAAGTTGTGCCGTCTCATTCGCTCACCCCGTCTGTTACCGCACCTGCTTCCGTAGACCCTAAATGGGTGTTACTGCAAGACATGCAGTCCAAGCTTGCGTCCTTGATGGAGGACTAAAATGCGGAGAAGGTTTCCGTTGAACCTACTGGCCATCAACCATCCAAGCGGTCTGTTGTGCGTCCTGTTGACGTTGAGGTAGCTTTCTCGCGTCAACCAGTTGGGGTAGTACCTCCACCGATGCGACCCAGTGTGGATTTCCAGCCGCACGTTGACGTTAGGCAACGCACTGATGTGATTGGTGACGTTCAGGACGTTCATCAACCATCAGAGTTGACTTGTTTTGACGCGGTGCGTCAACCTCCGCAACCCGGTATGGTGTTGACTGCACAATCCAGACGGTCTAAACAGTCTCGGGTGGACGCTGTGCGTCCTCGCGCACCTGTGGTTGTTGACAGTTCCCAGACTGTTCAGCAGTTCCAGGACGCTGCGTCCGGCTCCGTCACTTATGCACCAGTGCGACCGGACTCTGCGAGTCAAACGTTGCCCACACCTTTGCCGTTTTCTCATCAGTTATCGGATGAGGAACTGTCAGATGAGGACGTTGCTGAACCACATCCTGAGGATCAACCTTCAGAACTTGATGAGCCTAAAGCAGTTCAACCATCCTTGGACTTTAGAAAAGTCATGGCTGTGTTTAAAGAGTTGTTCCCTGATCACTTTATTTCTGTGGCTCCTCGTTCGGCGCCGTCAGAGTTTGTCTTAGGCGTTCCTACTACCATGCCTGCCTTTACTAAACTCGTTCTCTCTCGCTCATCCAAGAGAGCTTTACGGCTGTTAGGCGATTGGTTAGAGACCAAGAGGAGTTTAGGGAAGACAGCATTTGCCTTCCCCCCATCTAAACTCTCGTCTAGATCGAGCGTCTGGTATGCCACGGGAGAAGTTCTCGGCTTGGGAGTTCCTGCCTCTGCCCAGGGCGACTTCTCAAGTCTTGTAAATTCTCCCCGCCGCCTTGCCATGAGACGCTCGAAGATTTGTTGGTCACCCTCGGACCTGGACCACCTTCTTAAAGGTATATTTAGGGCGTTCGAAGTCTTTAACTTCCTAGACTGGTGTTTAGGAGCCCTGAGTAGGAAAATCTCTTCTGCTGATAAGGATGTTTCCTTACTCATTATGTCCTGCATGGACAAGGCCGTCCGTGATGGGTCCAACGAACTTGCCGCTTCATTCACGTCCGGAGTCCTGAAGAAACGAGAGTCTCTATGCTCTTTCCTGTCTGCTGGAGTGACGCCATGCCAAAGATCTGAGCTACTCTTTGCGCCCTTGTCTAAGTGCCTGTTTCCTGAAGTCTTGGTTAAGGAAATTGCCTTGTCTTTAGTGCAGAAGGACACCCACGATCTAGTTGTGTCCTCGGCTCGCAAAGCTCCCCCTTTGCCTGCATTGTCTGCTAGACCTAGGATAGACACTCCAGCGTCTCGGTTTATCCCGCCCTTTCGTGGCAGAGCCTCCAGCAGGGGAGGTGCTCGTGCCGAAGGGAAGAGAGGGAAGAGAAAAGGATCCAAGTCCTCTAAGGGCAGAGTCTGACTGCCCGCAACTTCAGACAGCAGTAGGTGCCAGACTCAAGAACTTCTGGCAAGCCTGGGAGAAGAGAGGCGCAGATCAACAATCTGTGAGGTTGCTCAGAGAGGGGTACAAAATCCCTTTTGTACGCAAACCCCCTCTAGCGACGTCCCCCATCGATCTCTCTCTCCCAGGTACAGAGAGGAAGAAAAGAGACAAGCGCTGAAACTGGAAGTGTCTCTTTTGCTAGAGAAGGGAGCGGTGGTCAAAGTCTCGGACCTTCAATCACCGAGGTTTTACAACCGTCTCTTCCTAGTATCAAAGAAGACAGGAGGTTGGAGACCGGTGCTAGACATCAGTGCTCTGAATGTCTTTGTCACAAAGACGAAGTTTACCATGGAGACCACAAAGTCAGTCCTAGCAGCGGTCAGAAAGGAAGACTGGATGGTCTCTCTAGACCTAAGGGACGCCTACTTCCACATCCCCATTCACTCAGACTCCCAACCCTTTCTGAGATTCGTCTTCGAAGATGTGGTGTACCAGTTTCGGGCCCTGTGCTTTGGCCTAAGCACAGCTCCTCTCGTGTTTACGAGGCTTATGAGGAATGTGGCAAAATTCCTCCACTTATCGGACATCCGAGCCTCCCTTTATTTGGACGACTGGCTTCTCAGAGCCTCTTCCAGTCATCGCTGTCTGAAGGATCTCAATTGGACTCTAGATCTGACCAAGGAATTGGGACTCCTAGTCAATTTGGAAAAGTCACAGCTGGTCCCATCCCAAACTATTCTGTATTTAGGGATGGAGATTCACAGTCAAGTTTTTCGGGCTTTTCCGTCGGCCCCCAGAATAGATCAAGCCCTGCTCTCCATCCAGAAGATGCTGAAGAAAGAACGCTGCTCAGTCAGGCTGTGGATGAGTCTGGTAGGGACGCTGTCATCCCTGGAGCAATTTGTCTCGCTAGGAAGGCTACACCTCCGTCCTCTTCAATTCCATCTGGCTTTTCACTGGAAAAAGGACAAGACGCTAGAGGCGGTCTCGATCCCGATTTCCGAAAAGATAAAGTATTGTCTGACTTGGTGGAAGGACAATATCAGCCTACGAGAGGGTCTTCCCCTGGCAGTTCAGATACCCAACCACGTTCTCTTCTCGGACGCATCGGACTTGGGCTGGGGCGCGACGCTGGACGGTCGGGAATGCTCAGGTCTGTGGAACTCGAGTCAGAGGAGCATGCATATCAACAGCAAGGAGCTTTTGGCGGTTCATCTGGCCTTGATAAGCTTCGAGAATCTCCTTCGAGGCAAGGTGGTGGAGGTAAACTCTGACAACACCACGGCCTTGGCGTACATTTCCAAACAGGGAGGTACCCACTCACTGACTTTGTATGAGATCGCAAGGGACCTGCTCATCTGGTCAAAAGATCGAGGCATCTCCCTAGTAACGAGGTTCATCCAGGGCGACTTGAACGTCCTAGCAGATTGTCTCAGTCGGAAAGGTCAAGTAATTCCAACCGAATGGACCCTCCACAAGGATGTGTGCAAGAGACTTTGGGCGACTTGGGGTCAACCCACCATAGATCTCTTTGTAACCTCGCTGACCAAGAGGCTTCCAATCTATTGCTCTCCAGTCCCGGACCCAGCAGCAATACATATAGATGCCTTCCTCCTAGATTGGTCACATCTAGATCTTTACGCATTCCCACCATTCAAGATTTTCAACAAGGTACTGCAGAAATTCGCCTCTCACGAAGGGACAAGGTTGACGTTAGTTGCTCCCCTCTGGCCCGCGAGAGAATGGTTCACCGAGGTACTTCGATGGCTAGTAGACGTTCCCAGAAGTCTTCCTCTAAGAGTAGACCTTCTACGTCAGCCACACGTAAAGAAGGTACACCAAAGCCTCCACGCTCTTCGTCTGACTGCCTTCAGACTATCGAAAGACTCTCGAGAGCTAGAGGCTTTTCGAAGGAGGCAGCCAGTGCGATTGCTAGAGCAAGGAGAGCGTCTACCATTAGAGTCTACCAATCGAAGTGGGAAGTCTTCCGAGACTGGTGCAAGTCAGTTTCCGTATCCTCGACCAGTACCTCTGTAGCCCAAATAGCTGATTTTCTCTTATACCTGAGAAAAGTACGATCCCTTTCAGCTCCTACTATCAAGGGCTACAGAAGCATGTTGGCCTCGGTCTTCCGGCATAGAGGCTTAGATCTTTCCAACAATAAAGATCTGCAAGACCTCCTTAAGTCTTTCGAGACCTCTAAGGAGCGTCGTTTGGCTACTCCTGGGTGGAATTTAGACGTGGTCCTAAGATTCCTCATGTCAGACAGGTTTGAGCCTTTACAGTCAGCCTCCCTGAAAGATCTCACTCTTAAGACTCTTTTCCTGGTATGCTTAGCCTCGGCTAAAAGAGTCAGTGAGCTTCATGCCTTCCGCAAGAACATCGGGTTTTCGTCAGAAAAAGCTACTTGTTCTCTGCAACTTGGTTTCCTAGCCAAAAATGAGCTACCTTCTCGTCCTTGGCCTAAATCTTTCGATATTCCTAGCTTATCGGAGATCGTAGGCAATGAACTAGAAAGAGTCTTATGCCCTGTTAGAGCTCTTAAGTTCTACTTAGCTCGTACTAAACCTTTACGAGGACAATCTGAAGCGTTATGGTGTTCGGTTAAGAAACCATCCTTGCCTATGTCAAAGAATGCTTTGTCATATTTTATCAGATTGTTAATACGAGAAGCTCATTCACACTTGAGTGAGGAAGACCGATCTTTGCTTAAGGTTAAGACGCACGAGGTTAGAGCTGTAGCAACTTCCGTGGCCTTTAAGCAAAATAGATCTCTGCAAAGTATCATGGACGCAACCTATTGGAGAAGCAAGTCAGTGTTCGCGTCATTTTACTTGAAAGATGTCCAGTCTCTTTACGAGAACTGCTACACACTGGGACCATTCGTAGCAGCGAGTGCAGTAGTGGGTGAGGGCTCAACCACTACAATTCCCTAATTCCATATCCTTTTAATCTGTCTCTTGATATGTTTTAATGTTGTTTTTATGGGTTGTCCGGAAGGCTAAGAAGCCTTTCGCATCCTGGTTGATTTGGCGGTCAAAGTCATTTCTTGAGAGCGCCCAGATTAGGGGTTTGATGAGGTCCTGTTGTATGGGTTGCAGCCCTTGATACTTCAGCTCCTGGGGGTCTGTCAGCATCCTAAAAGGATCGCTGGGCTCCGTAAGGAAGACGTACTTACAAGGCAGAGTAATCGTCTAAGTCGACTTCCTTACCAGGTACCTATTTATTTTGGTTTTGTTATATTGATAACTGTCAAAATGAAATAAAAAACTTAGCTTATACGATGTAAACATATTTAACTCTGGTCTCTACCCACCTCCTTGGGTGTGAATCAGCTATTATATATTCACCGGCTAAGTTAAATATTTAAAAATGATATTTTAATTATAAAATAATTTTTTGAATATACTTACCCGGTGAATATATAAATTAAACGACCCTCCCTTCCTCCCCAATAGAGACGCAGTGTGATGAGAAGAAATTGAGGTTTTGTTTACATCGAGAGTGGTATCTGGCCGACAGATGGCGCTGGTGGGCACACCCGCAACCTGTATAGCGATCGCTGGCGAGTTTTTACTGTGTGTGTCTGTCGAGCAACAGAGTTGCAGCTATTATATATTCACCGGGTAAGTATTTTCAAAAATTTATTTTATAATTAAAATATCATATTAAATAGCTAAGGTTTGTATAGTTAGGAAAAATACAAATTATCTACGAATTTGTCATATTTTTGCAGTTGTAAATTATTTATGAAAAGATATTTTTACAGATACTTTTTAAAATTAATTTGACCTGACCTTCTGATTCTTCATAGCTAGAGCCTTTGAGATTCTTGGATTCCTGAGTCACTATAAATCTAATTTCCAGAAAACTTTAAATCAGTCAATCTTCTTTATTAAATGAGGACTGATGTGTCTGATATTTGATTAGAGCTATACTGTATTGTATGGTTTTAAATATTTAACTTAGCCGGTGAATATATAGCTGCAACTCTGTTGCTCGACAGACAAAAAAACTGTACAAAAAAACTCGCTAGCGATCGCTATACAGGTTGCGGGTGTGCCCATCAGCGCCAACTGTCGGCAAGATACCAAACTCCATGTAAACAAAGACTCAATTTTCTCTCTGTCAACGTGTCGACAAGACGTACTTTACTCGCTGTTGAAACCTGGAGTTTTTCCCATCATCTTTGGTGAAGTACTATATTCTGGTTTGAGCTTTCGCAGTGCAGGTGTTTTATCTTCATCTTAAATCTTGAACTCGTTTTGGATAGATTTAATTTTTGGTGACAAAGAGAGTATGGACTTTCTTTCACTTTTAAATGGCCGACCCTTCCCTTAGACGGAAGTGTGTTTAGGCTTTTAGTAATTATCTTATCACGTTATAAATTAATTATAGATTTTCCTCTTCGATTAACTTTCCATTTATAATAAACATAAAAAATAAATTTTAATGTTTTGTTTATATGCGACCTTTCCTGAGAGTAGGCGGTCCTAACCTGGAAACCGAAGTTAATCAACGTTGAGCCCTTTAAATCGTAAATAGCTTTTAAAGAGCTAAGGTTTTAAAACTTTTTAAATGAAATATTTTATGAAAGAATTTCTTTGAATAGTCTTCGTACTGTTTTCAAAGATGAACTAACGTTTAGTTTATTTATGCTACGCAGTTTGCGCTCTATCGTTACGATAGAGAGAGAGTGTATCACGGTTTCACTTTGCAGAAAGAGTAAATCGATTCTGACGTTTTGTTCATTCTTCTTTCAAAGCTTAAATGTTTTAAATTCTATTTTAAAGGAACTTTTTAATTGAAAAGCCTTTCAGTGTTTTCCATTGGTCAAATAACATGTTTTTTTGACGAAACGTAATTGGGCTCTTCTCTTAGGTGCGAAATCAAGAGATAAAGAGAGAAATATATAGAGACGGAGGGAGAGAGAGGAGAGAAAACGTTCCGTTCAAGCGGGTAACGTTGTTCTCGAGTTACTCTCGTCCCTAGTCTCTGTACGGGGAGAAAGGATAAAACGTTTTTAGTTTTATTCTCGTCCCCAGGCAATGTACGGTGAGAGATTGAAAACGTAGTTTTGAATGAACTAGTGTTTATTCTCTTCCCCAACCACTGATTTTGTTTATCTTGAAAGATGTTTACTGTTTTTTTTGCTGGTATTAATGTGCTCGCATTATACGCCTGATTTCGCTTTTACTACCTTTTGATGAGGGTAGAATTGCGTGCTTCAGGTAGCAATCAGTAAAAGTTTCGATTTCAGTGAAATAAGTGCAAAACAGAAAATCGTAGTGATAAAGTGATATTGCGCAAAGTGTTACAGTGTTGCGTCCGAGGGTTCGTCCGTTCGTGCCTGTCGTTCACCTAGTCCGGGACCTCTTGCAAGCTCCCAAGCCAGGGGAGAAGTCATGTCGTACGACTTATGGGTTCGAGAGGCCTTGATCAGCGAACAGACGTTTCCCTCTATGGTATCGGGTGTATCTTACCAAGATCTCCCCTACCATAAGGCGAGAGAGACGTTTCTCCTCGTCATGCGAAGGCTTTTTGCATAAGAACCCTGTAACAAGGTTTCGAGCCCCTTAAGCGAAAGTCAGTCCTTTCAGGACAGGTCCAGCGTCCTGGTTGCAGCCATTAGGACAGCTCTGACCCTATGCAGTCATCGGAAAACTGCTCGCCGCCTAACAAAAGCGTAACACAGACTCCGAGAGTCTTTTTTGTTGGCAAAGTGTTGATGTCACAGACGTTACCCTCGTCTCTTACCGCAACCATTTCCGTGGATCCTTAATGGGTTGTACGGCAAGACATGCAGAATATGCTTGCCTCCCTTATGGAAGACTATTCTGCCGATTAGTCCGTTGATTCTAGCCGTTTATCTCATCGATATCCTGGCTTTCAGCCAACCTAACGTTCCTTTGTGCATCCTGTTGACGTTGGCGTAGGTAAGTCACGTCAGTCAGGTTGTTTAGAACCACACTCGATGCGGTCTCGTGTGGATTTTCAGCCACATTTGGACGTTAGGCCACTTGCTGATGCTCCTGTTGACGTTCAGGACGTTCGCTAACAATCGGAGTTGACTTGTTTTGACGCTGTGCGTCAACCTCCGCATTCTAGAGTTGTTTTGACTGCTCAGTCTAGGCAGTCAAAGCAGTCTCGAGTGGACGCTGTGCGTCCTCACGCACCTGTTGTTGTTGACAGTTCAGTTGTTGACAGTTCACAGACTGTCAAGCAGTTACATGACGTTGCGTCCTGGTCCGCTACTAATGCACCAATGTGTGTGGACTCTGCTTGTAAAGCATTGCCACCACGGTAGGTCTCTCCCTTGCTTGAGACTCAGCTTTTATCGGACAAGGTTCCTTTAGATGAGGAAGTTGCTGTTCCCCCTCCTACTGATATTCCCTTGAGGACTCTGTCAGACGGAGAGGAGCCTAAAGCTGCTTAGCCCTCTATGGACTTTAATTAAATCATGCTGATTTTTAAGGATCTTTGTCCGGATCTTTTTGTAACTGCTGCTCCTCGTTCGCCTAAATGTCAGAGCTTACACTAGGCCTAGCTACTTCGAAGCCGTTGTTTATAAGCTAGTGCTCTCTCGCTCTCCTAGAGAGCTTTACGTCTGCTAGGCGACTGGTTTATCACCAGGAGGAGTTTGGGGGATACAGCCTTTGCTTTCCCTTCTTTTAAACTGGTTTATAGAGCGAGAGTCTGATATGACACGAGAGAAGTTCTCGGCTTGGGAGTTCCTGCCTCTGCCCAGATAGACTTCTCAAATCTCGTAGACTCTCACTGGCGCCTGGCCAGGAGACGCTCCAAGTTTTTTACAGGTCAACTTCACAGCTGTTTTCGAGCCTTTGTAGTTTTGCTGTACAATTATGTCATGCATAAATAAGGCTTTCAGGGATGGAAAGCGGTACCGCCTCAGTCACTAACCCCGTCTGTTGCCGCACCTGCTCCCGTAAACCCTAAATGGGCTTTGCTGCAAAACATGCAGTCCAAGCTTGCGTCCTTGATAGAGGACTTTAATGCGGAGAAGGTTGCTGCCGAACCTTCTGGCCAACAACCTTCCAACCGGTCGGTTGTGCGTCCTGTTGACGCTGAGGTAACCTTCTCGCGTCTACCAGTTGAGGTGGTTCCTCCACCAGTGCGACCCAGTTTGGGTTGCCAGCCGCACGTTGACGTTAAGCGACGCTCGGAGGGGGTTGTTGACGTTCAGGACGTTCAACAACCATCAGAGGTGACTTGTTTTGACGCGGTGCGTCAACCTCAGCAACCCGGTATGGTGTTGACTGCACAACCCAGACGGTCTAGACAGTCTCGGGTGGACGCTGTGCTTCCTCGCGCACCCATGGTTGTTGACAGTTCACAGACTGTGCAGCAATTCCATGACGTTGCGTCCGGCTCCGTCACGCATGCACCAGTGCGACCGGACTCAGAGAGCCAGACGTTACCCACTCCGTTGCCGTTTCCTCATCAGTTTTCGGATGAGGAACTATCTGATGAGGACGTTGCTGAACAACAAGACGATCAGCCCCCAGAATAGATCAAGCCCTGCTATCCATCCAGAAGATGCTGAAGAAGGAACGCTGCTCAGTCAGGCTGTGGATGAGTCTGGTGGGGACGCTGTCATCCCTGGAACAGTTTGTATCACTAGGAAGACTACACCTCCGTCCTCTTCAATACCATCTGGCTTTTCACTGGAAAAAGGACAAGACGCTAGAAGCGGTCTCGATCCCGATTTCCGGAAAGATAAAGTCTTGTCTGACTTGGTGGAAGGACAATATCAACCTAAGAGAGGGTCTTCCCCTGGCTGTTCAGACTCCCCACCACGTTCTCTTCTCGGACGCATCGGACTTAGGCTGGGGCGCGACACTGGACGGTCGGGAATGCTCAGGTCTGTGGAACTCGAGTCAGAGGAGCATGCATATCAACTGCAAGGAGCTGTTGGCAGTTCATCTGGCCTTGAAAAGCTTCGAGTATCTCCTTCGAGGCAAAGTGGTGGAAGTAAACTCGGTCAACACCACGGCCTTGGCGTACATCTCCAAACAAGGAGGTACCCACTCACTGACGTTGTACGAGATCGCAAGGGACCTGCTCATCTGGTCAAAAGGTCAAGACATCTCCCTAGTAACGAGGTTCATCCAAGGCGACTTGAACGTCATAGCAGATTGTCTCAGTCGGAAAGGGCAAGTAATTCCAACCGAATGGACCCTCCACAAGGATGTGTGCAAGAGACTTTGGGCCACTTGGGGGTAAACCATCCATAGATCTCTTTGCAACCTCGCTGACCAAGAGGCTTCCAATCTATTGCTCTCCAGTCCCGGACCCAGCAGCAATACATATAGAAGCTTTCCTCCTAGATTGGTCACATCTGGATCTCTACGCATTCCCACCGTTCAAGATTGTCAACAAGGTACTGCAGAAGTTCGCCTCTCACGAAGGGACAAGGTTGACGTTAGTTGCTTCCCTCTGGCCCGCGAGAGAATGGTTCACCGAGATACTTCGATGGTTAGTAGACGTTCCCAGTCTTCCTCTAAGGGTAGACCTTCTACGTCAGCCACATGTAAAGAAGGTACTCCAAAGCCTCCACGCTCTTCGTCTGACTGCCTTCAGACTATCGAAAGACTCTCGAGAGCTAGAGGCTTTTCGAAGGAGGCAGCCAGTGCGATTGCTAGAGCAAGGAGAGCGTCTTCCATTAGAGTCTACCAATCGAAGTGGGAAGTCTTCCGAGACTGGTGCAAGTCAGTTTCTGTATCCTCGACCAGTACCTCTGTAGCTCAAATAGCTGATTTTCTCTTATACCTGAGAAAAGGACGATCCCTTTCAGCTCCCACTATCAAGGGCTACAGAAGCATGTTGGCATCGGTCTTCCGGCATAGAGGCTTAGATCTTTCCAACATAAAGATCTGCAAGACCTCCTTAAGTCTTTTTGAGACCACCAAGGAGCGTCGTTTGGCTACCCCTGGATGGAATTTAGACGTGGTACTAAGATTCCTCATGTCAGACAGGTTGGAGCCGTTACAATCAGCCTCCCTGAAAGATCTCACTCTTAAGACTCTTTTCCTGGTATGCTTAGCCTCGGCTAAAAGAGTTAGTGAGATTCATGCCTTCAGCAAGAACATCGGATTTTCGTCGGAAAAAGCCACTTGTTCGCTGCAACTTGGTTTTCTAGCTAAAAATGAGCTGCCTTCTCGGCCTTGGCCTAAATCTTTCGATATTCCCAGCTTATCGGAGATCGTAGGCAATGAACTAGAAAGAGTCTTATGCCCTGTTAGAGCCCTTAAGTTCTATTTAAAGCGTACTAAACCTTTACGAGGCCAATCTGAAGCGTTATGGTGTTCAGTTAAGAAACCATCCTTGCCTATGTCAAAGAATGCTTGGTCAGACTTTATCAGATTGTTAATACGAGAAGCTCATTCACATCTGAGTGAGGAAGACCGAACTTTGCTTAAGGTGAAGACGCACGAAGTTAGAGCTGTAACAACTTCCGTGGCCTTTAAGCAAAATATATCTCTGCAAAGTATAATGGACGCAACCTATTGGAGAAGCAAGTCGGTGTTCGCGTCATTTTACTTGAAAGATGTCCAGTCTCTTTACGAGAACTGCTACACACTGGGACCATTCGTAGCAGCGAGTGCAGTAGTGGGTGAGGGCTCAACCACTACAATTCCCTAATTCCATATCCTTTTAATCTGTCTCTTGAAATGTTGTTTTTTATGGGTTGCCCGGAAGGCTAAGAAGCCTTTCGCATCCTGGTTGATTTGGCGGGTGGTCAAAGTCATTTCTTGAGAGCGCCCAGATTAGGGGTTTGATGAGGTCCTGTTGTATGGGTTGCAGCCCTTGATACTTCAGCTCCTAGGGGTCTGTCAGCATCCTAAGAGGATCGCGAGGCTCCGTAAGGAAGACGTACTAATAAGGCAGAGTAATCGTCTAAGTCGACTTCCTTACCAGGTACCTATTTATTTTGTTTTTGTTATTTTGATAACTTCTAAAATGAAATAAAGACTCTTAGCTCATAAGATGTAAACATATTTAACTGGTCTCTACCCACCACCCTGGGTGTGAATCAGCTATATATTCACCGGCTAAGTTAAATATTTAAAAATTATATTTTAATTATAAAATAAATTTTTGAATATACTTATCCGGTGAATATAAATTAAACGACCCTCCCTTCCTCCCCAATAGAGACGCAGTGGGATGAGGAGAAAATTGAGTCTTTGTTTACATGGAGTTTGGTATCTGGCCGACAGTTGCCGCTGATGGGCACACCCGCAACCTGTATAGCGATCGCTAGCGAGTTTTTTTGTACAGTTTTTTGTCTGTCGAGCAACAGAGTTGCAGCTATATATTCACCGGGTAAGTATATTCAAACATTTATTTTATAATTAAAATATCATGTTAACTAATGGGTTTGTATGAAAAATCTTTTTGGGAAAGTAGATATTGCAGAATTGCACTTAAACAAGTTTTTTTTTGTTTTGTTTTTTATACCTAAATACTAAAATGTATATTCTTATGTATTCAAAAATGTATGTTTTAAAATCTACCAAGTAGGTAATGGTAGGGCTTATTTTTAGACATTTAAACTTTTCCACTGGTTATATAACAATAGCTTTTATTCTTCTGTCCGGCAGAAATTCAAAACTCGCAGCAATTGTATAGATATGCCAGGTAAACACCAGCGCCACCACGGAGCTAGGTCGAACTATTCCTTCTAGTATCAGATTTTCTTCTGCCGCCATACTGGCAACTTAGAAAGAAATTTACTCGTGTTTAACCTGGATTTTAGCAGTATATTGGTGATGTACTCTTGTTACAGGTTTTAGCATTCGCTTATTAGGTTTTTGTTTGATATTTTATCGCTATGTTATAGCTTAAAAGGTAGGATTGAAAATTTTTCAACCTATTATTAACTAACGAAAGCAGTATGATGATAGGTAAACATCTCGCCTCATCGATGACGTCACAGTCATATGATGTAAGCTTGAGTATGACTTGCATCTTCTTTCTTTTTCTATAAAGAATGACAAGTTAATACTATCTTACAAAGTATTTAGTTATATAAAATAAAAGGATTATGTTATTTTAAGAATTTTTTTTTCCTTTTGGTATACTGTACTTCGTTTGGATAATCTTCGATCTGTTTTAAAGATTATCTAGCATTCATTTTTATTTATGCTGCGCAGTCCTTAGTCTATCGTTACAGAATTACTCTTTGTATCGATTTTTATGAGAAGTACATTTTTCTTTAAAAACTAAAGTTTTTAAGTTATATTAGATAATAGGAATATGTCATTTTCCAATTATACTGGTCCTTTTAGTATTTTTTCTTTAGCTAATCTGTTTACAAAGATTAAAGAAAATTAGCGTTGAGTTAATTTTTATACAACGTAGTATTCATGACAATCGATATAGTCTCATGATTCTTTGTATCGTTGTTCACTTGTTCGTTTTTGGAATACTAAATTTTTTCATATAATATTTGTAGATATTCCAAATGTTAAATGTGACTATTCGTCTTTCATTGGAACCCCTTAATAATAAGGGTTGGTATAAATATATAGTTATATTCTTTATTCCTATATCTATTCATTTAATATGTAAAACATTTTGTTACATTTTATATGGGATTCAGTGACTATTGCATTCCCATTCAAGCCCTTGACAGAATAGTAAGATCTCCCTCTATGGGCATGTATACTTTTGGTTTTATACCAAACAGTTAAAAATGCAAATTTTTAGTGCTAAATTAGTGCAGTGAATTTTATTCAATATAGTGGAGGGTGCTTCTGTTGGAACATGTCGTTATCCTGGCCTTAGACCTCTTTCAAGCTCCCGGACCAATGGGAGACGTAAAGTCAAACGGCGAAGCGAAGCGAGAGGTGTAGCCTGGCACCTACCGTCTTGTAAGACCTTAGTAGAAGTCCCCTCGACCGCTTTTCTGTT